>NC_080770.1:43325919-43625919 GCF_020826845.1 Diceros bicornis minor | reverse complement strand
AGGAAAGTTTCTTGGGGGCACGCTTTCAATTTGGTCATTTAAGCCATCCAACATTCCCCCCACCCCCTTGCCCTAGGATGTAGGAGGTTATTATTGCTATTTTGTGGAGGAGTCTAAGGCTGA
The DNA here is from genome assembly GCF_020826845.1 of Diceros bicornis minor. Taxonomy (NCBI): domain Eukaryota; kingdom Metazoa; phylum Chordata; class Mammalia; order Perissodactyla; family Rhinocerotidae; genus Diceros; species Diceros bicornis. The sequence goes on along the minus strand of NC_080770.1, from coordinate 43,625,796 downwards.
GATGAGACACTTGAAATTGTTGCTGGTGCTGTGCTGAGCATATTTTGTGCGTTATCCCTTCTGATCCTCAAGACAGCCCAAGATACTATTACCGTCTCCATGTACACATGGGGAAACTGAGGCACAGAAAGCGGAGTCACGTGACCAGGAAGTGGGTGGGTTTACTCCAAGCTCAGGTCTGCCTGACTTCCTAATTCTTTGCGTTCTACACTCTGGTGATTTGAAGCCGTGGATCTCAGGTCTGAAGGCAGAGACCTGAGAGCAGATTTGGACAATGCAGAATCTCTTCGAGCCCATCATACTGTCCGTATCCCAGCCTTGGTGGCTGAGGGGGTGGGATGCTAGCCCGGTTGTCCCTATGTCCCAGTTTGATGGAGAGGGCAGCTGGGGGGACTCAGATAAGGCAGAGGGTTCAGCCAGCAGAGGGCATCTGCCCCTCTGGCTGTTCAATGCAGGAAAGAAGCACTTTAGCTTTTACAGAATAACCTTCTGAGGAAATTAACAGGCCAGGCATGTTACAGCCGCCTGTGAACTTGCTTGGAGTGTCAGTACAATTCGTAACTAAATGTTCTTGATTTGTAACTAAATGTTCTTGTGCTGCTGAGCTGAGTTCTGTCTGTCTCCCCAGGAGGCAGTGGAACGTGTCTGTTCTAGTCACCAGCTTGTGTCCAGACCTCAGGATGGTGCCTGCCATTCAGTGGGAGCTCAGATCTGTTGACTGGGGGTACTAGAAGGAAGATTGGCAAGAGGATGTGTTTTGCAGCCTAGTAAACTTTTTAATTAAGAAACCAAGAGTTCGTAGTCTGAGAGCCTGTCCGTAAAGGTTGAAGGGGTTTCTAGGGCATCTCCAGGGAGCAGAAAACAATCCACCTGTGAATAAATACGGGCCGGAGAGTGAGGGTGTGGATGTTGTTGATCCTGGTGGGGAAACAATTCCTCCGTGGTCGTAGTGTGCATGTAAGAGAGGCTTTTTTACCAATTAGCTTTCTTTCTGTCAGGAGACTTAGTTTGGGTGTTGAAATGCTACACATCTTTCTTAGATCTCGGTTAGCTGACACCCACCGCATCCAGTGTGACGGGGGAAGCATTTGCATGGTCTTATTTTCTTCATGCATTTCTCCAAGTGCGTGCTGGGGCTCAGCAGCGTAAATAGAGGTAGAGCCAGGAAGTTCCAGGTGCATGGGCTTTTTGCTCAGGTAGACGGAGGGCTCTGCAAAGTGTATCCGAACAGCCAGTGAAGTCTGAGGATCCAGTGGCAACGGGGCAAACTCATTCTTTTCTCTAGTCGAAATAAACATGGGCAGGAACTGGGTTTCCCCGCTTATCAGAGAACTTTGTCTTTTTCTAGTAGAATAGCAGTGTCTGAGGGGTTCACATAAGAGTGTCCCAAGAAGAGCCACGGGGCTCCTGGCGCAGAGATGACACGTGGAGCTTCTCATCTCTTTTTGTTGGAAAATGAAGCAGCCAGACTGGCCTTAGTAACCAACTCAGTAAGGAAACCAGCCAAATGTTGTCTCCCTTTGGTCACGATGGAATTTGCAAGGGGTGTATTTTCATTCCGACGAATGATTCTATTTCATGGTGTCTCTGCAGAAATTCGGTGCATTGTTGAAGTCTTCAGGAATTGAGGACACTTTGTCCATTGCCTGTCACTGTGCCTAAACTCTGCTAGCTCGTGGGTGTAGCAGTTCCCAGGAAACTGGCTTCCATCGACCTGTACGCATTCCAGACCACTGCGTATTTGTTATTGAAAAGCCATTGGTCATGTGAGCGGACCTTTTTATGGTCGAGATTGTCCCCAGGGAAACCCTTCTTGCAATTCAGAGCTTTCCCAGCAACAGATTTCAAACTCTGACATTCTCCATTCTGACTCCCTTGTTCCCATGGACGCTGTGGTTTCCCCTCTTTCTTTCTCTCCCCACCACTAGAAGATGTTTACGCCTAATTCCAAAAGTGACACAGAAAAACGAAACACGTGTGTAAATATGAACAGAGAAAAATATGCAAGGAATTCAAAGCCCAAGGCATTACTAGGGCGAAAAGGAAAAGTTTTGCATTGCACGAAGGGACAATCCTTAATGAGGGTCAACTAGCGTAGAACCAGACTTGAGACAGCAAATTGTAGGAAATACAAAGAGAATTGAGAAACCTCGGAGGAGACTCAAACACAGCCTTGAGCATGTAGATAAACCTCAATTAGGCAACCGGGAGTTTGAATAATATGGTTAATAAGATCGTGGTAACAGATATGGACTGAACTTTGTACTCTGAAAACAATACGCATCTTAAAATGCTCTTGGATTATTTAGAAAAATTAATCATCTGTTAAATCTCAAAAAAAAAAAAAACAAACAAACTCCAATACATTTCAAAAAGTAGATATTGCACTGGCCCTAATCTCTTGCTGCAAGTAAATGTAACTGGAAATTAATTTTTAAAAGCTTAACCAAACAAGCATGCAAGACAAACTCCTACCATGTGACAATTGAAAACAAAACATAACTCATAACTTTGGTCAATGACCATCTCAACACAGCAAGGATAGACTCTTAGAAGACAGTGGATATGTGGCTGCAGAGACAAATGCAGAGCCTTAAACGATTATCTAGAGAAATCACAAAGATGAGACAATGAATAAGGAAACAAATCTATACAGGAAGAAGGACATAATAAATTAGCAGGGACTAACTGATTCAAAAACAAATAGAACTAACAAATTCAAGAGCTGGATCTGTTAGATCTGCAATGCCCAGTAAGGTAGCCACTAGCCACAGGAAAATTAATTCAATTTCTCAGTCACACTAGTCAGATTTCCAGCATTCGTTAGCTACATGTGGCTAGTGATTACTGAACTGGACAGCACAGATAGAACTTTTCTGTCAACGCAGAAAGTTTATAGCACAATGCTGTTTCAGAAGGAAGTCTCTATAAAGTAGTGTAATTAAGAAAAAGGGGGAGTGAGAACAAATATTACATATAAAATTAATGAAAATGGAGATGTAATTTAAAATCCACTAAAAATCATAAAGACAGCTCTGGTAATACTTCTGGAAATATTATTAAAATAACTTCACTTACTGATCGAAGGGCCTATTTTATTCAGATTAGTCATTACCTTTTGGAAGAAATTAAGGCTGTGAATTTGCCCACGAGAACAACTGTGCCTGCATCTCATAAGTGTTGCTCTCTCACCATCATTCATTTCTAGTAGCCTGTAAAATTTATATGGGCTCAATAAGCAGAAAACCAGAGTAGGCTGAAACTCAACAACTTTTAAAAAGTTATTGCTATAGTTAATTGCCTAAAATGTGTATGTATTACAGACATAAATGAGGGGAAACTTAAAAAAAGTCCACAAAAAACAAACAAACAGGGGTCCATGCACCTTAGCAAGAGTGATTTGCAGGAGCAGGCTGGGGTGATTTGAGGAGTGACTTAGCAACCACAAACACAATGCAGAAGCCCTGACATCCTGGACTCCACACCTCAAACCCAAATGTTTTGAGCACCTGGCTTTCCTGTCTGTATTTCCTCTCGTGAGTCGGGTCCACCTGCCCAAGGTGGAAACTTGGGAGGCATCCAGGAGATAAGTCCACCTCCCTGATGGCTTCAGACGCCAGCCTCTTCCTCTGTGTTCCTTCTGCCCTCGCCTTCCTCAGCCATCCACCAGAGAGCCAGTAAATTGGCCCCCAAACGTGGATCTGTCTGGTGGTGACCATTCTGCTTGAAGCTCTTCTTTGGCTCCTCTGGTGGCATCAAGTCCAAGCCCCTCAGCTTCCTATCCTCCTGTCTGGCCTGATCTCCCATGCCTCTTCCCCTGTACTTTGCCCTTCATCAACTCTGAACTGTTTATAGTTCCCTGAAGGCAGCCCTGATGATTCATGCATTTGCATGTGCTGTCTCTCTCCTGCTGGGATAAAGCCAGTCACCAGATCCACCCCCCCTTTTTTTCCTATGAGCTTTATTGTGCGCCTACTGTGTACATGGTTGCAGTAATAAGACAGATAAGGTCCTCTCCTTTACGGGGCTTCCTTGTCTCTTGTGTATCCTGGGAGAGCAGAGACAGTGTGTCCATCCATTTCTGCATCTCGGTGCCTAGAAGGGGCCAGATCCGGTCGGCCAGGGTGGGGAACAGGTGAATAAAACCCACAGTGTAACCCTGATGCCACACCCAGTCCCAGTATCCCTGGGAGCCCCAGGTTCGAGTTTTGGCCCTGCTGCTTGCTCACTGTGCTGGCATTAGCAAAGCAGCCCTTCTGTGCTTCAGTCTCCCCATCTGTAATGGACATGGTTGTTTGAATGATTATTCAAATAAGAGCTTATTAACTGATATGGGTTGAACGTTGTGTTCTGCAGACGGAATATACATTTTAAAGTGTATTCCTGTGGGAGGAGGAGGCGATAGAATGAAGTCCATTCTCTGCCTCAGTTTACTGGAATTGCAAATACACGTGGAGCACAGAGGTTTGATGTCTTCAAATGCAGGGGGAATATTGGCTGGAGGGCACCCCAAAAAGTAGCTCGTACGTTTTCTTAAGAATGTACTTTCCGAGTACGGTGCTTGGTGTTCTGGGCGAGTGGTAGGTGGAAACTTTGGGGGCAAGGTCCGAGAGCGCACCCCCTAATTTGGGGGATTTTGCTGTGTGACCCAGGCGAACCGCTGCCCCTCTCTGGGCCCCTCCCGAGTGAGGCCTGGGGTCAGGGCGCCCCTCCGCCGTCCCGGGCGCTGCCGCGCGGTGGCCCGATCTCCTCCCGGGCACACGCCCAGCTCCGCGCGCGGCCCACGCCGCCCGGTGGCCGCTCGGGGCGGCCCGCGCCCTCGGCCTCTCCTTGTCTCTCACTGTTCCCAGGCCCGTCCTTGCAGGCGCGCCCCGCAAGGTCTGCAGCCTCGAGAGGCCCTCCCCCGGGCCCCCGGCGCGCACCGCCCGCGGCGCTCACCGCCCGCGCGCCAGTCCGGCGAGCGCAGCCCCGCGCGCCCGGGGGCGGGGCCCCGCCCCGGCAGCACGCCCGCCCATTGGCTGAGCGCGAGGGCGGTGCTGCGGCCGCCGCCACCGCCCGGCCCGGATTCCGCGGAGCGGAGCGCGCCCCGGGCTTTGTGCGGCGCGGATGCCCCTGGCTCCGGGGGTGGGGGGGGTCCCTGAGGCGGGGGGTCCCCGCTCGCCCCGGGCCCGCCACCCCCCCAACTCACAATACTGACACAGAGACCTGGAACCGACCAATCCCGAGGCTGCCTTAGCGGGGAGGCCCCCTTGGGACTCCGCCCCCTTCCTGGCCTGCGCGCGCCGTATATCTCCGAAGAGATGCGCAATCGATGCCAAACGCATCTGCAAAGCGAATCCATCGCGCGCTTGGGGGCCGCATCGTCAGAGAAGGGGAGAGGGAGCTCGCTTCCCTGCTTCAAGGACATGAGGTCCTGCGGTCGCCGCTTCTCGGGGAGCGCAGAGTCGAAAGGGCGTCTGTTGACCACCCAGCTCAAAAGTTCACCCCCTGCCTCCCAGCCCATCATTAAATCATTTACTAGATTCCAAAGGGAGGAATTTCCAGGCAACGTGCTGCCCGCGCCCCAGCGCTGGGGACTCGAACCTCCCCCATCAGGGTCTGGAGCGGGCGTGGGAGAGAGTCTTTGAATGGAAACAAAGTAAATTATTTTAAGGAGTTTATAAAATTCACACTTGCAGGGAGAGCCACGGGGCTCTGTGGTGAATGTGTCTGCCCGCCCATGACGCAACTGTTCCGTTTGGAAATTTGTGGAAAGCAGTAATTTTTGGAATAATAAATCTTGAGAGTTTTTTTTTTTCTAAACTACAGGCTTTGGAAAGGAATGTAACAAAATGTTATTAACATATGTCGTGCTATGGAAACATTTAATAGTGCGGTTTTGGGGGGAGGTTGTTTTGTTCTTACCATGTAGATTCTTAATTAAGAAAAACTAAACTGGTTTGAACTTAGAAAGGCAAAGAAAAAAAAAAAACGTGGCTGTGTTTTTGTAAGCATGTCATTTACAACGCTGCGCTGCGTGCCTTTGTCTCCCACCATTCCAGCTTTTAACCTTGTTTTGGAGAAATTGGTAACCTTTATTTTGATGTATGAGTTTACAAGAGAAGTTGCAAGTATCGCACCTAGAGGCATTAGTTGTTTACATTTTAACCTATTTCTTTTATTATCTTTCTAATGTATTTATGTACACACATGATATACATATTAAGTTTTTTTCTGAACCATGTGAGTCAGTTGCAGGCATATTGCCCCTTTGTCCTTAATTCTTCACTGGGTATTTTCTAAGAACAAGAAAATTCTCTTATACAACCACAGTTCAATGACCAAAATCAGGAAATTAGCACTGACGCAATATTTTAATCCATAGTTTCGTATGTAAATCTCATCGGTTGTCCCAATGTTGTTCATCAGTATTAGTATTTTTTTCCTGGCCCAGCTGCTAATCTAAGATCACACTTGGTATTTGGTTGATTTGACTGTTGATTTTGTAATAAGGCAAAAATGATGTTAAGAGAACTTTTATAAAAGCCCTTAAATGATAAGAGCTGTATTTGGGTGTGAAACTATTTAATTGATCAATAGCGTTTATGCGTTGCGTAGCAGAGGCTTTTTAAAAATGTGTTTTCAAATATATGTCAGTTTTAAACAGGTGGACACATACATAGTAAAAAATTAAAAATCAAATTGTGCTGATATGTAAGGATACTGCTATGCACCCTCCACACCATCCTCATCTCTCTCCTGAAAGGCAGTCATGGGGCACATTTCTTGTGGCCCTTCCAGAGGGACATATGTCCCATTTTTTTCTCTTCTCCTCATTTTAAGATATAATTTACATACAGCAGAATTCACCCTTTTGGGAGTAAAGTTCTGTGAGTTTTGACTGATATATACAGTCGTGTAACCACCATCACAGTTGAAATATAGAATAGTTCTGTCATCCCCCCAAATTCCCCTGTGCCCCTTTGCAGTCAGTCTTTTCCCAGTTGCAGCCCCTGGTGACTACTGATATGTCCTCTGTCCCTATAGTTTTGCCTTTTCCAGAATGTCACATAAATGGAATCATACAGTGTGTAGCTTTTAAGACCGGCTTTTTACATTCAATACAAAGCATTTGAAATTCATCCATATTGTTGTGGATGTCAGCACTTCCTTCTTTTTTGATTGCTCAGTGGTGTTCATTGTATGGAGGTACAATGTTTATCTAGTCCCTAGTCGAGGGACATTTGGGTTGTTTCCAGGTTGGGGTGATTATGAATATAACCACTATAAACATTCCCGTACAGACCTTTGTGTGAATATATGTTTTCTCCCATTTCACCTGGGTGAACCCCTAGGTTGTGTGGTAAGGATAAGAAATATATATTTAACCTTATAAGAAACTACGAAACTGTCTTCCAAAGGGGTGTCCCATTTTGCATTCCCAGTATATATGTCACTTTCCTCTTTCTAGAAATGAGTTATATTCTTTAGATACTGCTGCATGCCTTGCTTGTGTCACGTAATGCTATCTTGGAAGTCACTCCAACATCAGAATGCATGGAGCCACCTCCTTTTTTACAGCTGCATACTATTTCTTAATCCACACTAATTTATTTACACAGTCTCCTGCTCTGGATCTTTAGGCTATTTCCGATCTTTTGCCGTTATAAACTCAACTTGTTGATGTCCTGCAGGGTGAAGAATATCCATGTCCAGGTGTCTATGTGTGCATATGCTGTCGTGTCTTCGGGGTAAATCCTAGAAGCAGAGATAGTGGGTGAAATTGTGTTTGCCTTTGAAGCATCTCCCTTAAACAAGTTGGCCTCTCCGTAGATGTCTTTCTAGAGAATGCATCATTAGGTGGGGGATCATTGCTCTTGCTTCAGAGGCTCCAACCAGAGGATCTTGATGTAGCTGCCTCCTTCCCGCTCCACTGATTTATTTAGAGCTCAGTTTCCAGTCTTCTCAGCAGGGTATAGAAAAAGCCACTCAAGGGGAAAGTTTCAGGAAGGTAGTGGCTGCTTCTGCTGGTGTACCCAGAGGCCAGGGGCTTTTGGCAACTTTAGGGAAGATCGGGAGGAAATTCGGGCCAGCAGCCCAAGCAACTTGGGGTGCGAACAGGGGCAGATGGACAGACAAGGAACTTGTGTGTTTGGAGGGAGAAGGACTGGCGTTTGCTGCCTCTGCGAGGTCTAGGACGATGTTCCTTACACACACAGCATGCACCTGTCCTGGGATGGTCAGCAGCTCCCGAACTCTTGGCATTTTCTCGAAAAGGCTACCATCCTCTCTGGCAGAAGCATCCTGGGGGCTGGTGGCCCTCTGGGACTGGGCTGCGGGGACTCATTTAGTGTCTATTAGTTAGTAGGACCGAGGGCACAGGGAGAGGAAAGTCAGCCCCCTCCTCCATCGGGGCCAGTTTTTCATCTTGCACAACATGTGTTCTTCATAATTCAGCGGGGGGAGGGGGAGGAGGCGTTGGTGGTGGTGGTGGGAAGGCCACCCTGATCGGCATTTCTACTAAATAAGATAAAGTACTTGGAAACAGTGGGGACACCCAGAGCTGGCTTGTCGTTATCAAAGTATAGTCTTCAAAAATTAAAAACACCATTCTTATGCCAAAAAAAAAAAAAAAACAAAGAAACAACCCTGCAAAAGAACACCTGTCAACACATTTATTTTAACCCTTAAGTGAGGGAACCAGCAGCAGGGTGTTAAAGCCAAAGCATTTGTCATCAGTGAAATAAGATTGCGCAGTTAGATACGGAGAGGCTTAATGTCCTACGGGACGATAAACCTGTCATTTTGGGGAGGTTGTTTCTTCTATTGGATAAAAATGATTTACAGCGTATCTGGCTATCAGCTGACACCTGGCTCCCCCCAGCCTGCACTTTAACAGAAATAATAAAACAGTCACAGGTACATTTCACTGGGTGAGGGGTTGGCCAACCAGGCAGCCCATCACCTGCTTGCTTTTTTTTTTTTTTGTGAGGAAGATTAGCCCTGAGCTAATATCTGATGCCAGTCTTCCTCTTTTTTTGCTGAGGGAGACTGGCCCTGGGCTAACATCCATGCCCCTCTTCCTCTATTTTATACGGGACGCCGCCACAGCATGGCTTGACAAGCCGTGTGTTGATGCGCGCCTGGGATCCGAACCCGTGAACGCTGGGCCACTGAAGCGGAGCCCGTGCACTTAACCGCTGCGCCACCAGGCTGGCCCCCTGTCACCTGCTTTTTTAAATAAAGTTTTATTGGGCACAGCTGCACCTGTGCCCCTGTACCTTCTCTGGGTGGTTGGGGAGTGGGGGTGCTGCTTTCTCGAGACAGGGACAGAATGGACTAATTTCCTGTGACGGAGACCGTGTGGCCCTGCGCTCTGTGACCCTCTACGGAAAAAGTCTGCCAGCTCCTGTGCGGGAAAATGAAGTAATTCCCAAGTGGGTCCTTTTCGACAGGGCTCCAACATAAGATTGAAAAGTCCTGCAGTCAAGCTCTGGCCTTGTTTGCGAGTGTTGGGTGATTTTTCCTAGCATTGTTGAGGCTGGAAGGCTTATGTGTTTGGGAAGTGTTTGTTAGCACTTCGCTGGCATCTCTTTTGAACTTAAGGGCTGACCCTCAGGTGCAGCTCCAGCCCAGGAGATAGGCCCCTTCCTGCTCTCTCCTGTGAGCTTCCGGAGGGTGGGGTCTTTGTGGGTCCTAGACAGTTGTTGTCAGCCTTGGATATTGCTTCCTGCCATTGAGAGTCCAAGAGATCCCTGTAGACAGATCATTAAGAATGATGATAAAATAATAATACCCACAGTAGCTCACTGATATCAGACCTACAATGTGTCTGTCAATGAATCCAGTGCGTTAACCTCATCATCCCTTTTAGTTGTGAGGAGGAGTTAAGGGACTGTTATCACCCCCATTTTACAGAAAAGAAAACCGAGGCTGCCGTTGGTTCTTTAAGGAAGTCTTTACCGCGTGTCTATGGGGTGGTGGATGCTGCGTCACCACAGCTGAATGCAAGTCCTTCCTTGACTGCGTGGACCCTGCAGATGGCCATGTCATTTTAGACCCAGGAATGTTGGATTCAGGGCCAGAAGATCAAGGTTCCAGTTCTGGCCCTGCTGCTCCTCAGCTGAGCCAATCTTCTTGCCTCTGTAGAGTGAAGATAATGTGACTTACCCCCGTCCCTGCTGGGGTCATTGTTAGAATTGAGTAAGAAACTAATGGGTGGTATGTAAACCCTAAAAGATCTACACAGACATTGGTGGGTTAACCCCATCCTGCTCCTATGACAGCTGCTTCCTTCTTTCTGGATCCATGTAGAAAATCAGAATATGCACTTATGCATAGATGCTCCACATCTTGCGTGTAATTTTTCAGAGCATTATGGAGCTCCTGCAACTGGAGGTTCTTGGACGACTTCTTGAGCCACTGGTTAAAAATTAGGGCCTTGGAACTGCTCCAAAGTCCTACCTTTTGCCTCTCCTTTGTCTAATCGGACATGTGTCTCCTGAGCTCCTGCTGGATGCAAGGGTCTGTCTTAGGAGTCGGTGTCATCGGAGCCAGTGCAGTGAATGGAGCAGACATGGCCCTGCCCACTAAGCTCCCCTCTACTTAGACAGTTCACAACCACCTAGATAGTTTTCAAGAGTGATAAGCGCTATAAGGAAAATGTAATAAGCTAATGTGTTAGAAAATGGTTTGTGAAGGAGGGAGTGACTTCCAGTGGGGAGGTCATAGAGGGGCTTTCTAAGGAGTTGAGACCTGAAGGACAAGAAGGAGCCAGTCATGGGAGGATAAGGAGTAGGGCGCTTCAGCCAGTCAGCACAGCAGATGCAAAGGTCCTGAGGTAGGACTGAGCCTGGGTGTATGAGGGACAGAAAGGAGGCCAGAGTGGCTGCTGCCTGTGGCTGAGAGGACTCGGAGAAGCCAGTAGGCACTAGACCACATGGGACCTGTGGGCCCTGGCAAAGAGTTTACTTTTATTCTCTAAGCTTCTGCTGTCCAACTCAAGAACCAGTAGTCACTTGTGGCTATTAAAATTAAAATTGAAATACAATTAAAAGTTTGGTTCCTCACCCGTGTGCACTCTTGGTAGGAATGTAAAATGGTGTAGCCACTGTGGAAAACAGTATGGTGGGTCTTCAAAAATTAAAAATAGAATTATCGTATGATTCAACAAGTCCACTTCTGGGTATATACATAGAATAATTGAAAGCAGGGTCTTGCAAAGATACTTGCACACCCATGTTCATAACATTGCTCACAATAACCAAGAGGTTGAAATAACCCAAGTGTCCATTGACAGATGAATGGATAAACAGAATGTGGTCCATCCATACAATGGAATATTCTTCAGCCTTAAAAAGGAAGGAAATTCTGACACCTGCTACAACATGGATGATGCTTGAGGACATTATGCTCCGTGAAATAAGCCAGACACAAAAAGACAAATACTGTATGATTCCACTCATCTAAGGAACCTAGAGGAGTCAAATTCATAGAGACAGAAAGTAGATAGTGGAGCCAGGGGCTGTGGGAGGGGGTGGGGGGGTCAGTGTTGGAATGGCGACAGAGTTTCAGTTTGGGAAGATGAGAAAGTTCTGGAGATGGATGGTGGTGATCGTTGCACAACACTGTGAATGTGCTTAATGCCGCTGAGCATTAACCACTTAAAAATGGTTGTGATGGTAAATTTTATGCTATTTTGCCACAGTTAAAAACAAATTGGTTCCTCAATTGCGCTAACCACACTCAACAGCCACAGGGGAGAAGTGGCTACCGTGTTGGACAGCGCAGATCGAGAACATTTCTGTCATCGTAGAAAGTTCCCTCAGACAGTGCTGCTCATATGTGAATGCAGCTTCAGCGGCCACTTCTGTTCCCTAGGTCGGGTTGGTGGGGTCCATTAGGGGCCGGAATGTTTGCTGCAGCAATCAAAGAGCCTGAGGTTTTGGGGTGAATAATAATCCCCAGCTTTCAAACTGTGTTTCAAACCACGCAGAGAGTAAGCAAGGAAAGCACCTCCGAGAAAAGGCTCTGCCGTGGCTGAGGTCTGTTCAGTCTCTCGGAAGCAATCTGTCCGTGGATGTATTTGCAGAGAGCCTGGGAAGGGAGGGCTGGTCATCGAGGCTCAGAGCAGATGCCGAGGCTCCAAAATCAAGGGGTAATTAGGAAGTGATGAGTAGTGAGACACCGGGAGAAAGGGGATGTGTGAGAAGCTACTGGAGGAAGCCAGGATGGAGTCCAGCCTGCAATGGCCAAGTTCAATTGCATCAAACAAGAAACTCTCTCCAGCCACAAAATCTATGCACAGCCTCTGCACCTCCATCTGCAGAACCTTCTCTTTCCTCCCCCTTCATTGTTTCCTTCAGGCTTAAGCAGAAATGTCGCTTCTTACTTCTAGCACAATGCTTGTTGCATATGCAATTACTTATTTGTGTGTTTAACTAATATGCGTCCTCCATTAGACCATGTGCTCCCGAAGGCAGAGTCTGAGGCTGTGGTGGCTGCAGTATCGAGATCAGTGCAAGCAGATGTCTGTTGAAGCAATAAATACCCTTTGAGCAATTTGTTTAACCTTCTTGAGTCTGGGTTTCCCCATTTGTAGAATGGAGACAGAAGAGATAATAACGTATCTGTTTATACCAGCACTGCAGCTGCAGGCTGGAGTCACCTTGCTAGAGCCGATGGTGAAACTTTTAGGAAATTTGCGAGCTGGTTGTTAAGCTGCTATTAAAAATTAAATGGTATAAACTTACAGTTAAATTATGTTAAAAACAAGGTAATAGAGGCCGGCCTGGTGGCGTAGTGGTTAAATTCAATGCGAATCCACTTCAGTGGCCCAGGGTTCACGGGTTCAGATCCCAGGCACGGACCTACACCACTCATCGGCCATGCTGTGGTGGCGACCCACACATAAAATAGAGGAAGATTGGCACAGATGTTAGCTCAGGGCCAATCTTCCTCACCAAAAAAATAAAAAATAAAAAAATCACCACCAACAACAAAAACAAGGTAATAAATATACAACACTCACGGCTTCCTAATTATCTCACTACATTTTTCTATTATTTATGCCTCCGAGGTTATTTGTTGCTATTGTATCTATATGGTGGAAGTACTATTAATGCTGTGTTACAATGTATCTCTTACAGGTTCCGTGTTAGCTTGAAATGGACCATGGTGGGAGTATTTACACCATGGCAAATGACAAATGCTACAAGTCAGAGGCTCGCCGCCCCTCTCCCTGTGACGGCTGTTCAATATTTACAGCCTCCCGCTGGTTTGCCGGATGAAATGAGTTAATAGTTGTGCCTGGGACGTAGCAAGTGCTGCAGAAATGAGGCGATTATTGTTGTTATTTTGTTTGGCTCTCACTCTCTGATCCAGAATTGCCGACTGTGCAGACAGGAATTGGGCAAACCTGTTGACCAGCTGTTTTCTTTCTCTCTGCAGTTTGCCCGACCATCTGTAAGTCGCATGGCTGCACTGCTGACGGCCTCTGCTGCCACAGCGAGTGCTTGGGCAACTGCTCTGAGCCCGACGACCCCACCAAGTGTGTGGCCTGCTGAAACTTCTACTTGGACGGCAGGTGCGTGGAGACCTGCCCGCCCCCGTACTATCACTTCCAAGACTGGCGCTGCGTGAACTTCAGCTTCTGCCAGGACCTGCACAACACTTGCAAGAATTCACGGAGGCAGGGCTGCCACCAGTACGTCATTCACAACAACAAGTGCATCCCCGAGTGTCCCTCTGGGTATACGATGAATTCCAGCAAGTGAATCCTGGGTGTGGGTTTAGGAGGGTGGCGGGCAGCAAAGAGGGGAAGAAACATGGGGTTGGTGATGGTGGTGCCACCTGTTAAAACTGTGTGAAAAACCAGAGTTAATTGGCTATGAGTGAGGGAGCTGCTGATGAACAGTGATAAGCCTGGGTCTGTCGGATGCCATTTCTGCCTCCTGTTTTGGTCCGGGCTTTGGAGCAGGAGTTAACAAACTTTCTCTGTATGGGATCAGAGAGTAAATATTTTTGGCATCTTGCGCACCATGTTCAAGGCTCTCTGTAGTTCGTTTTGGGAATGGAAGACAGAAAGACAGAAGTCCTTGGTTTATCCTGGAACCCTTCACATGGACTGGACCGTCCCCACTGTTGTAGCTGCCTGACTGTTAGAACCAAACAGAGCTCAGGTTTTTAACTTTTTCTCCGATTTGGAGCCAGACCATGTGCTGCGATTAGCCCAGAATGCAAGGAGGAAGAGCCTCGATTCCAGATTATTCTCAGGGATTTGTTGCTTTCTGAAGGACAGTGCCATCAAATCATTTCCTACTATTTGGGTGAGAAATAGCAGGGTTTTCTCTCTTTGGCGGTAAGTCAGATTTCCTACGCACATCACAGAATTTTTGTTCCCGTTGTTAGCTCCTCACATGAGCTATTTCGGTGTCTCGGGGCTGTAACCAAGTTTAAAAAATCTGTTTCCTTTTTTTTTGTATTGAGGGCTTGGGGAAAAAAACCCCCCACAAACAACACAAAAACAAATCAGAAACAGACGCAGGTCGAGGGGCCTTGGGCTGATCCGCTTACGTAAAACATCTTCCTCTTCAGGCTTGAGAATTAGCCAAGCGAGAGTGTTCTGGTGGGAAATTTTATTTCCCCAGCTGGGGAGGTTGGGAAGGAAAACAGTCTTTATTTTGGTTCTTATGAGCCTCTCTTCAAGTGTTTGTGAAACCTGCAAGTACAATATGTTTTGTTTTCCTCGTTTTTGATAAAACCTATCAAGTGGCTTTGTTGACCAAAAACAGACGTCTATAAATCACCTTTGCATGCCAGACAGAGATTTTTTCTTTTTTTTTGGCCAGTTTATCAGTAAGGTTGGGAAAATGACCCTATATTCCTTTTGATTCATTTCTATTTTTTTTTCATGTTTGAAATGAAACACGGATGTTATCATCTTCCGGTGAGATGTTTGTTTATAAGACATTGGCTTTAAATAAAAGGTAGTTTTTCCTCACCATAATTGAGACCTGAGAAATACAGCAAAGCTCCTTTGATGTTCTCACTGATGGTGCAGTGGCCCCTAGAACTGAAACGCCAGGAAGTTGACAGCAGGTCCTTGGATGCCTGGGACCTTTACTGAGTGGAAGAGGGCAACGTGAGGGATGCTAATTCCAACTTGTCATGGCAGTCTTTTTCTGTGGAGGTTTAAAAGAAAAATTAATAGTTTTCCTTCTGAAGCTTTTATTTTATTTTATGGAAGACTCTAGTACGTCACATTTTCTAATAGGACCAGATATACTTTCTTCCATTCTTGTGGCTTATCTGGGAAATCATTCTTGATGTTTTCAGAGCAGAGGTCTGGAAATGCACATGGCTTCATTCAAAGACCTCACCCGGTATGGTCACTCTGAGGTACCTGGCGGGAGCAGTGGGGTGCTCTTTACTGAGATGAGGAGGACTAGATATTTGGGGTGAATGTTAAGTGTGTGGGGCATCCCTATGCCCTCCCCCTAGAATGCTCTGCCCCTTGATCTTCTTCTTGTCATCCAGGTCACAGCTTACAAGTCACTTCCTCTGAGAATCTTTCCCTGTCTGACCACCCGTCCAGCTTTGCCTTGGCACATTATTCAGTTTTAATTCTTTTCATGGCATTTACCACTAGCTCATATTTTAATCGTCAGTTTATTAATTTACCCCAACTAGACCATATACTTCACAAGTATCAGTTAGCTCTTGCTGCGTAAGAAACCACCCCAGCTCTTAGCGGCTTAACATAGCACTCATTTACGATTTCTAAATGATTTTGTGCATTGACTGGTGGCTTGTCTGGCCTGGGCTGGGTCAGCTATGGCTGGATGGTATAGGATAGCCTCTCACATCTTAGATGGGCAGCTGGGGCCTCTCTCCATGTGATTGCCCATCCCAGTAGCCAGGAAGGGTATGCCCCAATGTGCAAGTCCTTTGCAAGCCTCTGTGCATCACATCTGCTGATGTGCCACTGGCCAAAGCAAGTTACATCCTAGCCCAGATTCAATGGATGTGGAGCCCATTTCCACTTCTTGGTGAAAAGCATTGGTGGCCATTTGTAACCTCCCATGGGGAAAGTAGATTGTCTGTTTTGTTCACTCCTGTGTGTGCCTGCAGCTTAGAACAGGCATTGGCAAGGGGCCAGATAGTAAATATTTTCAGCTCCGGGGGCCATATGGTCTCTGTTTCAGCTACTCAACTCTGCCGTTATAGTGTGAGCGCAGCCATAGATGATACCCGAGCCAAAGGGCGTGGTTGTGTGCTGATAAAACATTATTTACAAAAACAGATGGTCGGCTGGATTTGTTTGGACCTTAGGCTGTAGATTGCCGACTCCTGGCTTACATTCTCACCTGCCGCGTCATAAGTGCTCGGTGGATACGTGTAGATCCAACAAAAGAACCCAGCCGTTTGGTCCCCATTCTGTCTCCGCCCCAGCTGTTCTGAACCAGCTGGGTGTCCAACAGCACGATTTGACACTGGTCCCCCCCGGGGTTAGCCTCAGACCCCATCATCTACAAGACTGCCCTCACTTCAGATGCCAGCCACACTTTGGGGGGCCCCAGGCCACCCACACTTCTGACCGACTCGCTGTACATTCAGGGGTTCCCACAAACCCTTTGGGTTCAATAATTTACTAGAATGACTCACAGAACTGAAAAAAAGCTGTACTGTTTTGTTGTCCAAGCCTACTGATGGTAGCGTCCTCTGTTAGGAATGTCCACACCACTGGCCCGGGCACACATCACTTATGTTGCGCTGCATGGACATTTCTCCTGCCGGGGCCCCTATTTGTGGCTGGGCCAGCTCTCGTGTTTCTTATTACAATCACAGGACACACTTCAGCAAGAAACCATCAGGGAACTTAAAGGAACAAGATTTATTACTCAGAGATCCTGGAAGGGACACCCAGGGCCACACAGTGAGGTGATAGGTAGAGAGAGAGGGATGGAGCGTGGACCTGGGGCTGTGTCTTTATTAGGGTCCGGGGGTGGAGTATCTAGGGTTTAAGTATAAGAGTGGAAATTAGGGTGCAGGAAGGGAACAGTGGGGTCACTCAAGTGGTCAGTTATCCAGGTCACCCAGGGCTTTCAGAAAGGGGGCCCTTCATGGGTGGGGGCTACCTCATTCCTCATCTGGTTGTTTTGCTGATAGCTGTGTCTCACAGGCAAGATATTTATTCAGGATGGATGTCTTGGGCTGGTCCAGTGCATAGTGCTTAAGTTCCCGAGCTCAGCTTCAGCAGCCTGGGGTTCACAGGTTTGGATCCCGGGCGTGGACCTACACACCACTCATCAGCCATGCTGTGGCAGCAACCCACATACAAAATAGAGGAAGATGGGCACAGATGTTAGCTCAGGGCTGATCTTCCTCACCAAAAAAAAAAAAAAAAGATGAATATCTTTTGAAATGGATGCCTCAGCAGTCAAAATCTTAATGTCAGGCGCTTACACTACGTACGCGTACATTTACAGCTTTATTATGAAGGATACACGTAGGGCGAGGTCTGAGAGAGTCCCAGACACAGAGCTTCCATGTCCTCCCGGACTCAGGGATGTCACCCTCCCAGCACATCCACGTGTTTTCCAGCCAGGAAACTCCAGTGAGTTAGTGTCCAGAATTTTTATTGGGGATTCGTTACGCAGGCGAGATCTATTGAATCATTAGCCACGTGATCTAACTCCATCTCCAGCCTCCCTCCCCTCTCTGAAGGTCAGGCGGCTGAAAGACCCAACCCTCTCATCACACATGTGTTCTTTCTGGTGACTAGCCCCCCATCCTGAAGCTATGTCGGACCACCACCGATCACCTCATTAGCATAACAAAGATGCTCCTATCACTCAGGAAATTCCAAGGGCTTTTGAAGCTCACCAGGAATGGGGACACAGACCAGATATGTTCTTTATTATACCACCATCAACAAGATCATTCTGAAGAAGTGCATACACAGAGGTGTGGAAATGACAGTAGCCACGAGGATACCACTAATGAAACGTGATCATCATAGTGATGACTAACAATTTTTCTTTTCTGTATGCTAAGTGCTTTAGGTGGTCTATATCATTTGGTCTTCATGCTGACTGTGGGAGTAGGTACTGTTATTATTTCCATTTCACAGATGAGGATGCGGAGACTTGGAGAATGTAATAGTTGGGAATCTTGAGGTTTTGTGCAACAGAAACCCAATTCAAACTGGCGTAGCAAGGTTGGAGTTTATTGGTGCCTGTCACCAAGAAGTTCAGGGAATTGGTTTAGGTACAGCTGTATCCAGGAGCTCAAGTGATGTACACCATCAGTTTCTTTCCATCCTTGTCTTTCTTTCTCTTTCCATTGGTTTTGTTCTTTTACCTGCTCCCTTGCCCCATGCTAGCAATATAGCAATACCCTCTTAGATACTCTGGAAGGAAGACAATTTCTCCTCCCAGAAAGTTCTGGCAAAACCCTCACTGGATGAACTTGGATATGTGGCCACCTCTGAACCCCCAGGGGGATGGAAGATGGTGCCCAGACTGGCCTGGCTCCTGTGTCCTGCCTGGACCTGGAGGGCTGTGCCAGCCAAGAACTGACCTCAGAGACCCTGTGTTGGGGAGAGCTGATTCCCAAAGGACTCCTGGGGCCTGTAAATTTGAGGACATCAGGCTGCAGCCAGGCAAAGCCAAAGTCTGCGCTTAGTCACCCTTTATCCAACGTGAGGTCGTGTCATAGCTGTGGTGACATCAAACCCCACACAGAACAGCAAACATCCTAAATCTCCTTGGAGTAGCCACGTGGGGGTGACAGCATCAGTTCTGCCACTTTGGCATCAGGGCAAAGTGAGTCCCACATCAGGCCCATCCTCTTGGTGTGATTCCCATCACCATGGCAACGCCATGAGTCCCATCACTTTGGTATAATGACGTGGGTCCTGTCTTCACGGGATAGATGTGATCCTGTCTCCATGGGGTTCAGTGTGAATCTTATCGCTCTGGGGTATGGCAGGAGCCCTGTCATTTTGGAGTGAGAGCATGAGCCCCCTGATTTCACGGTAATGCTGTAGGATCCCCCCATCACAGAATAACGGCACAAGCCTATCACTTTGGGCAGTGGTTCTTTTGTGGGGGCGATTTGCCCTCTTCCCCCCAGGGGTGGGTGGAGCCACCCACAACGGAGAATTCTCCAGCCCCAAATGTCAACAGGGCTGCAGTTGAAGCACCCTGCCTGACGGTCTCGGGGGAAGTCTCATCACGAGGGACCCTGTCCAGCGTGCTGTCTGCCATGTGTGTGGTGTCCTGTGTGTCCTGACCCCTCTCTCTCCGCTCTTGCCTCAGCTTGATGTGTACTCCATGCCTGAGCCCCTGTCCCAAGGTCTGCCACCTCCTGGAAGGTGAGAAGACCATTGACTCGGTGACATCCGCCCAGGAGCTCCGAGGCTGCACGGTCATCAACGGGAGCCTGATCATCAACATTCGAGGGGGCAGTGAGTGCTCGGGGGGGGGAGGGGGCGGTCTGCTGGGATCCACCTTCCCTGTGAGCACAGAAGGAAAACAGCCGCAACGCCCATCAGTGGAGTCACTCAAGTTTGCTGCCAAACCCCAAATTCACAGCTCGGTCCTGGCCCTGCTCCAGCGAGATTCTGACTTTCCAAGTTGGGAGTCAGGAATTTACATTTTTAACAAGCAGGCAACATGCCGCATTGCAGGTCTGGGACCGTGTTTCCAGAAACACCATTCCAGGCGAAAAGCAGCCTTTGTTTATTTATTCAGCAAACATTTATTTGAATACTCACAGGGAACAAGGCAAAGTCCATGCATGATGGATCTTACAAATAAACAAATCAACGTATCATGTAAACTTAGGTGGTGATCCACGCTGTGAAGGGAAGCAAAGCAGAGTAACGCAGGGAGCAAGGGTCGGCAAACTTTTCCTATAAAGGGCCGTGTAATAAATCTCCTCAGCTGGGCAGACAGAGGGTCTTTGCCAGAACTACTCAGCTCTGCCAGTATAGAGTGAAAGCAGCCCTAGAGAAAGTGTGAACTAATGGGTGTGGCTCTGTGCCGATAAAACTTTATTTACAAAGCCGGCTGGATTTGGCCAATGGGCTGTAGTGTGCCAACCTATGAAATAGAGAATAAAGGGAGTTGCTATTTTAGAAGAGTTTCCGATTTGAGAAAAGATGCTCTGAATTGGTCATGGAGCAAACCAAGCAGATAGATGGAAGAATAATATTCTGGGCAAAGGAGGCAGCCAGTGCAAATGTCCTGAGGCAGTTAGTATGTCTGGTCTGTTTAAGGGACTATGAGGAGGCCCATGTGTCTGAAGTAGGGCGACCAAGGAAAAGATGAGAAAAAAGCAGTGGTCACTTATTTAGGGACTTGCAGACCCTGTGGTAGGGACACTGGATTGTGTCCTCTCTATGATGCATTTTGAGCAGGGTATGTCAAAGTCGTTTTCAACCTGTAGGTTAACTCCTCCTCATGGGACATTATGGGAAGATTAAAATATTTCTGTAGGAACTCACTGGATATTCTCTCCTTTCCTTAGACAACCTGGCAGCTGAGCTAGAGGCCAACCTTGGACTCATTGAAGAAATTTCAGGATATCTGAAAATCCGCCGGTCCTATGCTCTTGTGTCACTTTCCTTCTTCCAGAAGTTACGTCTGATTCGGGGAGAGACCTTGGAAATTGGGTAGGTGGGCCTGATTCTGTGCCTGTGGCCTGAATGCTCACTAGGAAGTCTGTGCGTTAGAAGAACTCAGGGGTTTTTGCCAAGACATGGAAACAACCTGAGTGTCCATTGATGATTAATGGATAAAGAAAGTATGGTATATATACACAATGGAATATTATACAGCCATAAAAAAGGAGAAGGTCCTACTATTTGGGACAACATGGATGGACCTTGAGGGCATTATGCTAAGTAAAACAAGTCAGACAGTGAAAGACTAATACTGTATGATCTCACTTATATGTGGAATCTAAAAAACCCCAAACTTATAGACACAGAGAACAGATTGGTGGTTTCCAGAGGTGGGGAATACGGGGTGGGGGAAATGGGTGAAGGGGGTCAAAAGGTACAAACTTCCAGTTATAAGATAAATAAGTTCTGAGGATGTAAATACAGCATGGTGGCTATAGTTAAGAATATTATGTATTTGAAAGTTGCTAAGAGAGTAGATCTTAAAAGTTCTCATCACAAGAAAAAAAAAATTTAACCATGTGAGGTGATGGACGTTAACTAAACTCAGTGTGGTAATTGTTTTGCAATATATACATATATCAAATCATGATGTTATACCCCTTAAACTCATACAATGTTATATGCCAATTATATGTTAGTTAAACTTGGGGGAGGGAAGGAAAACGTAGGGATTTTTCAAGCCAAAAAAATCCGTTTGGAGAAAATGCCTGGAGAATCCTTGACAGGAGGAAGGAACTCATGTTAGAATGTGTCCAAAGTCCAGCCAAGGTAAATGGTACCCGTTTTATAGTTACTCTTGGAAATCTCAGGGGATACAGACCAAACTTTGTGCCCTCCAAAGGCGCTGGCTGGAATGGAATAGGGCATCTGGCTATCTGTTCATCATTGTGAGTTGGAGTGCAGGCCTGACCAGGACTCCATAATTGCTGCATCTGGCACCTTCTCACATCTTGGTCCTCTAGAAATTGACTGTATCTGAGATTCTCATGTCCTCTGGTCCATAGGATTCTAGCTCTTCAACATATCTCCCAGCTGCCCTGGATTTCTTTCCTGCTTCCTCCATGTGCCTTTGAGAGTTGGCATCCTGGGCTACCAGCCTCTGCCTTCCCTCTAGTGATATCCTCCTACCTGTGCTAAGACCTCCAGCCCTGGCTTCTCTCCTTACCCTTGAGCCTGTCTCCAGCCGGATGACCCCTGGGAAACTCAAATGCAACATGTACAAAATGGAACTCACCTCCCTGCCTCAGTTTTCCATCCTCATTTCTTGGATCTCCTCCACTTGAGATCCTGCCAACCCTATTTCAGTTAGTAAAACAACAGATATCCAGGTACCACTTTCCTTGGCTGGACTGTGTATTTCACACAGATAGAGATGGAGTCATAGGAAGGAAGTCTGAAGAAGGCCATCCAGTAGTGCCATCAAAGATCAAAGTTCTTTCCATCTTTGTGCTCCTCGTGGCCACAAGACGGCTGCTTCATACCGAAACTCACGTCTGTACAACTGACAGGAAAAAGGGACAAAGGTACATGCCAGTTGAGACTGTCTCTTTAAAAAAACTTGCCTGGAACCTCCCACACTCTCACCATCAATGTTGATTTCTGCGTATATCTCCTTGGTCAGAACTGGGTCACGTGGCTGCCTCTAGCTGCACGGGAGGCTGGGAGTGTGATTATTTACCTTTTCCAGTCTATACAGTAGAGGAAGGCAAGGGAAAAGGGAGGCTGTGAATGGCTTTTGAGAAGCAAATACACAGAATTGTTTAGACTACCTTCTTGAATCCCTCACCAGCTCATGTTGATTTTTCTGCCGTGAAACTGCCTTTTGCTGAAGCTCAGACCTTTCGTTCAAATTGTTGCAGTGATCTCCTAGCTAACTGTCCTGGAACTAGACCAGTACCGTCCAACAGAAATATACTACAAATCACATATGTGACTTTAAATGTTCTAGTAGCCACATTTTAAAAAACTTTAAGAGAAATAGGTGAAATGAATTTTAATAATGCATTTTACTTAACCCATTACATCTAAAATGTTATTTCAGCATGATATCAATATAAAAAACTATAAAGAAGATCTTTTGCATCCTTTTTTTGTGTGCTAAGTCTTCGAAATCTGTACTGTTTGCTTCCAATACAGTCCAGAACGGCCCCATTTCAGGTGCTCAATAGCCAGAGGTGGCTAGTGGTTTCTCTATTGGACAACACAGATCTAGATGCTTCTTCTCCCATCTGTCATGTGCCAGTGGTCCACTAATAGTTCTAAGGCACAGATCTAATCAAGTTACTGAGCTGTTATAAAACCTTCAGTGGCTCCCCTCTGCCTTTCAAGGAAAGTCCCATGTTCTTGGTGTTGGTCTGGCATGCAGTATACTAGAGGATTTGGCCCATTGCAGCTCTCCAGTCTTGTTCCCTGTCACCTGGTGGCCAGAGCAGGCTGCTTTGCTCTTCCCTGGGCTCAGCTCAGTGCCTCTGTGTCTTCAGTCTTTTCCCTCTCTGAAACCCGTATCTCAATCCATCACAGTCTTCCCTTCCTCACAAGACTGAGCTCAGACACCTTCCTGGCCAGGAAGACTTCCTCAACTTCCCCTGTCCCTCCCACCTTCCATTCAACACTTATTGAGTATGTGCCAAGCACGTGGTTAGGATGGGGGATGTAGTGCTGAACAGGAGGAACTCCAGCCCTGCCATCTTGGAGTTGGAGACACAAACCGTTGAATGACTAGGTGTGTGTGTGTGTTTCCCTAGAAACTACTCTTTCTATGCCTTGGACAACCAGAACCTAAGGCAGCTATGGGACTGGAGCAAACACAACCTCACCATCACTCAGGGGGAGCTCTTCTTCCACTATAATCCCAAACTCTGCTTGTCTGAAATTCACAAGATGGAGGAGGTTTCGGGAACCAAGGGGCGCCAGGAGAGGAACGACATCGCCCTGAAGACCAACGGGGACCAGGCGTCCTGTAAGTGGCAATGCCCTGGTCCTTCCAGCCTGTGGACCAGATAACATGGCTGCCCTCACCCTAGCCCCACCACACTGGCCCCCAGGGGGTCGTCACTGCCCCCCAGTGAGCTAAACAACTAAGTGTGTGATAAGTTTTCTGAAATACTGAGGATAGGTGTTGTACTTATCATCTCTGTGCTTACTGCACCAAATACAGTGCTTGATACTGGAAGATGCCACATAAGCATTGAATGAATGAATGAATGAATAACACCTCCTTGTATATGGCTTTGCCTCAAATGCTAAGGCACATCCTGCACTTGCTATAGCTGTGGACTGTCAGCTGACTGCATTCCTCTGACAGATTCTCTCTTGAAGGGATATCCGAGCATTGAGGTGCCAGAGCTTCCATAATACCCTCATGGGGAGTTGGTTTCTTATGGTGGAATGTGGTTCAAGCTGTGGCAATTCAAGGTCGGGGGGTAGCTTAGGGGCCAACTTGCATTCCAGGCAGAGGGAATTGCTCTCTCCAAGGTGTTGTCTCTCCAAGGTATAATAATCTGCATGCCCTCCAAACTCACTTGGCATGTGTTCGTTTCCACTGGAGTTACGTCTTCTGACGTGTCAGGCTTGAAAGTCCATATGCAAGGCAAAATTGTGTCAGGACAAAGATTACTCTTGAAAGTCTCTTTTCCCAATAACTGCTGGCCAGTCATGCTTCTCACGTGGGCACCAACTGCTATTATTCACTTGAGCGTCTGGCCAAGTAATTGACCTGCAGTAGGGGCCCGTTTGCATGACCAGTTCTTGCCTTCCAACAGCGGGAGAGGCACATGGGTACAAGACCTGTCAAGGGAACAGCAGATTGATATCTCCCTTCTCATGGACGCTCTTGGAAATGTCAGATCACCTGCTTTGGGCTGAAACAAATTATTTAATACTGATACTGATTTTTTTTTAACTTTCCTAGGTGAAAATGAATTACTTACATTTTCTCACATTCGGACATCTTCTGATAAGATCTTGCTGAAATGGGAGCCGTATTGGCCCCCTGACTTCCGAGACCTCTTGGGGTTCATGCTCTTCTATAAAGAGGCGTAAGTAGAAAGGTAGAGAAATGGTGCTGCAAGCTTCATGCTTGCGGTGTGAGTGCTCAGATCTTCCCCGCTGGGGTAATTCTCCCTGTCCCTCCTACTCGTGGAATAAATGTAGGCTCCTTTTACGATCTCACCAGTTGATGGGGTATGAAGTCAATTTCCTATAGCAGTATCCCATTTTGTTGCTTCTGTGTGTATCTCACCAGACATCCTCAAGAAAAAGCCATTCACTCTACCTAGTAGATTTTGTAAAATTTATTTTTTTCTATTTTGTATTTTTTCCGACATTGGAAAAATGGTGGTAAAACATACATAACATAAAACTGACTGTTTTAATTAGGCATAGGTGTCCAGTTCAGTGGCATTAAGTACCTTCACGATGTTGTGCAACCATAACCATCATCCATCTCCAGAACTTTTTCTTCGTCCCAAACTGAAACTCTATCCCCATTAAACAACACTTAGTCATTTTGAGTATACGGCTCTCCTGAAATTTGCAAGGAAGATAATGGAAGGGGTGATAGTATTAATGTCAGTAATAGTTCCATCTCTCGAGATTTATTATGTTCAGACTGTGTGCCAAGAAGTCGCATTCATTCCACCACGTAATCTTATCAATAACTCTTGGGTAGTTGCTGTCATCATCATTCTCATCATCATCACTATTATTATTACTGGGCAATTGAGATGTAAGGGAAGCAGTCTCTTTCTCTTTGGCTGTTCCTGTGTCATTTTTCCTTGTGGCGTAAGATGGTTGGCGAAAAGGATACAACCCCATAGGATGTGACTTCCCCCGGCCGCATCTCTGCCATCTTCAGAGCGATAGTCACAAAATGGTAACCACCTTCTCCTATTTCCTCTTGAAAGCCCTTATCAGAACGTGACGGAGTTTGATGGGCAGGACTCGTGTGGCTCCAACAGCTGGACGGTGGTGGACATTGACCTGCCTCTGAGGCCCAACGACCCCAAGTCACAGAACCACCCCGGGTGGCTGATGCAGGATCTCAAGCCCTGGACCCAGTACGCCATCTTTGTCAAGACCTTGGTCACCTTTTCTGATGAACGCCGGACATACGGGGCAAAGAGCGACATCATCTATGTCCAGACAAATGCCACGAGTAAGCGTTTCTTGTGGATATGAGTTTGTGCATGAATGGGATGTCCTGCCTTTAACAGGCTGACGTGGTGATGTTGTGTGAAATTCTCTTTTGCATAATCATTGGCTTCTCAAAGAGCCAAGTGTTGAGGTTTATAATCTCAGAAGATGAGGCAGTAACGATAAGACACCTGAGGGGACTAGATATTTCCTCTCCCCATTATGGAAAATTTTCAAATATTCACAGAAGTCAAAAGAAAAAATGAGTCCCGTGAACCATTTCCCAGCTTCAACGCTGATCAATATTTTGCCATTTTTGTTTCACCTCTGTGCCCCTTCTCTCCTTCCCCGTTTTTTTTTTTTTTTCCGGCACGGGGAGCTGGAGTATTTCATAGCAATTGAATTATATTTTTCTGAAGTCTAAGTCCTTCTCCTATAACAATAGTTCTCAACTGGGGGTGATGCTGCTCCCAGGCGACATTTGAAGATGTCTGGAGACGTTTTGGTTGACTGAGGAGGTGGGGCTCCTGGCATCTGGAGGGTGGAGGCCAGGGTCCTACAAGCCCCAGGACGGCCCCCACGACAGAGAATTATCCGGCCCCAAGTGTCAGTAGTGCCGGGGGTGAGATACTCTGTCCTAGAGGATAGGGTCCAAACTTTATGAGCCAGCCTAGCTTTTTTGGCTAGTGCCCTCTCGTTTTGTATCTTCCAACAATACCAAAGGACTTATAGTTTCCAGAAACTTCCAGCACCTGGGCTTTTGTACACACTGTGTCCTCTGCCTTGAGGCCCCCAACCTCACGCCTCACCAACTCCCTCAGCCACCTCCATTCTTGAGGGGAAGGTTTTGTGGAGCCCAAAGTTGATGTGTTCTGGGGGTTTTTAGATGAGCTGCCATCTCAGTGATATGATTGAGTGGCATCCAATTGCTGAAATGTGCCCAGTGACTGGGCTCAATTTGGGGCAAATGTTAACTGGAAAACATGAGTTTATTTGTCTCTTTCACCATCCTCCCTTTCCCCAGTGTCTTTCCAGGGCCCAGGACAGAGAGAGCTTGACACATAGTTGGAGCTCCATAAATGATTGTTGCATAAATAGATGAATGAATGGCTGCATAATCTGTGGTAGGAATGGACTGTAATTTTGTAACTCATGCCTTTCCTGGGTGAGCGTTTCATGTGTCTCCAGTTTTCTCCGAGGTAAAATAACACTGCAGCGAACATCCTCATGATTTCTCTAACTGGTGTGTCCCCTCTTATGCCCACCTAACAGCTTGCACCATCCTCCTCAAAGTGGACCTGTTTCCTTTCTCCTTTGCAGACCCTTCTGTCCCCCTGGATCCCATCTCTGTTTCTAACTCCTCATCCCAGATTATTCTGAAGTGGAAGCCTCCCTCTGATCCCAATGGCAACATCACCCACTACCTGGTTTTCTGGGAGAGGCAGGAGGAAGACAGTGAGCTATATGAGTTGGATTATTGCCTCAAAGGTGAGTGCAGACAGATGTGTGGGAGCCGCCGGTTTTACGAGCACATCTGATCCACTTTGTTCCACTCCCAGGAAACATCTCTCCCCTCCCATTTCCCAGTGTGTGTACGCACGCACGCACACACACTCCGTTCCATCTCATATGAAAACACACACGTTTCTAAGCATCACATGAGTTCAAGTCTGAAGACACGTGTCAAAACCAGATACTTCTCATATCTTGGCACCATTTTCCTCTGGAATTTTCTCCTCCTCCTCCTCTTCCCTCCCCCTGGTGGGGATGAGCTGTATTAACCCATTCAAGGCTTCTGTGCTCGACTAGAAACACAAACGAGCCTGTTCAGAGGTTTGACAAAGTCAGAGAAGAATTTTAGCCCCTAAATTTAGACCCTTAAATTTTAAGGATCGGAGACAGCAAGGAGCGATCATCTATTCCCTCCTGTGCTTCTCATTAAAAATTTATACTAATGACCATGCTTTTCTTCAGTCTTTAGTCTTGTTTGTTTTATGGGCTTCCATCCGTCTGCAGGAAAATGGAAAAATATTTGCAGCCTCGAACTAGCTTGTATAAATTAGTTTAAAATTATTTAAAAACTGGGTTTTAAAAAGCCCTATCAAACCAGAGAAACAGAAGTCATTTTTTTCTTTAGTTGTTTTCTTTGTTTGTCTGTATTTGTTTTTCTTTAGATTTTTTGAGTTAGTGATAACCTCAGCCTCTGGTCTTGGGGCCGCTGGCAAGGCGTCCATGAGGCCAGAAGCCTGAGATCCCCTCTTGGCTGGACCTCTGACCTGCTGTAGGGCTTTGGGCAAGTCACCGGGGTTGTCCTCAGCCGCCTCCTTTTCGGAAGAAGGGGCAGGAGGCCAGATGATCTCTGGGAGCTGTCCCAGCTCTAGGATCATGTGCTATATGTATGCTGTGACCTCATCCCCTGCCTGAGCCGAGGGTTGCAAACGTGATTTATCTCCTCGGATGCTTTATATAACTCCAGAGCAAGCGCAGTCATCGGCTCAGCCTGGAGCTGTTGGCCCTGCCTTCGAGTCACCGAAACCACCAGCTAGAACCGCCACCAGCAGCAGGACAGTCAATGCCTGACTCTTTTTTTTTTTTTTAACTTAAAGAGCAATAACTTTTATTCTGGAAGTCTAAATCAATCATTACAACGTGACTATTTAAACATGGTTTTATTTGTAATGATCACAAAGGTTATGGAATTAAAAATAAACTTACTAAGGACAGATGTCGTGTGATCTACTCACAGGAGGTCCCTAGAGGAGTCACATCCACAGAGACAGAAAGTAGATGGTGGGGGCCAGGGGCTGGGGGAGAGGGATAGGGAGTGTTTATGGGGACACAGTTTCAGTTTGGGAAGATGAGAAAGTTCCAGGGATGGTTGCACGATAATATGAATGCACTTAATGCCTCTGAACTGGGCACATAAAAATGGTTAAGATGGCAAATTTTATGTTGTGTGTATTTTACCACAATTAAAATACACACACACACACACACACACACACACACACACACACAATAAATTGACTAACCGTGACCAGTAGTAGCTTCCTTTCGTATGACTAGTGCCTTTTTTTTCAGCTTTATTGAGGTATAATTGACAAGGAAAATTGTAAGATATTTAGAGTATATATTGTGATGATTTGATACATGTATTTGATACATGTATTCCTCCTATATAGTTAATTAACATATCCATCACCTCACTTATCTTTTTTTTTTTTTTTTGGTGAGAACATTTAAGTTCTCCTTAATGTTTCAATTATATTTCAATTATATATAATTTCAATTATATATATTTCAATTATACAACATTTCAATTATACAAAATTTCAATTATACAACATTTCAATTGTATATATTTCAATTATACAACACAGTCTATCACCTATATGGCTTTTTTTATTGTGGTAAAATATACATAACATAATATTGACCATTTTAACCATTTTTGAGCGTCCAGTTCAGGGCATTAAGTACATTCACATGTTGTGCAACCATCCCCATGATCCATCTCCAGAACACTTCATCTTCTTAAACTGAAACTCTGTCCCCATTAAACACTGACTCCCCATCCCCCTCCCCCAGCCCCTGGCCCCCACCATCCTACTTTCTGTCTCTATGGATGTGACTGTCTTAGGTACCTCATTATGCTTTACTATATAGTCACAGAAATACGTGGGACACCAAGTGTCACACAGTGGATGCTAGAAAGGTAACAGGGGTCAGGAACTATGTCTGTACCTGAGCAAAAGTCCCTTCGTCTCTAGAAAATTGTCAGGAGCCCCCCTTACTAAGGAAATCATAGTTTTTCTTCCATCCATAATGCCATCAGTATCCCCTCTAACAGTTAGCCAGCATTGCTTCTGCAGGCCTCTGAAGAAGTGTTCTTCATTGCTGGTGTGCAATAGAGAAGTCATCTGATTTCCAGCATTATGATCAGTGTTTGAGTTGGAGGAAATAGGAAGAACAGTTATTGTGCACTTATTCTGATGAGTACTGAAATAGGCAGTTCACTGGAGTTATCTTACTTAATCATTGAAGCAGGCCTCTTCGTACAGTAACTCTTTTTTTTTTTTTTTTGAGGAAGATCAGCCCTGAGCTAATATCCATGCTAATCGTCCTCTTTTTGCTGAGGAAGACCAGCTCTTAGCTAACATCTATTTCCAATCCTTCCTCCTTTTTTTCCCCCAAAGACCCAGTAGATAGTTGTATGTCATAGTAGCACATCCTTCTAGTTGCTGTATGTGGGGCACGGCCTCAGCATGGCCGGACAAGCGGTGCGTTGGAGCGCGCCGGGATCCGAACCCGGGCCGCCAGTAGTGGAGCGCACACACTCAACGGCTAAGCCACAGGGCCAGCCCTCATACAGTAACTCTTAAGGCCATTTTACTGACCAGGAAAGTGAGATTCAAAGAAGAGAAGTCACTTGCCCATGGTCTGTCAGCTAGTAGATTGCAGGACGGATAGAGTCTGGAATACTAGGGAAAAATATTCACAGGGGCTATTACAGCACACTGTTTCAATGTGCACGCACATCATTGTGGACACACAACAGCAGTTGTAATGGGGTCTCGTTTTAGGTTTTCCCAGGAGAAACTACTGATGGATAATTCTGGTCTTTAGAGTCCATGTAATTTTCAAATTATGTACAAATATTTTGCACCCTCTTATCTTCCTTAACAGCAATAAATCCATATCCTTTCTAAATCTAAACCAGCTTCCATTTTAGCGAGTAATGTAATACTCAAATGCAAATATCGTAGATTTACATTCCAATGAAAACCTATACATGCTCATTTGATTAAGGTGTTATTTTTAGGGAAAAAAAGAAGTATATTCAAGTAGACAAAAGAGCCATATATATTCTGCAAAATATTGGAAAAATTTTCCCTAGTGTAGATGCCCCTCTATGGCCACAGGAAGTGAAGAAACAATGAGATTACTCTCTTATGGTTATAAAGAATGAGTATCAGAAACATTTGAAGGGTCATTATTTTTACATAATGGAAACAATTGACAAAATGTCATTTTGTATTATTTTCTAATAAAGTTATTTATTAACAAGGGAGTGAATCATTTTGCCTTATCTCATTTTGCAATTAAGAATCTAGTTAAATGTAGCTTTGATTAAAATAACGTCTATCATTACTAAGCATTTATCACACATAAGGCATCCCATGAAATGTTGTGCAGATGTTCTATTTATTTTATTGCATTTCCTCAAAATAGTCGTATCCTGTACAGATTATCATTCCCATTTCAAGTTGAGGAAGAAGCAACCTAGAGAGGTTCCATACTCCGCCAAGGTCATCTGTTGGGATCTATGGGAGCAGAGGTTCAAATACATTTGTCTAACTGTAGATCAAATAGCATTGGCCTCCATTCTCTGTGTGATATTCTCTTCATTACTTAAGAAGTTCACTTACCATCTCTATGCCACACTTTCTTCATCGGAAACAGGTTGAGGACAATGTTTGTCTTTCTTACCTCCAAATGGTTGTAGGATAACACAAAATCACACACAGGGACTGTGTTGAAACCCCAGTGCTGTAGAAATGCAAGAGGTAGTAACCACTTCCTTCACCATCAACAAACCTTGGGTTGAACACTTTTGAATCTCAATGAAAGCAAGAAAGCAGTAGAGTCCTGAGAGGGAACAAAGATAATTTAGGTTAATAGCTGGCATCCACAAATGCCTTCTGGGTCTTGGAGTTGGCCTGGGGCTGGCCTTTTTTTGCCATCCTGCACATTGCAGAGTTCAGTACTGTCTCTTAGTTTCCGCCAAACCAGGTGCAGAAGTTCAATTAGGGAAATACAGTGTGCCACTGGCATACGTCCAAGATTTACACTCTAGCCAACGGCCTTTCACATTTTTGATGGTGGAGAGACCATTATAAGACTGGATAATTGGCCCTTGGGAATCAGATTCGATGTTTATTAAGGGACTGTTTCCTAGGAGTTTCATTCTTTAGAAACTAAAGTATTGCCAAAATAAAAAAAAAGGAAAACACGAAAGTTGGACAGAAACTCAAGAGAGAAACAGAGTCAACAATTAGAAGTGTATTCTTATTTAGTTGGGATTGTCACCAATGTCACATTTTAATGACATAGGATTTTAAGGTGCATGTAAGATTAAGACTGGTGGCTAGTACTTGTGAAGTCTCAATTTTATGATGCAATCTTTGCCATTATTATTTCCTTGACCTTTTCCCTCCCCTCACCTTTACCTCGACACAAACACATACACACACACACAACCACCACCATTAACATCAACAACAAGGGTGCATGGATGACATAGGATGGATAAAGCGATGCTGCAGCTTAGGAGACTAAAAGAAGATGGAGATTATAGCAGTGATCTGAAGACAACTGTCTTTTAGGTTCAGCAGTTTATCTGCAGGCTTGAACTACACGTTAGATAATTTACTCCTTGGAGAGGGAATAAGCTGTTTAAGCCCTTACCCCAGAAAAGCAGCACTCCTCTTGTAGCCAGAGATTTGGGAGCTGTTTCCTGACAAAAGTCAGAGACACACCTGATCCCTTATTTCTCCCACCTATTTCATTAGAAACTTCAGCGATTATGGTCTAGTCATGTAAAACAATACACAATTTTCCTTATTACCAAAATTGCATGATCATTTTAGTAGAAAATCAGGTCAGCAAAGAGAGACAAAAATGAAAACTGAGTCAACTGTAAGTTCATCTTTCAAAGATATTCCCTATTAATATTTTGGTGCTTTGTCTTCCAGCCAATTTTCCTCTTATGTATATAAACATAAAAATTTCATTTCACAACGTTGGTATCCTATAATAGCTAAACTTAGTTTTTGCTCAAAAATAGACTCCGATTTGATTTTTAATGACTAGATTACTTAATTGAAATTTATTATAATAGCTTTAACCAGCATCCTATCAATAGACACTTAAGAGTTTGGAAAATTTTCAATATTATAAATAAGGTTACATGGAAGGTCTTCTTTGGTTCATCATGAATTGGACAAGGTCCCATTGTTCTCAGACATCAGTGGGGAAGGACAAGTCGGACCTGATTCCAATCACCTTGTGATGGCCTTTTCCCCAGTTAAGGACTCTTGAATCACAAATATCTCCGTAATTTCCAGCATAATAGTTAGGGCTCTGCATACTATTATCTCTGTCTCCTCAAACAGCCCAACAGCTTCACCAGCTCCTGTGGCCCCAGAAAAACCACAGTGACACCAGGGACCTCTGCTACAGCAACCAATTTGTCTAGAAATCACTCCAACCTGGAAGGAAGAGAATAAAGCCCCTTTTGTCTGCCTCTGTTTTATGTTTCGTGTGTTACATGAGCTCTGCCATTTATAGTTGTATGACTTTCCAGGGCTGCTGTAACAAAATACCACAAAGTGGGTGACTTAAAACAAAGGAAATTCATTCTCTTCCAGTTCTGAAGCCTAGAAATCTGTTATCAAAGTATCAGCAGGCCCTTCCTTGACTCCCCCAGCTTGCGGTGGTGGCCGCTAATCATCAGTGTTCATTGGCTGCAGCTGAATCAGTCCAATCTCTGCCTCTGTCATCAAATGCTGTTTCCTCTCCAACCAGTCATATTGGCTTAGAGTCCACACTAAGGACCTCATCTTAACTTCATCACATCTGCAAAGACCCTATTTCCAAATAAGGTCACATTCATAGGTTCCAGGGTTTCGAACATCAACATATCTTTTGGGAGACACAATTCAACCCCTAGCAATAGCCTTGCCCCAAGTCAGGAGAGGAGGGTTTGAGTGTGGGAGGCCATAAATTTATGAGGTGGTTGCAAAATCTAGAACCCCCTGCCTCAACCAGAGTCTCGTGTGTGTGTGTGGTGGTGCATCTTGCAATTCCCAAGTCAGTAGCCATGTAAGCCTTTCATTTTTTTATCTTAATATATTTTATTTAACCCAACATCTCCAAAGAATTATCTCAACATGTAGTCAATATATAATTATTATTGAGGTATTATACATTCATATTTTTATATAAAATCCTTGAAACGCATAGTGTATTTTACATTTACAGCACATCTCAATTTAGACTAGCCACATTTCAAATTCTCAATGGTGACATGTAGCTAGAAGCTACCAGACAGGAAAACATGGTTTAAAAAAATAGATTTTATTTCTTATAACGGTTTACATTTATAGGTTTACAGAAAAATTAAGTGGAAATTATAGAGAGTTCCTATATATCCCCTCATCCCTCCCAGCATAGTTTTCCTATTATTAACATCTCATTAGTAATCTATATAACTTATATAACATTATTACTGTAACATTAT
The DNA here is from genome assembly GCF_020826845.1 of Diceros bicornis minor. Classification (NCBI taxonomy): domain Eukaryota; kingdom Metazoa; phylum Chordata; class Mammalia; order Perissodactyla; family Rhinocerotidae; genus Diceros; species Diceros bicornis. Next base: position 43,591,690 of record NC_080770.1, on the reverse strand, counting down.
TAACTACAAATTATTAACTTGACTGTGGTACATTTGTTATAATTCCTGAACCAGTCCAGATACGTTATAATTAATGAAAGTCCATAGTTCGAATTAGGGTCACTCTTTGTGTTGTACATTCTATGGGTTTTGACAAATGCATAGTAATATGTATCCGCCATTACAGAATCATATAGAACTATGGTTTCACTGCCTTGAAATCCCCTTTGCTCCAGGGCCATAGAGGTGTGTGTGACCTTTGTCATAGTCATAGATGTTTGGGGTGATGGCGAATACAGGGGTTCCTTCCAGCTAGTATCCTCTGCTTTAGGGTGAGGAAAGGGAGGAATTTCTCACAACAGCATTAATAATGGAGGAAACCAATGTTGAGGGTGCAGAAGTGGATCATCAGAACATATTGATCCCGGAATGAGCATGGTTAAAAGAACTGAGGAAAAGGAAAGGAGGTCAATTTTTAGAAAATCAAAAATGCAACTTTATTTCTGCATTGATCTTGAGTTACTGATTTGGAATCTTATAAATTCAGCATGACTTTTGCTTCCCCAGGCAGGGCCTCATGGGCTTGAGGTGTTTCTGCACTCATGATTGGTGTACAGCCCTGCATGGGTCACACACAGAATGTCCTGTGGCTGCCCTGGGCCCTGGGTGTGTGAGGCTGTCCCTCCCTATCTTGCACTTTGAAGGCTGTGATGCTGGAACGTTCTTGTCTGAGCCCTGAGTGACATGGGCCCTTTCTGACCCTTGCACCTTACACCTGACATTGCCTCCTCTGATGCAGTTCATTTGCATCACTGCAAATGATGTTCATGCAAGTGACTTGTTGACTCAGGCTTGGGACCCAATCTGGCCAAGAGCAGATGGTCCCTGGAACCTTGTTATCAATGGACATGGATGAAATCATAGTGCTTAGGGCTGCCAAATAAAGGAAATGTGCATACCTCACTAAGACTCTATACCCTCATCCTTGGAGATTACATCCTGTGAGAGATGCATAAACACAGTCTCCTCCTTTCTTCCTTTTCAGGCACCTGAGAATGGCATCAAAGTAGACATGATTTTATGTCTCCCCATACCACACAGGCTTACCTGCGGAAATTTGTACAGTTCCAGCAGTGTTCCGATCTGGGCAGAAATTGCACATGTTGTTTCAGTAAGGACTGCTAGAGACTTGCTCTCTCTCCTACAGGTGTAATTTGGGTTGTCTTTGCCCAGCCCTGAGACCCAAATGAGGGAACTCTCCAGTGCCTTCTGTTCACTGTGCAGGACATTATAGAGATCAACTCCCAAAGATATGTTGGGTAAAAGATGGGAGTTTCTGTTGATTTCCTCAACGGCAAAAACCAAGGCCAGAACATACTGATAGTTCTTGTACTGAAACCTGCTGAGAGGGATGGGGCTCCTTAGGGAAAAGACTCAAACCACAATTATCTTCAAATCCAATGCAACCACTTAATGAAGGAAGAATGCCCAGCCAACTCATTCCATCTGTGGCAACAGCTCTCCTGAAGCCTTAGAATTTATAGCTAAATCAAGTAACATCACCTGGGCTCTGGAACGTCCTTACTGAATTCCACACACATGGAGAAAAGTGATTAAGTTTATGAGAAAAGTTTAATGAATGGAAAAGCAGATCACATTCAGAGTGCGTTTGGTAAATGCTTCTTTGGTTCAGGATCCAAAATGCTTGTTCATTTGAACACATCATCAAATGCTTCAGAGAACAGCAATAATATCAACATGAGATTGGAGATAGCCCTGGGGAGGAAGAGTAATTACAACTGAAGCCTCTGGGACAAGCAGAGAAGCACGGTGTCTGTGGGTTGAGAATGGTGCAGCAGAAGGCTGGCAATCAAACTGCCTAAACTCCTGCCCCATGAAACTCATGTATCTGCCACCATCAACAACCAGGCAGCTAGGATGAGCTTCAGAGCTCCGATGAAGAAGGAATCACCATAAGGCAGAAACATCCGGGAGAAGTTTGAAGGAGTTAAAACTGAAAACACTTAGGAGTCTAAGAGACACAGCCTTGTAAAGTTTAAAAATTGAAAATGTGATTACCAAAACTGATTCAAATAGAAAATAAAGAGAGAATATTATACAAATGTGGCCATGTGGTTTCAAGAGAACATGTGAGAAAAAAAATTCCAAAAATCCACCAGGCCTGGAAGAATTTACATGGGGCGTTGCCTGCACGCCAACTTGGCCAGGAACAAGGTCTCCTGAGCTGGTGTGAATGGAGAGCAGAGGAAAAAAAAAAAAGCATTCAGCCTCTCGTCCTGCCATGAGCACAAGCTCTCCCTCCAGCATCCAGGTGCCTGAAGTTGCGGGGACACATGAGCTGAGCTTGACTTCCGCCCCCAAGATATTCACCCCAGACCTTCCCTGACAACACACGTGTCATTATAAATAACATGTCAATACATTTGAACATTTAGATGAAATTCACAAATTGCCAGGAAAATGAAAGTTACCAAAACTGTCTCAAGAAGAAATGAGAAATCTGAATAGTCCTATGTCTGAAGAAGAAACTGAATCCATAGTTTAAAACATTCCCACATTTCATTGTGGCTAACACCTCTGCTGGCAAATTCCAGCAAACATTCAGGAGAGAAATAATACACATTGACTCTAGCTCTCCCAGAGAACAGGAAAAATGGGAAAAACTTTTTGATTCATTTTATAAGAATAGCTTAACTTTGCTACAAAAATCTTACAAGGTCATTAGAGGAAAGGAAATTTACAAGCCTCTTTTTTTCTGGAACTAAACTCATGTATTCCTAAAAAAAATTAACCTTGCAAATCCAGCTATATTTTTGAAGGAGGCCACATCATGACCAAATTTGCTTTATGCATTGCCATTCAGTGTGCTACTTCCTGAAAAAGGAGAAATAATAATCTGGGTAACTGCGGTTATTATCTATTCTATATATCATGTATAATCTACTATAAATAGAACTGGTCATGTTCTGTTTGTTGGCCTGGGTGGTGTTAACATATGTGTACCCTTTTTGATAACTTATCAATCTTTACACTTGGATTTGTGCTCTATTCTGATTGTATGTCATATTTCAACAAATATGTTTATTAAAAAGAGAAAATGAAAGCACAACAATGAATGAAAACCATAACAGTTATCCAATTGAGAAGTGCCCAGAGGACTAACCAGAAAGTTTGGGGAAAACAAACCAAAACGGACCTAACAAGTTAAAATGCAGAGTTATTTAGAGTCAATACAAACCGGAAATTTAGCTTATTGAAGCTGAAATTGTAGAGATATACACATGTGTATGTGAGTATTCTGTCATGTATACATACATGTATATGATATACATAGATACATGCATTATATATATGTATGAGTGTTTGCCAGGCAAATAAAAGCCAACAAATTGGTTCTGGTTACTCTGCTGGGAACAGAGGGCAGTGGACGTCTCATACATTCTGGCTTGGAAGCAAGACTACTTGTTCTCTGTGGATGAATAAACAACAAGAAAAGAGAGCCTGTGGTAGGTAAATACATGATTGATTTATCTGAAAAGCTCATCTCCTCCCCTTCAACTTGAAGGTTAGTGTAGGGCGAGAGCACGGGTAGTTTCCACTGTTCACCTTCTCCCTTAATATTCAGAACAGAGAATCAGTTTTATTTTGGGTGGCAATTCAACAAACTAAAAGATAAAATTCCTAACCCTTCTTGCAGATAAGAGTGACCAGACCAAATTCAGGCCAATGATGTGTGACAAGAAGTATGGAGTGGGGGTTTGTGGAGGCTGCACAGATGGAACTGACATAGATGGGAGGTTCAGCATTAGACACATGTGACACCAATCCACAGGTGTCGTAGGTATTATCTCATATACACCTGACGATGTTCCTAGAAAGCTGTTTTTAGCACCATCCCCATTGTGCAGGTTGGGAGACTGGGGAGATCTTGAGAGGCACAGTGGCTTTTCCAGGACACAGAACTGGTAGGATAAAAGAGGTGTGACTTCAGCTCTGTCTCCTCAAAGCTGGCCACTGCTTCCACTCCCAAGGAGCTGTGGGGAGGGTGGTGATGGATATTTGTGTACAGTGATGGAGATGACATGGGCAAGGAGGGAAAGCAGCCAACAGCCTAGAGGGGGCTTTAGGTGGGTCTGATTGAAGGAAGGGGCCAAGTAATAGAACCTTGAAGAAGTGACCTCACTTCCTTGGTGACAGCCCCCAACAGAACTTAGAACTCTGGTTACCAGGCACCCACATTGTAACCACAGCCTCCTGTCCAGTTCATTTGAGTGGAGACACTCGACACAGCAGGATGTTCTCGTGTTGTCCTGTGACTTTCCGAGGCTCTGGCTCCCGGAAAGCCAAGAATGAGAGCATGTTAAGTCGCTTTAGACATTGGCTCAGCCCTCACCTCGAATGTCTGTGGCCTTTTGGCAGGAGGAACCATCAGGTAACAGCGTAGCCCAGGGCAGGCCACTCTAGGTCAGGCCACAACTGTGATCCCAAATGGACAGCCCCACACCCCTTGACCCTCAGTGTGTGTGTGTGTGTGTACGTGGGAGGTGGAGTTAGAGAAGGTAGTATGAGGAGGAACCACCCTGAGCAGGAGCAGGTAGCTAAATGGTGGAGATCTGGTGGTGTGTCATGTTCATACTGAAGATCTTGGCTGCAGGAGAGGATGGTGAGTGCTGGGGACCAAGCTCTTCTACCCACATGTGAATCCCAGGCCGTCCAGGTGTCATCACATTCCTTCCCTGATGGAGACTATGCAGATGCCCCTCTGTGCCTGAACTCTGGTGGGGTTTCCCTCTGTGGCAAAGTCCAGGCAGGTCCCTGATGCCTCCTGGCCTGACTTCTGGGCACTGTCACTGCAGAGCTGCACCCAAGTGATGGTTGAGGAGCTGGTAGATGGTTTCCAGTTTGCCATCTCCCTGGAGAGGACACAGGTGCACCAGTCCATCAATGAAGAGGGCTGGTTTGAGGTGAGTGTGGGTGCAGAGGGGTCTTCATACCCAGGACTCTGAGATGACCAAGGCACTACTAGAATGCAGACTCAAATCTGAGTCTCCCCTGGAACCCCCCAGGATTTTCTCATTAGAGTGCTCCACAGCCCCACTCCCAAAGGAATCTGGACCTCCACTCCTTCCCACCAGCTACACAGGAGGGTAGAAAGTCACCTCAATCCTCCCGCTGGTTCACCATGATGTCATTGAGTGTATGTACCTCCTCCTCTCCCTCAGTGTGAGGATGAGTCCACCATGAATTTCAATGAGGCCTGCAGGATGCGGGCCCTCCAGACAGGAGTGATGGAGAAGCTGACAGAGTCCATCGCACCAGCTTTCCTGAGGAGGAACATCTCTAGCTTCACCACCTTCATGGTCAACTACTCGGCCTTAGACACATCCCACCAGGTCCTGGACCAGCTGTTTACTAGGTGAGTGCCCACTCCCTCCTCAACACAGTGGTGACTGTGCCCCCTGCCAGCTGTATGTCCTGGGAGTGTCACCAAATCTCTCTGAGCCTCAGTTTGCTCCTCTGAAAAGTGGGGTGGGAGAGGATAAATTTCATGGGGATCTTGCAGGAACTAATGGGATCAGCCATGGTGGGTGCTTACCTGGTGCCTGGCTCTGCAGAGAGGGCTGTGGACGTGCTGTGGTTGTTCATGGTGTTTATTTCTCTCTTCCCCGTGAAAAGTAGTCTGCCTCACCCATGTCTGAGATGCGGCCTTTCTGAGTTTGGAAAAGCACATGGAAACCACCCTGTCAAGGAGTTGGAGATTCCATCCAGCTGGTCCTGGTCCTTTTCCTTGGGGTAGCCAGTCAAGGATCTCTGGGGCAGCAGAGAGGCCCTAGGCCCACTCAGGTGTCTGGGATGGTTCTGGGTGGATTACATTCATTGAACCATGTAGATTAAGCACCTACTGCATGCAGGACATTTGGAGACAGTAAACCCAGTGAATGAAGGAGACACAATGTGTGGCCTCAATTTCCGTCTGAGAGTCAGACATTGACATTCGACATCATTCGCAGGTCTTGTCATCCACCGTCCATCCCAAGGGATGCCCTCATAGCCTCCTTTACCTCTGAAGGCATCTCCCCTTATTCCAGCCAGGAGGGCAGAGCGCAGGACCACCTAAAAAAGTGAGTGGTCTTTGGGTGCAGAAGGACGGCCTCCTGTCTCTAAAGAACAAGCTGTCGGGGGAGAGATGGAGGCTGTGGCTGAGGGGAGCCTGTCAGAAGCCGCATCTCACGCATCTTTTGATTCCCATGGGAAGGCAGAGGCCCGGTGGCTTCCACTCCAGGAGGACAGGAGTCAAAGAGCTATGGATGGGTGCCAGGACCCCTGGGAACCAGAGGGGTGGCTGGGCTGAGTTCTCCCCTAGAAACCCATTCCCACCACAGACCCATTTTCATCTGCCTCCCCTTCTCCACATCTACCTCTTCTGACCACCGCCTCCAGGCCCAGAACAGGAGGTGTGTGAGCAACCTGGTCACACATCTGTCTCAGTGCTCAATCCAGTTGCACAAGTGCATGGAGGGCTGGGGTGGGCTGTGTCCCAGACCTTCAGGAGAAGAGTGTCAGTGGGAAGAGAGTCACAACAGACTCTGTGTCAACCTGCTGGATAAGCAGGCCTGCCACTGCCAGGACAGCCTCACAGGGGTCAGGGCTGCCATGTGGCTCTCACCTGGATGGAGAGGGGCAGGCATAGGGTCCAGTCACAAGCCAGGGTGCCTTGGGTGAGAAGCGTGGAGGGAAAGGCCAGGCCTCTGACTCTGTTGCCCAATTGCCTCCCCCAGTGCCATCTCTTCTCTGGTGGGAACCTGCCCGAACCCAGGGCAGGATTTCTGCGAGCTCCTGCACTATCTCTGCTTCAGCATGAAGCTGGCCTCTCTGCATCTCAGCTTGCCTTACTCGGGGCTGCAGGGCCACGCCTACCTTCTCCAGGTCCAGCTGGAGCATCCACGGCCCATTGAGGCAGAGCTGGAAGGTGAGGCGACTGCAGTCTCGGATGACAATTTGTAGAATGTTCAGAGGCTTGGTTCACTTCAAGGCAGTGGGGTCTTTCCTGGCTTTGACAGGCACAGGGGAAGTCAGCTACTTGAGTGACACTGTTTCTTTCTCCTCCTGCAGTACCATCTCCAGAGCTCCCTCCAGCTCCAGCGCCAGAGCAAGGGCCAGCTCCACGGCTAGATCCAGCTCCAGCTCTAGTTCCACCACCTGTGCTAGAGCTGGAGCCAGTGTCACCTCCATTAGTCCCTCCAGGGCCAGAGCCACCAACACCATCAGCTCCAGCCCCAGTGCCAGCTCCTGAGCTGGAGCCAGCTCCACCATTGGCTCCAGGGAGAATCCTTCCTCCACCTGGAGAGATAACAGCAGAGCCAGATCCAGTCCCAGAGCCCGCCTGCCCCTGCGACGTGACCACCAAGAACCTGCTGAGGGAGGAGAAGCCTGACTTCTTGGAGTTCCCTCCCTGGCTGGTGGCAGAGCAGTTGACACTGATGGATGTGGTGAGCAGCAGGGCTCTCAGGGCAGGTGGGGCAGGCCTTCCCTGTGCCATCAGCTGCCCCAGACCTGCCATTTCCTGATCCAGAATCCCATGATCTCGGTCCAACCTCTTGCTTCCCCACATACCCTCATGTGACCTGAGCAGCCCTCTTAACTCTCGAGCCTTTGCTGTCCTCATGTGGACAGGAGAGATTGACACTGAGAGCAGCTGCCATGCAGAGTGGCTGTGCAGATGGATGAGGTGGAGCAGAGAGGAAGTTGGGCAGAGTCTGCGCTTTGGTGGGGGAGGGGAGCACACTGAAGTGCTGTCTTGTCCTTGGGTACTTCACTCATTTGCCCAGGAGGCCTCAACAGCCTCAACACTAATTAGGCACTTAATGTGTACATGACTACAAGGCAGACAAACAAAGCCCCTGGTTGTTGCTGCCTTGGGGGAATGTGCATCTGAAAGAGGAGTCAGACCCTAGGATGGTCAGAATGGGTGGAAGATGCCCCTAGAGATGGTCATGCAGGAGCCGAGTTCTGGTGTTTGGAGGAAGTGAGACTGGGCTGGGAGCAAATGTCACTATCCCGCGCCACAGTATCGATTCCTGGGTCATCCTGTGCTGGGTGCCCTCAGGGAACACAGGCAACACCCAGGGACTCCCACAAGCCTCAGGCCACATTCTCAGCTTCCTGAGCTCCAGCTCTCACCACTGACCCAGCCTGGGACTGGGGGCTGTGGACACTGAGCTGGGCTGTGGCAGGGCTGGGTGACACTCCCTGTCCTCCCCAGGAGCTGTTCAAGACAGTGAGGCCCCACGAATTCCTGGACTCCATCTGGTCCCAGGGTGACAACAGGGGCATTCAGCACCTGGCACCGACCATCCATGCCACCATGACCCACTTTAACAGAGTGGTCGAATGTATCATCACCACCTGCATTGGGGACCCGAGCATGACGGCCCAGGACAGGGCCAGGGTGGTGGAGCTCTGGATCCAGGTGGCCAAGGTAAGATGTGGGAGCCCTGGGAGCCCCTCTCTGGAGTCGGGGGAACTGCCCCTTCTCCTTTCTCAGCTCTCATGTTTGAAGTCTGTGGTCTGAGCCTTTGCACAAACCTTAGGCCCCTCCTGCCAGGCCTCGATGACCTGACTCCTGGTCCCAGTGGTGGGAAGCTCACCCCTTCCTGGGCTCCTTTCTTGGCTTGAGCTAAAATCATCCTCCCTGGAAGTATTCCTCATCTGGTTCCAGCTGTGCCTTTTCCGGGTTCCCTGAGCCGCTGTCTCATCCAGGACAGGAGACGTCAATGAGGGGACAGAAGCCAGAAGAAGCAGGGCTCCAGCTCCCCCTCACAGCTCATTCTCTTCCCTTCCCCAGGAATGCCACGGACTGAGGAACCTTTCCTCTCTCCATGCAATCTTGTGGGCTCTGGAGGGCCCCTCCATTCAACGTTTAAAAGAGTCGTGGAGACAGGTGGCCAGGTGGGTAGGCCTCTCTCCATGCGAGCACCACCTGGGTGGACCAGACCCCCCCCACAGGGCTGGCATTGCCCTTCAGTCAGTTGGGACCTCCTGGGAGACAGCAAACCCTGGGGTTAGGGTCTGACCTGGTTGGCAGGCTTCAAGTCTTTCTGAAAACTTAGGCCAGTGGTTCTGCTTCAGGAATCAGTTTCCCTAAGTGACAGATCATGGCTTGAACCAAATTGAAGATTTTCAAGTGTTTGCAGCAACAGAACTCTCTGTCCACGTGAAATTAAGACTGTTTAAAACACATCTGCTGAGAAAATAAGAGAATGGAGGCCCCAGGTGACAATAGGAGAGCCCCTCCCCAGTCCCAGACACCTCAGGGCTCAGAGGACACAGTGAAAATGCTCATCCAGGCTTTCTGGATCTTCTGGGTTTTCAAATAAAAGGGATTTACCCTAAAACCACTCCACAGTGTTTCTTTCGTTTTTTCCCTCCTCAGGAAGAACTGTAAAATAGTTGAAAAGATCTTCCAAACATGCCACCGGGAGAGCAGGAAGCTTCTCAAGGAGGTGAGTGGAGGCTGGAAATCTGGAAGGACGGGAGGTGAGGTGGGGAGGGACCAGGCAGGATGTGCTTTGGTAAGTTTTTCACTTAAGGTTCCCCGAGAAATAATGGTCTGTCTTGTCCAGCTGGACAGGAAGCGGGGGTGTGAGCTGCAGGGGCAGGTGGGGACTGTTTGGGGCAGGAGGCCTTGGTCACGGGATACAGTGGTGTCGCCTGGACTGTTCCAAGAGGTGAGGAGCTGGCAGAATGAGCAGGTGTCTGGCTTCCATGGGAACCCATCAGCTGGCCCTCATCATCCTCCAGGCTGGCGGGTGGATGGAATGAGTGGGGGTTCCTTTCTTCCTAAAGCAGCCCAGTCTGTCCTCAGGAAGCCAGGCCCCTGCTGCTCCTTCTGTCTTCACTGCACCTCACAGGGGAGGGCATTCTGCCTGTCCCAGGGATGGGCACTGTGAGGTCACACAGGCCTTGTGAACATAGGGGCTGCACAGCCTTGGGCCAAATGGTGGATCTGGGACAGAACTGTGTGCTCTCTGGGACTGTGCACTCTAGCCCGATAGTGGTCACTGCTGACAAACCAGTGAGTCTCCCCCAGGGCGTTGTCGTCAAGGATACGCCCCAGATGGCAATGAGAATTATCAGGGAACCTACAGATTCTTAATGGACCTTCCTGACAGATTCTTAATGGCCTCCATCGAGGCCCTGGCAGGAGGGGCCTAAGGATTGTGCAAAGGCTCAGACCACAGACTTCAAACATGAGAGCTGAGAAAGGAGAAGGGACATTAGAAGTTTCCAAGTGAAAAAGGATGCAAATGTCACCATTACACAGTGCCGTGGTCACCCCCTACACTGTCACTCAGATGTGGCACAATGGGGTCCCCTTCCTGAGTGAATGAAGGAGGAGTTCTGTGCAGGGACCATCCTGAGGGGATTCTAGGGAGCTGAGGCCTTTGGCATGGCCTCAGGTCCAGCCTGGTGTCAGAAAATCCCTGGGGGCTGGAAAACACAGAAGCCACTTGCATGGGACACCGAGAAACCTTGTGCCTCTCCATCCATGGCTCAGGTTGACTGAGGGCCTCAACACACCCCAAGAGTCCAGAGGACAGGACATTGGTCCGAGGTGTGTCTGGAGGAGGAGTGAAGGCCGGGGGCCAGGGCCTCTGGCTGCGAGGGGCAGCGGTCTCCTCTGTGGGCCCCTTAGCAATTCACTGCCCCTCTGTGGGCCTCGGTCTCCTCATCTGGGAAATGGAGGGAGATGATCTGTGGTGCAGGCCTCACAGGGGTGATGAGGTACAAGGGGGAGAGGAATGTGCAGCAGCTTTGTGCTCCTCCTCCTCCATGGGGGAGGGGACAGCACTGGTGACAGTCAGATGACACTGAGTCCTCAGGGGACCCTGGGAGGCATGGGGAGTCCTTGTCACACTTTCCTGATGAGGAGAGAGGCTTAGGGGCCTGGGCAGGCCTAAGGGCACAGAGGAGGGAGTGTTGGAGCTGGGAGTGATCTAGCATCAGGGCACCCTGGGATGGGAGCAGCCATAGACACCAGATGGCCAGGGTCCAAGATCAGGGCCCTGGGAGACACGGGGAAGGGAACATGGCCTCCCTGAGCCTGTCCTTGACCCTGCAGGAGGTGTCATCTGTGAGGGCCACCCATGAGATGGATCCGCAGGGAGCCCAGGAGAGGCAGCAGCAGCAGGTGAGGTGGCCTGAGGGGGAGGGTCCAGGTGTCAGAGGAGGGGTCACTCTCCTCACGGCTGGAGGCCTCCCTAAGAGAGGGGTCCCTCCTCCTCCAGCCCAGCTCCAGGAGCCCAAGAGCCTGAAATGCCTGCCCTTGAAGTGACCAGGAGGAGGCCTGGAAGGGCTGGGCCCAGGATGGGTTAGGGAGGGGAGGGGCAGGGACCACATACCCTGGGATTTGCCAAAAGCCGCCCCTGGGAGGTGACTGGGGAAGTTGGGTGGTCCTGGAGGGGGCAACTGGGGGGAGGCCGCTGAGGGTCTTAGGCTGTTCTCTGTGGGAGTCTGTGGTGGGCAGGAGGCTGGGGTGAAGGGATTTGGGGGAGGGTCCATGGGGGCACCTGAGAGGTGGGACTCATCTCACCACTCCCACCCTGATTTCACAGGGTGTCGTCCCCTTCCTGGGCACGTTCCTCAATCACCTGAAGCTGCTGGACATTGGGATGGAGGATGATCTGGAAGTGAGTGAGCCTGGAGGTGGGGCCAGGGAGCAGGATCCTGAGGTTTGGGAGGCGAGAGCCCTGCACTGGGACCTGAGCTCTCAGTATCTGGCAAACCTCCTCTCATGAGAGCCCCATAGCCACCCCTGGGAGCTGGGGAGTCAGGCCCATCTTAGCAATGCGTGAATAGATGCTCCGCATAAGCCCCCCACCAGTCTACCTGGGCTGGTGAAGCTCATAGCTGCCTGCCTGCAGAGCTGCAGGAGGCTGTGTCTGAGATGGATTCAGCCTCCCCCTCGGGTCCTGCCCCTGGGGGAGTGCCATCAGCCCCTGCAAGTGAGGAAGCACTTCTGTGTTCCAGCTGTCCCTTCCTCCCTGAGGCCTCAGTCTCCCCGTCTGTCATCAGAGAGGGTGTGCTACATAAGGTCTCTGGCCTCAGCTCCCCTGTCCCTCCTGCCCTGGAGCCCAGAGCCTGGCCCAGTGTCAAGTTCTCTTTGTGGAAGGTCTGCCCTCTGCTGGGCCCTGACATTCCTGCAGCCTGAGAAGGGGTGGGATGGGGGTTGGTTATGGGCTTAGGGGGCTGTTTCTGATGGACATTGGCTGTCTCCCTTCCAGGGAAATTGGGTCAACTTCCAGAAATGGTGTGACGTGAGCAGTTATGGGGAGGGTGGGGATGTGGAAATCAGAGACCTCCCCTGGCAAGACTTTCTCTGGCCTCATCCCTTGGGTCTTACATTTATTGGGAGAGTCAGATCCACAAAGCTGGGCATCCCATCACGTTGGCGGGTGCGGGAGGGGCTGGCATCAAGGACACCTTCCTGGATGAGGAACTAATTCAAGCCAACTGTGAGGACAGGCAAGTCCTGAATGGAGTGGGAAGGAAGGAGGGTTCCCGAGTGAGCACAGACCCCAGACCAGATCCTCACTCCGCACAAGTTCCTGGCAGCGTTCCCCACCCAAGCCCTGTCTGCATCCTGTCCTTCCTCCCAGAAATTCAAAGTCATCCATAGGATCCAGCTGCTCCAGCAGGCTGCAAGTTCATATGACCTGGAGCCCGATGAGCGATTTGGGGCCTGGTTCCAGGCCATGGAGCCCATCAGTGTCCATGAGAGGTGAGGGGGACAGGAGTTGGGTGAGGGCAGGGCAGACTCTCTCTGATGACCAGCTCCAGAGCCTGTGGCCTGGATCGCTGATCAGCCTCAGAACTCGTAGCGTGGTGACTCATGGGGCACCAGGACTCAGCTGCTGGCAGACTCTGGGAGGGGCACCTGAGGTGTGGCTCCTGGTAGCTCACAGGTCCACTCTGTCCTGTAGCTACTGGGTCTCCTGCCGGCTGGAGCCCGCACACCAGAAGGCGAGCAAAATGCGGCTCTTCAGGAGAAAGAGGAACCGGACATCCTCCAGTTTAGGGCCGAGTGAGTGTCAGGAGCAGCAGCGACTGAATCCAGGGGCTCAGTACAGCTTCGGGCTAAGCATGGGCCTAGATCCCAGTTCCAGTGCTGACCAGGCCTGGGACAGGCCGCTCCCCTCTTCTCTCTGGGACTCGGTTGCCTCCTCTGAAATGGGTGATGCTAAATGATGCCTCCTGCATCAGGGACAAACAGGGTGCTGTTGATGGACTGAGCACTCGGCACAGGGTTTGGATAAGAGTGAAGGGGGTCAGGGAGGTGTGCCGTGAATCTCAGAGAGGCACCCCAAAATAGTCTGTTTCTTCTTTTCAGCCACCGTGCCCTTGGCGATGAGCCATAACCCTCTGGAGACCACAAGTTCAGCTCCTCCTGAGCAGCAGGGCCACTGGGACCCTCGGGGTGCACCAGGTCAGCTCTTCCCCCCCCATCCCAAGTAAAGGAGGACATCTGAAGACTTTCCCTGGTTTCCACTAAAGCCCCAGATGGAGGGCACGACCCCCCTCCAAATCCCTGACATCTCCACCCCAGGGACTGTTTATCCATTGAGGAAGAGCATTAGTATATGTTTAAGAGTAAATATCAGATTTGAATGTTGCAGTAAGTTTTGTTTCTGTCACAGCCTGGGTGTTGTGGCGTGGTTATTTCACTTCTCATGCTCATGTAAATGAGACACAGAATCTCACATTCTGCCTTGAATTAAGAACTCATGTATGGTCAGAGCTTATGGTATGTGGGAGAAGGGAGGACGGCCAGTCCCCTCCCTGGCTACTGAATGACACTCTCAAGTCCCCCTTCCTCAGAGGACAGGTGCATTTCAGTGTGGTTCACCTGGGCCAGGAGCAGAGACAGCCCCTCAGATCTCCCTGGATGTAGAGGTTGGAGCGACTTTCCCAGGCAGAGCAACAACCACTGAAATGTGGGTGTCTTTCAAATACCACTTGCCAGGACCATGTCCGTCCCCAGGACAGCGGCTGTCTTTCTACAGCTTTCCAGGAAGAAGGAATGTTTTCTGCTTCTCCCATTGAGGTTTCTTTTGATCAAATATTGGAAGTTACCATTTTCTAATCAGTCTCTGGATTTGCATCAACACTAAATGAGGAAAAAATGTAAAAAGATAAAAGTTTGCATGTGGAAAGGACAAGGTCAGAGGAAGACCATGTGCTGATGGAATAAGGGCCGACAGGATATCCCCATCAGGACGCCTCTAGGGCTCCCTGTTCACCCTTCGCCTAGACTGGAATCCTCCTGGGATCCTGGCCCATGCCATGGAAGTCCTTTTCCCACTTGTTTCATATCCAGAGGAAAAGATTCATGATGCAGCTTTTAAACCTACAACAGGACTTTCTTCCATAAACCTCACCACTCCCCGTGAACTAGGATTTCCAGCATCCCCGCACTTCCTTATATGATTCTTTTTGGGCAGAAATTCCCTAGAAGGCCCCCAGCCTCTCTGTCAGGTACATCGTGGCCATTCCTCCCTGGCTGTGCCTGATGGATCAGGGGTGAGCTCTGGTTTGCCAAGATAACAGACCTTAATCCTGGCCACTGAATGACCCACACTGTCCATTGCTGCCTAGGGTGACATCTGGGACCCTGGTGTTCTGAGGTCCATGGTCTCAGACAATCACTAGTTTACACACTCAGTCGTGTTGTTACTGACTTGTCCCAAAGGGGCAGCTGGGCCTGAGCGCATAGAGCACGTAGCCCCTGGGATGACTGTGTTCTTTTCCCCAGTCTGTGCTGTGGTTATGTGGATGTGTGTTACAGGGCTGTGAATCTTGCCTGTTGGGTGTTTTGAAAGATGAGGCACGAGAGCGGCAGGTATAGGAGTGGGTCCAGCAGGGGAATGCAACCCATCTTAGACAACACAGACACAACAGACACAATCTTACCAATTAAAATACTGAAACGCTTCCCACATGGGTAGTAAACAGACACTACTCTGAGCTCACCCCAAGAACCCACCCTACGACTAGGAGCTAAAGGGTTACCACCCGCCATTTTGAACATCATGCCCTGGAAACACCCTGTAAGACAAGGGCCATTGTCTTGAATTCCTTGGTACTTCTTCCCTCTCCTTTCTGAAGGCTGCAAGTGTCACCCAGGGACGCCTTTTCAGTTCAGCCAGATGCAGAGTAGAAATCCTGGTTCCCACAGCCCAGGCCCTTCCTGCCAGGGCACTGCCATCCAGGAAAGAAAGAATTCACACCTCGGTGTAGACATGTAAACACACACAGGCATATCCCACCCAAGCATCAAGATGCATGAACTAGTAAGAGAGTAAAAGGCGCTTCAGAAACACATCAACCAATTGCAAAAAAAGGGTTTTTTAAAGATCCTGACTCCAATAAAATGCAAAACCAGGAAATCACCTTGAGAAAACTGGGGGACTTTGGATACTGACCAGATAGTTGATAGTTGATAGGAATGACACTTTTATTTTTGTGTGTGATAACATTAGTGTGTTTGTGTTCAAAAAATCCCTCATCTGTAAGAGAAACTGAAAATATTTACAGCTGAAATGATGTGCTCTCAGTCATCTCAGCTGGTTAACTCTAGCGGGGTGGGTGTGAGGATAAACGAAGCCAGATGGTATACGAGTTGATAATTTTTGAAGCAAGTGACAGGTTCACAGAGGTTGATTTTCCTCTACTCTGAGATTTAGAGATTTTTGAAAACTTTCAGAACACAATTTTGATACAAATAGTATACTCGGTGTTCACGTTACAATGTTACAAATTAAAACATTGATTGAAAATATAAAGGAGTGCTTCTCCTTCCTGACCTAAGGAAGCTCTCTCTCAGTCTCGTTCTGTGAATGACCTGATGATGCCACCAACTGTTCACTTACCACATGTTTGTGGAGTAATTCCTATGTGCTCTGTGCTGTGTGCAAGGTGAACACATTTCCACGACTCTGGATCTCGTGTGGGAAGGAAGGCAATGAGTCTGCTGCCAAGGTTCTCTACGGGGAAAATAATGCCTCCAGGGGGTATGCTCATTTTTAAGATTCCAAAATCAAAGCTACACAGGTTTGCCAGGTAACAAACAAGAGATACTTAATTCATGATACAGAAATGACCTATGTCTGAATTAACATGTGACAAAGAAGAGAAAGATTGATGGATTTTATGTTAAAATTAGATGCAAAATCATAGTTCTGGCCCCTGGCCTAGTGGTTAAGTTTGGCAAGCTCTGCTTTGGCAGCCCACGTTCTGTTCACAGGTGTGGACCTACAACACTCAGCAGCTATGCTGTGGCGGTGACCCACATACTAAGTAGAGGAGGATTGGCAACAAATGTTAGCTCAGGGTGAATCTCCCTCAGCTAAAAAAAAAAAAAATTACATGCAAAATGAGAATAATTTATGGAATCAGATTTAATATATATTAAAAGATAAATCTCATTCAAGTAGGTATCATCTCTTCATTGAGTTAACACTCAATGAAAAAACAGATATAAGTTCAAAACACTAATTCCTCAGCATCGATTATCCTATCAATTTTAATATAAAAAGGAAGAAAAATCATGGTAAATAAAAATTGATGTTATCATGAAAGGTAAAGATCACGATGGACGTGACAAAGAGATGCTGTGAGAGTCAAGCCTGTCTCATGGGGAATTTCTCAACCACATCACTCTCTTTTTCTTCAGCACCGATGTTGCTTTCCTCACTGTGTTTTCAGGATGCCTTTCTTGGCTCCTTGCTCTCTCTGCCTCCCGGGCAATCTCGTCTGTCCTCGAGGCCACAGTCACTCCCTCCCATGCTTTTCTTCACTTTCTGTGTCTGTCTCCTGATATCTCCAAAAGATGCTCGTTGCCTGCAGAGGGGCTATGAGAGACCCAGACCCAAAACAGGACTCATCTCTGCCCAATATGGACACTGGCTAGGGGTGGGCTCAGGGCTGGTGTGCAGACCCCTCAGCTCCAGCCACGGCCCAGGGATTCACCTGGACCCCCCAGTGCAACTGTTTTTAAGGTATTTGTGAATCCAAAGGACTTAAGAGTTCTCCTTCACTGCTGCAGGCCTGGAGTCCCTACAGTCTCCTGTATCCACAGACTTGCTGGGGATTCTCCAAGGTCTCCTCCCATTGACTGCACATGACCTCACTGCCAGGATGGGAAGTGATTCTAGTAACTGACCTCTGGAATATACAGCTGCTCAGCCTTCAGACTGTATAGAACTTCAGTTTTCTACTTGGTTTTAGTTTCATGGTCTCATTGTTTCTACTATGAAGTTAGGACATATTTTTTGAGCTTTCTCTTTAAAAACAGAATAAAATGCAAAATTTGAACAAAGAGGAGGATGAAGACTACCATCCATGGAGAATGTTCGCAGCTCATTTGGATATTGCACCCTCTTTCTCTCCCTGGAGAAATGTGTCTCAAATCATACTGTCCATTACAATCATTGCAGAGTTTTTATAACTCAGATTGCTGGAACTCAGCCCAAGTAGGTCTGGGGAGGCAACGGAGAATTTTCATTTCTAAGACGTTCCCAGCTGATGTTGATGCTGCTGATATAGGCATCACACGTTGAGAACGGGATTCTGGGACACTATCAAGCTGATGTGTCACTATCAGTGCAAATCCAGACCAACTTGCCTCCTCCGTCTTGCTTAAGGATGTTATTCTCTTCCCTTCTCTATCATTGACAACTGTACACATGCTGGTACTCTGTAACCTACGTTATTGGGACACAGAGATCCAAGGACTCCATAACTCCTTTGAGTGTCCCATCTCTAATGAAATCACGCACTCTTCCACCCTTAGATACTCACTTCCACACCCAGAGCCTGTTTTCACCCAAAATTCTCCTGCTTGCAAATCAGTAACTCAGAAACACCACATTCCCACCACACATTTCCACATTTCTAGTTTTTACACAAAGAACTCTACTGTATACAACCCTTCTTTAAGAAAATAGATTACTCCAGTTCGAGTATCTTAACAAGGCTCTCTTCCTTCTCTCTTCCTACTCCTCCCTATTAATCTTGGATTCTGTGGTCCATCATTTCAATAATCCACTGACAATGCTCCCTAATTCTTTACTCTCATCATATCTGCCCTGCAAGCCTCTGACTTTGGATGATTCCAAATACCTGCCAGGCCATGTTGACACCTGCACTGAGGATCACCGCTGAAGAGAGAGCACACGAGGAGCCTGGGGGTCCCAACAGAGAATCAACAGCAACCAATGGGCCTCCATGCATTCTCTAACGCTTCCTGAATGCTCTGTTAATTTCTTTCCATTTCCTGAGTTCCATACAACTATTTTCTCTTGACCTACTTCATATCTCACAGACAAATTGTTAACCACCACACAAGAACTATTTCACACTCTAGTCATCAGATCTAGAAATTTTCCTCATAAGCAATTCATTTATCACACCATTTCTGTTGTTTTATACAGATATATTTCTTTCTTAGCTAAAACCATTCTGATTTTCATCTCATCTTTCCATTTCAATGACCTTATGCTTTCAATATTCGCAGTACTTTCAATCACCTCCCTACTGGGATCATGCCTCATGTTTCAAATATGCACAAATCTCTACCATCTACAAACCAATCCCTCATCCATTGTTCCTAATGCCCCTCACCCTCGATGTCCTCCCTCTCCTCCTCCTGCCAGGGACTCATTGTGAAAAGTTCACTTACATCCCAATGCCTCTGTTTCCACACTGGCAACCGATCCCATGTCCCCATTCTGTGGATGCTTCTCTTGCTAAGCTCACAGGTCACGGCTCTTACTATTCCAATGTGGCCTTTTCATTATTTGTCTGACATGTCCTGCAGTAGCATGTGACTTTGTGGCCTTCAAGTTCCTTTAGAAAGCTCATTTGTCCTTGGGATCCACCAGTGCTACACTGTCCTTCTCCTGCTCCAAACTTCCTGAGTCACTTGTTGGCTTCTCTTTATAACCAACCCACAATGCCTGATGCTTCCCAGAAGTCAGCCCTGCTCTGACATCTGCTGTCCACCTGCACCCTCCTACTAGGCAATCATATCCATTTCCCTGGCTTCAAATACCACTAATGAGCTAAAAATGTTCAAAGAATCAGCACAGATCTGACTCTGCCCCCCAGGCCCAAATATGTACCTGCCCACTCAGCCCATCAGTGATGACTCGACTCACAGTGTCCAGGTTCCAAATTGAAAAAAACACTTTCCCAAATAATTCACTTCTCTCTCAGTGTTCCCAAATTCACTTGTTTGTGCTAATATCCTGTCTGTCCCTGAGTGTCATTCTGGACACTCTGCCACCCCACATTCATATCAATGACCCATCCATCCACCCTCCTGAATCCTCCTACAGATTCTTCACTTTTGAATCATTTCTAATCACCTTTCAGAAATGACACAAAATACCATTCCCACACAGTGAACTCTCCTGCTCTAGCAACCTAAATTACAAAACTCCATTTTTCCTCTTTGTTGATATTTTGTTCTATTTTACTTATATGTGCATCATCTCTTTCTTTCAATATTCAGTTCTCACTAAATGGGATACTCCATATAGAC
Source organism: Diceros bicornis minor (assembly GCF_020826845.1). NCBI lineage: Eukaryota > Metazoa > Chordata > Mammalia > Perissodactyla > Rhinocerotidae > Diceros > Diceros bicornis. The sequence continues at coordinate 43,572,087 of NC_080770.1, read as the reverse complement.
ATGACTAATGTAGATTTTCTAGATGTTTCCCTCAACAGTGTTCTCATATGGCTTGGCACACAAAAAGAGCTCGTATATTATATGTGTCTATCTACCTACCTACCTACCTAACTACCTACCTACCTATCTAATTCAAATACTAAAAGTTCACTTCCTGAAATATTTTAAACCCATCCACTTAACTACATTTATGCAAAGATATCAAGTTTTTCTGGTATACTGCAATAAATTGGCAATTACAGCTTAAGATTTCCAAATCCTCTCTCCCTGTAATCAGCCTACGAGATTCTACTTACAGTGATCTGTTTAAAATGTAAAACTGATCAGTTCACCTTACCTTTTAAATCCTCAATTTCTGTCTTCAGCAGATATTTTTCCTGTTGTCCTATCATAATTATTAATACTACCCTTTTCATTCCTCAATATGTTCCAGTTTGGAGAGAAAACTATTTGGTCGTTCTATTTATAGAGCACCTACTACATGCAAAACTCTGGTGTAAAACCTGTGATCTACAAAAAAGCTAAACAGACTCACCGCCCCTGTTTGACCTAGTCTTAACGCGAGGAAAGACATAATAAACTGCAAAGAATTTATAACATGCCATGTGGAAATAACCACTGCGATGACCTATAGGGCAGAGAGAGAGAGTTTGAGCTTGACTACATTTCTAAAGTTAGCTGTGTTTGTGTGTGTGTGTGTGCGCGCGTGCATGTGCTGATGCATGCTGCCAGGATAAGATGAGTTGCTTTCTCCTGTGGGGTGGGGGAGCCTCCTTTGCTTTGCGAAAGTTCCTCTCTGTGCACCTACTATGGACTTTGTCATCCACGTGTATTAGTCACGGTTGTCTAGAGAAACAGAAATAGAATATATATAAACATAGAGATGTGGAGATGTATTACAGGAATTGGTTCACGAGGTTATGGAGGCAGAGAAGTCCCACAATCTGCCATCTGCAAGCTGGAGAACCAGAAAAGCTGGTGGTATAACTCAGCTGAAGTCTGAAGGCCTGAGAACCAGCACCTCTATTGTCCAAGGGCAGGGAACATTGGGCGTCCCAGGTCAAGAGGAGAGAGTGGACTCACCCTTTCTTTTCCTTTTTGTTTAAACTAATTCTGGCTCATATAACAGTATTTTTGATGTTTCATATAGGAATCTAGCTTCCTTTCACATTACTCAACTTACTTACCAGTTGTAAACTTTATAAGTTATGTCCCACTCAAATAATAGATTTTCTTCTTCTCTAATATTAATTACCTCTTATTCTTTTGATTCTCATTTTTTCATGACTGTGCTCTCCAGTGCCACACTGAATCACAATAATGTTTGCCAGGAGCATTTTCCTCTTCTTAAGTGTAGCGTAAACACCAGATAAATTCCTTGTCAGGGCAGAGCAGGCATCTAAGAGAAAGTAAAAACGTGCAGGGGAATCACTTCTACCTGGAAGTCAACAGACTTGCTTCTCTTGGCTGTTTGGAGCTGGAGATGCTATGACAATGTGGTCAGCTGAGAATCAGAGGATCTCTCTCTAGTCCCAGGAATTAGTCCTGGTCAAATCTCTCAACCTCTTTAGACCTCATTTTCTTCACCTGTAACATGAAGAGTTGGATGAGTCTTTTTGAGTTCTGAAATCCAGTGATTCCAAGATACCCTTCACCCAGATACACTTAACAAAGATCAGAGAGAATTTTTAGTTGTCTTCTTCTGCATCAACATTATTATCCATATCACCACTTCAAGACATACCAAATGTCTACTTTTGCATGACACTGATAAAACAGGTTCCATACCAAATCGCTGTTCACTGGGATAACAAATCTATAGTTAATTATTTAGAGGTAAGTATAGAGATGGGCCCTGCTGGAACCAGCAATCAATGGGCCACAAAGTCTTGCTTTATTTTACAGCAAGGCTGTGGAAACATTCCCTAATACACCAGAATTCTTCTGTACTTCGAAAGTATGAAGTAAATGGGAGCCTTGAATCCATGGTTACGAGTTAATAAGGATATGATTTTTAAAATTTTACTAATGATGCCATTTGCCTAGTATGGGGCTGTTCTCTGGTGAGTCAAGAGCAGATGTATTCAAGGCCACTTTCATTCCTTTAATAAATATTTACTCAGAGCCTACCACTTGCTGCAAGATAGCAGTGATCTACCCTAAGAACATTTATATTCTAGTAGGGTGACACAGACCATAAACAAAAAGAGAATCTTGAGGTGATCAATAAAGTTACATATACATCAAACATTTTTCATTCTGGACTGTTTTTCACCCTTTCCCTTCTTTTACTCTTTCCCAGAACTCTAAGCATGGACTTGAAAACCCAGAAAGCATGGGTCCCATGTTTCTTCTCGCAACACCCCTGTTTCAAAGACATAGTGTTTATCATCTGAGAGTATGTCTCTTTAAGACTAAGTTCCTATGAATCAGCATTATTTCATCACTTTCTTGAGAGGATGGATGATATTATGAAGGGAAAACAAAATATCATATGGGATTTATACTCGAAATGATGTTTCCACTCTAATTGTGTTATTTAATGTGGTGTGATTTGGAGCAAGTCAGTTACTCCTTCAGGGTCAGTGGTAATAATACCCTGAAAAGCATTCTATAGAGATTAAATGATACAAAGTATGAGAAACTGCTTTGTAAATTGCAAAGCCATCTTTTTCAGCTTATTTTTTCTAATAATATTTTCATTTATCCAATCCTTTTTGACTCTACACAACCTGCCTAGACTGAGTTTTATCATTTATTCAACCATAATAATGGGTCAAAATGGGTGAATATTAGAAATTTCATATGGTTCAACTTAATTAATAGGCCATCACAATATTTAATTTGGTTATAATTACAGTGAAATTTTTCATGTTGCCTTACCATGTGCCAGGCACATTCTAGGCATCTGACATGTATTCACTCATTTAATCCTCACAACAATGCTATGGAGACAATACTAGTAACCCCTATTGTATGGATGAGGAACATTAGAGGTTATATAAACGTCCAAGGTCACACATCTGGTACCCAGGCAGCCTACCTCCAAAGCCTCTTTTAGGGATCCATTAGAGGTTGTGGCACTCACATTGTAAAAGGATCACCCTGGTTTCTGGTTGGCGAATGGACCAGAGGGGACTAAGCAAGAAAGCACATGACTACTGAAATGATCCGCGCAAGCAATTCTGAATACAGGATTTCTTTCCTTTTTAAGGCTGAATAATATTCCATTGTACAGATGCCCCAGATTTTCTTCATCCTTTCACCCACAGATGCACAATTAGGTAGTTTCCATCTCTTGGCTATTGTGAATAATATTGCGGTGCATTTTGTCAGACATTTTCCTGGCACTTAGTGAGTTTGAAAAAATTCTCCTTCTACACATTAGTTACTGTAATGAACTACTTTCTAAATGTATAAAGTTTAAATATTTGTCATTCTACAGAAATACCTTGCCTAATCATGATTTGTGTTCTTATCAGTTCATGAATGATCGAAGATTTTTGTACAAAAACTTGTTATAATGGCTTTTTTTGCATGTATTCAGGAACCTTGCATAATATGGGTATTCCCTGATACTTGATTTTTAGTAGAGTTTTCTAGTAAGCCTTTAGGATAGGAAATATATTCCTAGATGTGAGGCAGAGAGCAGAAAAATAATAAAGTGATTGTTATATTTAATTATATCAAAAGAAAACTGTCGTTTTGCTAAATTGTTTTTACACACTCTTTGCTTATTTGTAAGAATGGCATATATTGTTTTATTAATGAAAAGAAAATTCAATAAACAATTTTAACATAAAACAACATCTATTGAGAAATTATATGAAAATTTTAGCAATATGCTGTCACCAATTTCCTCATCTGCAAAATGGAGATAGATAATACCATCTTCCTATGGGTTGCTGTGAAAATACTCAAGAGTAATGTATGTCAAATGCTTATCACCATGTCGGTTGGAAAGTGATGCCCCATTCATTTTTCTACTGGGATGATGAGAGCTTTTTTTATGCTTGAAGTCTGTAGTTTTCAAAATATGTTCTACTGTTGTAAAGTGAATCCTTTTTACAAATTATTTGTAGAGTTCGATGATCCCTTTGGAATGGAAATTCAGGCTCCCGTGTGTGCGTGTGTTTGTGTCTATACGCACATCTCTCAAATAATACTTCAAGCCTTTTAATGAAATCTACCTTCCCCACTCTTGACTCTCATTCCAAAAACAAGTTCTTTAATTATCTGGTTGAAAATCTGTATTTCTATATTAGCTACTCATACACTTTTTCATTTTTCATCTTTTGACTATTTATAGTTTCTTTCTTCTCTGAAAAAATCAGCATGAAGAGTTCTTACATACATTAAAAACATAATTCCCCTTGCCCAATATAACTATTTAATGAATTAGGATAAATCAAAATTCAATGTCTACTGTTTTATGACATAAGTGTTTACCATTTTATAGCATACGAATCTTATCCAGAGATGTGCTACATCAGATATTATGAACACATTTTCTTTCTCACTTTTTCCTTTGACCTTTTAAATGGTAAAATTCCCTTATTTCTTTCTTGTCTTCCTATGGATTCATCACTAGTTCATCTCCTTCCACCAGAAATTTAAATCTCTTTTCAGTAACTTCTGACGCATGAGACAATTCATGGGCTTCAGGTTTTGCTTGGGGACCTCCCTCTTGGGCTTGAACATATACACAGGCCCACATATACACAGTATGTCTGGAAGGATAGAGGAGAAAAGGATGTTTATCTCTGTGCAAAAGGACTGGGAGACAGTGGTAGAGTGAGAATATTTTACTGACTTTGCACCACTCTTTAAAGTTTTCCTATACGTGCATCTACGACGTAGTGGCCTCCCTCCCCCCAGATTTTTAAATTAAAATTAAAGTAGCGTTATATACTGCTTGGGACAGTAAGTTGTAGAGAAATGTGAATATATGATCCAATTTTTTAATGAAATTAAGAACAGCAAACACGCACAAAAAGTTTATAATTCTAAATATGGGCACATCATTCTATGAGGCTGTATAAACGTGAGGAAAGGAATGAAGAAAAGCTGTTCAACATCCAGCTACCTGTACAGTCTAGGGGTTCACGTAAAGCCCCGCCTCCAGCCCCGCCCCTGGAGCTGATTTCCTCCCACTGTGAAGTTGGCCAGACTTATTCCAGCCCCACCCCCGCCTCTTCCCGCCCCTGGAACTGGTCTCTGCACAGCACTCGGGCCTGGCTCCTCCCACAGCCTGGTCCCGCCCCTTGCCCCACCCGCACCCTTGTCCCCGCCCACAGCCCCGCCCCTAGAACTGGTTTCCACCCACAGCCCCGCCCCTAGACCTGGTCCCTGTCCCTGGTGCTGACCCAGCCCGCGGACCGGTCTCACATTAACTCTAGAAACTAGACACCTCCCCCGAGGCTGGGGTGCGCGGCCCCGCCCCGCCCCGCCCCCTGCCCCGCCCCCCACGCCGCCTCAACCCACAGCCCCCAAAGGTCCGTCCTCCCCGAACCTGCGTCCTCCCAGAACGCCCGCCCGAGACCGGAAGCGGAAGCGCGGGCGGCGCCGTGGATGGAGCGGGAGGTCTGCGCGGTGTGTCCAGTCTTCTCGGCGCGGACGGGATTCCCGTGGACCTTCGGCCGAAGGGGCGACGCGCGGTAAGCGGCGGGCGGTCCCGGCTCCGGTCGCGGTCCAGGGAGGGGCCTGGGCCGCGGGCAGCCCCGTCACGGCCCGGCGTCCCCGCGTCCCCCCGGAGCCCCGGTTCCCCCGGGCTGTTAGTCAGGGCGCCCGAGGCTGCTGTTCCTCCCGGCTCCGGGCGCCGCCGGCCCCTCCTCAGAGTCCCCGTCACCGTCCTCCGTGTGATTTTGTCCCCAGGGGGCTTATCCGCGTCTGGAGGCGGTGTTTGGGTTGTTACTAATGGGGGCGCTCCTGGCATCTAGGGGGGGAGGCAGGGATGCTGCTCAGCGTCCTCCGGGGCCCAGGACGGCCCGACAGAGAATCATCCGGCCCCAAATGTCAGTGGTGCCGAGGTTGGGAAACCTGCTCCAGGGCCTGAAAATCTCCCCAGCCCTGTATGAAGTGTGGGAAATGTTTACAAGTCAGCGAGCTACTTACAGGGGCCATAAATGACAAGCTTGTTTAAAGGGTCCAGAGTCACCAAAAAGTGTCTGTCCAGCCAAGTGAGTTGAGCGACACAAGTGCACACAGCACCAAGCTGCTTCCTCCCATCTTGGGGAGCAGGTGACTGGATAGGAATCGGGAAAATCCAGTCACAGCCAACAGTTACAGTTAAATCAGTAAATACAAAAAAGAAAAGTGAATGGGGTGAACTTTCCATCCAACACCCTAGAAAAGGCCTCAAAAGCTTGTTTGCGCTTTTGTTTCCCCCCCTCAGACACGAAAACATCCGTGGAGCTCAAGTTTGAGGTGAAACCAGCCTCAGGGTCCACCTGTCCTCACTGATCCATGGATTTCTGTGTGACCAGGTGAGTACCCTGTCGACCTGGTACCAGCAGGTTCCGGCAGCCTCCGCTGTGCAGAAGACCTGCTAGTGGGCTTTCCTGGGCTCAGGTTGTCACCACATGGACACTGAGAGTGAGGGTATCTTGAGAAAAATTATCGATCTTGGATGGATTATATTCAAGGGAAAGACGGTAAGCTGTGTGTGGTTCTATGTGGTAAATATTTCAGTAAGTACAGTTATATGCAAATAAGAACATATAAAACAAGTGTAAATAACTGCAAATGTGTATTATAGTAGAAAATATAGATTTACTGGCATTACATAATACTCAAAAATCAGGATTTATATGTAATATAAATACAGAAATGTTTTGCGTGTGTATGTAGTATTAGAAGACGTCCCATTAAATATTAGCAGGGATACTCAGCAACATTCCTTAGACCCATTCAACTTGACTTCTAAAGTCTTATAAATCCTCCACAAAAATTTGAAATATAGGAGCATTTAGGGAAAAAGATGATTGGAACTTCTTTGTATTAATAACAAATTTAACATTGAATTTGCCAGTAGCCAGATTTATTTTGAGCATTTTTTTCTTTATGCCATTTCAAATCATTGGGAGGAGTACTAAGCAACACTGTAGATTACAGGGCAGGGCACTAGTCTCTAAAAAGACTGTCCTCACCACTTTGCCTTCTAAAGGGAATTAACTTTGTTTCTTGAAACTTTTCTGAAATACCAGTCTGGTGATTCACGTTGCAGAGAATCTTGTTAAGTAATTTTGTATTTAGTTGTTGGCCTCTACTAATTGTGTGTGTATGTGTGTGTGGCTTTTTCATTCTAGCTTTCCTGTGATGTTCTTGAGGGGAATGTGTGCTTGTCATGTAATAGATAGTCTTTGAGTTTATAATTTATGGTGACCCACCATCCTCGTTTATTCAGGACAGAGGGGATTTCCAGGACACAGGACGTTTAGTGTTCAAACCAGGGCAGTCCTAGACAAACCGGGATGGTTCCTCATCTGACGAGCCAGGCCCTGGGCCACATGCATGGGGACCTGGAGAACCAGAGAGACCTTGTCCCACCTCCGTGGAATTTATCTTGTATTTGGGAATTTGGATTTTAGACAGTTCCTGATGAGAGTGATGTGGGAGTTTGGCACAAGGTGACTCAACCTGAGGGGGCAGGGAAGCCCTCTTGAGAAGGACTGATATTTAGTTTGAGAGCTAGAGTTGGGACTGGATTTAGCTAGTTGGAGGGTTAGACTGGAGTGAGGGTGTGGGAGTGTGTTCAAGAGAGCGTTTCAGACAGAGGGACCCGCATGAGGACACCCCTGAAGCAGAGAGCCTGGTGTGTCCGTGAACTGAGAAGAGGGATGGCTGAGCCGAGTCAACACAGGGGGAGGGGTGTGAGCCACGCCGGCGAGGGGGGACAGGCAGGACCAGATCAGGGGTGACTTGGGACTCTGTTCCAAGACCAGTGGAAAGACTCTGGAGAGATGCGAGTAGAAGGATGATGTGATTAGCGTTTGGTCTAAGCACGTGGGTTCAGATGGACTTCATGGTTAAGAATGTAGACTGAAGAGGCAAGATGGGAGGTGCTGCGAATAAGATGAGGAATAAAGTGACTGTTCCCTAGGCCTGGGTGATGGCTGTGGAGCAGGAAAGAAGTAGAAAGAAAAGACCTTGGAGTGTGGAACCGAGAGAACGTTAACGGTACTTTCTTGCCTGCATGTGTCAGATGGCACAGGGCACTGACTGTTCTCCTCGCTGCTGTCCGTGCAGACCTGCAGGCGCCCCCTCACCCAGGTCTGTGTGTTCACCCCTCTTTGTCACTCACAGGCCCCCCTCCACATCCTAAAGGAAGTCAGGCCTTACTTGTGAGGGGGTTGTCTCACACGGGAGACACCGAGGAGAGCCTCTCCAGACATCAGAGCAGCCCCTTCAGCCTCTCCCTCAGCCTCCTCCCTTCCCCTCTCTCGCTTTCCACACCCAGAAGGACCCCTGCTCAGTATTCCATGTCCCCAGGTTCTCCCTCCCCCAGGCTTGAGAAGGGTGGGGCAGCCACTGGGGTGGACATCATCTGCACCTTCCACTCTGACCCCCGCTGGTCCCGGGCTGGACAGAGAGTGACTCTACTGGGAGCCGTGCCATGAGACCCAGCATGTCACCCACCTGGCCTCCTTCACCCTGGACGGGGACAGCCTCTATGTCAGTGGTGAGGGGCTGTGCTACAGCCACACTCTCTCTCCCAGTCAGAGTTCTGTGTTGCCTGCGTTGCTCTAAAGTGAGCTATGATCCATCTCTCTATGCTCCTGGTCTGGGATCAGTCTTCTCATCACTGTGTGATCACTGGGTCCAGCCACCTTCCATCTCGTTGCCTCCCCCCTGAACACCACTCCCCTCTTCCCCTCTGCTTTCCCCGCTGCTTTCCCCACAAAGCTCCCTACACCCTCCCTCTCCCTTAATCCTTTATGTTCACCCCAACTCTTGCTCAGCTCCTCTCGCCTTCTCTCCACAGATTACACCTATGGAGCCGCAGCCCTGACGACCACCGGTGAGTATTCCTGGCCCTGATGTCCTGGGTCCCGTCCGCATTTGGGGTTGGGGAGCAGTGGTTCTCCTGCACCCACTGTCCTTGGTGAGGGAAGCACCTGGAAGGGCCCTAATTCATCCCTTCTCTCCCTCCCGGGTTCTGGTGGAGAGTTCCAGCCCAGGGTGAGAAAGCCTTAGACACAGACGTGTTCTCCACCACATTCTGACCCCACGTGGTTTTCACTTTAATTCTCCTGAAGCCCCGCCCTTGGTCCTCCTTTTCCAGGTGTCCCATCCGTCTGTCCAGTTTTCTGCCCGTCCATCTGTCTCTCCTCCGAGTTCAGTCTCTCTTGTTCACCTATCTCTCTCTCTCTTGGGCTCCTCTCATCCACAGGCTTGCTCATCCCTCTACTCACACAGTCACCCCTCCCCTCACTCTCATGTATGCTTCACCTGTGAATGGTGGTCCTGGGACAGCCACTGCTGGAGCCCGGGTGAGCCTGGGGGCTCCTCCCACTCTGTCCCTCCCTGAGACAGCCCTCGAGGCCAGCTCCCGAGCCGGCCACCACGTCCCTGCATACTTGATCATCACCTGTGCCACCAGAAGCCACCACAGGTGTCTGGGGGCCCCTTTTCCTTCCCAAGAGAAGCTCTCCAGCCCCACACCTCCACCAGCCAGTTGTGATCCAGGAGCTGGGAAGCCAGGGTGTGAAATTCTGGTTTTAGGGCAATCATGCTGATCACAAATTATAGATTATAGATTATACCAACGATTCAGTCTAAGGCCAGCCCTCAGAGAGCCCCTAATATTGTGAAATTAACACACCATTATAGTACAATGTGGGATGTTTCGGGGAGAGGCACCTGGCACAATTTGGAGGGGAAGAGCTTGCTAGAGAAAGTTTCACCAGAATGGAGTCTTTAAGAATAAGTAGGAGGGACCCTGGCAACTAGAGGATGAAGGGTTTTTCTGGCAGAGGGGATTCCATGATCAAAGGCTCCAGCCAGAAACAACATGCCGTATGGGGAGAATTGAAATGAATTTGGGTTGCGTGAAGCATGAAGTTTAACCCGCAGTAGATGGATAAAATGAGACTGAAAGGTGAGCAGGAGCCAGATTGAGTAGAGCCTTGAGTGCCAGGTCAAGAAGGTTGAACTAGACACTGAAGGCCATAGGGAGCCATGGTGGTACTAGAGCAGTGGTGGCCCTAGTGAGGTATTCATTTCAGAAAGATTCTTCTAGTGGTCCTTGTAGAACATCCTTTAGACAGAGCATGCAGTGAGCCTGCTGGGGTGTTGGTCCGGGTGAAGGAAGTTAAGACCTGAGCTGGGACAGGGATGGAGAGGGAGTGTATGTGAGGACCAGTGTTCAAGGTGAATGGGTGTTACTGGGAGGGAGGAGGAACTGAGCAGATGTGCTGGTTCTGACTTGGGTGACCACACGGGTGGGTGGTGGTGCCACTGGGAGAGAAGACGACAGATGATAATGAGTGCAGGACTCTGGTCTGGTCTCAGGCCAGCTCTCAGTGATGGCCATCGCTCTCCCTCTCGTCTTGCAGCTTTGGGGCACAACCTGAAGTCCCTCACAGTCACCTTCCCCATCTCCACCCTCAAGTATTCATCAGACAGAAGCAACGGCTCAGCCATGTTCAACTCCACTGAGAGGGTCCTGCAGAGCCTGGTGAGACCCTGGTCCCAGCAGCTCCTGTTGGGTTAAATCCCACCCAGCCCCTCCCCCACTCCCTGTCCCTCCTCTCATCCTCCTCCTCCTTCCTCCCCAGCTGGATCCTTGTTTAAGAAGAGCAGCCTGGGCCTCTTCTCCTTGAGTTGCAGACTGTTCTCCCTCAGGTGAGACCCTCCCCTGATTAGTTGCCCCTAATGACCACTTTTGTCACCACCCCTCTCTGTCTCGCCCCTGTCCTCCCATTTCCTCCTTCCTGTTCTGACCCCCACCCCAGAGGTTTCAGGACCTCTCTCTAGAGTCCCCACGTCCCTCTCTCCCCAGGCCTGAAAAGGATGGGGAAGCCAGCAGTGTGGACGCTGTCTGCACCCACCATCCTGACCCCATGGGCCACCATGCCTGTGTGCTGAGAGCGGAGAGTCTCCACCTGTCTGCTCTTCCTCTCGGTGGCTGCAGGCTCTGCAGCACAGAGTTTATCCATCCAGAGAGAGCACCAGCTACATTTCCACATCATCAGCTGGAACCTCAGCAACCCGGAGCCCACATCCTCGGAATACACCGCCCTGCTGAGGGACACCCAGGACCAGGTGGGTTCTCCCCTGTCCCGTCTCTCCTTGCCCTGAGGGCACCGTCATTCCTCCGTCTGACTTACATCTGTTACGTGATTGTTTCAACCCTTCACTTTCCCTGCGTGCCTGGGTTCTCTCAGTGTCCAGAGGTGATGTCCTAGCTGCCTTCCCCATTTCTCACGTGGGTAAACTGAAGCTCAGAAAGGGGATTATTGTGCCTAAGGTCACACAGTGAGTTAGGAGCAGAGCCAGGATTTGAAGTCAGGTCTCCCTTGCCCCAAGGTCTGTGATCTTTCACTGGCTCCAGTGGCCCCCTGCATCTCCAGGAGACCTCCATCTTCTCACCCACTCTCCCTTGTGTTTGTTCTAGGTCACCAAGCTTTACATGAAATTACATGAGAAATTCAGTTCCTCACTCACACACACTAGCCACATTTTAAGTGCTTGATAACAACATGGGGCTAATAATGAGTGTATTTGGTAGTGCAGGCAAATGTTGACATTGCTGCTGAAAGTTCTCTTGGACAGGACCCAGAAGCAGGGAATCTAGAATCAGGGTAGAATTCCAGACACCCTTGTTCATCCCTTGTGTCCTTGCAGGTCGGTCTCCCATGGTAACCACACTGGGTGGACTCACTGTGTACCCAGCCGCCTTGGCACAGAGACTGGATAGAGTTGCCATCTATGAGGAATTCCTGTGGCTGACCAGAAGGGTACCCAGCTGCAGAACTTTACCCTGGACGGAAAGAATGCCCTTGGGGATGGTAAGGCTCCCTGGTCATTGGGGAAGAAAGTGAGGCCTTTCTAGGGACTCTGGAGGCCTGGGGCTAAGAGAACACTGAACTTGCTCAGCCTGGCAGGAGGTGGCATAGTCCCCCAGTCTTTACCCACCATTGAGAGAGAGAAAAGGACACCAGTGTAGTGTGGGAGGCCCTCACCTTCTCCTAGACAGCTCTGTGACCTCAAGCTAGTCACCTCCCCTCTACGGACTTTTGTTTCCTTATCTCTGCACTGAGAGCCACTGGGCCAGATGGTCAATGAGGGCCTCCAGCTGTGTGTGAAGCAGACTTACAGGTTTGGGGGTGGATGTGGTTTCTGATCCACAGGCTATAGTTTGCCAAGTCCCGCTCTAGGTGAGCACCAACGCACTAGAACTTTCTGCAGTGGTGGAATGTTCTATATCTTTGCTGTCCAGTGAGTGCATAGCTGCATGTGGCTGTTGAGTGCTCGAAAGATGGTATTGTGACTGGTCTTTATTGTTACTGATTTTTAATGTTACTGAGGTTAGAATTTTTATTTTATTTAACTAAAATTAATTTTAATTCAAAAAGAGACTTGTTGCTGCTGCATATCAGACAGCACACCTCTAAGAGGTTGTCTGGGTAGAGGCACAAGTAGGGTGACCTGCACCCCTCCCCCCATGCCCACTCCCTCCTGGAGTTTATGTTGTAGCTGGCAATAACAAGAATAGAGAATTGAAACTTATCAATTATTTGATCTGAACAAACTCATATTTTTAGGGGGTAACCAGAGAAGACTTCCTGCAGGAAATTACATTGTAGGTTAATCCTAGGAAATGAATATTAAGCAAATAGATAAAGGAGAAGGGGATGATGTGTTTCTAGGCACGGAAGAACAATTTTGAGTGGGAATTTACGAATTTAGAGAGATCACATAGGCTTGCCAACTGTGATGACCCATTCTCCCCCCGGCCGTCATAAGATAGTCCACCCCAAATTCAGTCCTCTGTGCCCAGAGGTATTAATTTGGTTTAATTTATTACACTTTTGTTCTGTGATAATGGCCTTGGATTTTGTAGCAAAGTGTGCTCACTTTTTAGAGATGGAAAGTAAAATGAGGTGAAACATCATGATGTATACTTGACTTTAATATTTCATTGAAAACATGAGATGAATCAAGGTTGGCAAGTGTTAATAATTTATACATTGATGAAATATTGTTTTAATTGGATGGAATGTACATTGTTAAATCTAGATGATGGATGTTTATGAGACTGTTCCCTTTATTTTTCTGTGTCTAAAAAGTTTTATTAAAAAGAATGAAACACACTCACATGCATTCTCCATTTCATTCACTTCCAGAGTATTCTCCCAACAGAGATGACACCTTGACTGAGAAGCATGGTAAACCTGCAGGAAACCCCAGCCCATGGTAGGGGGCGAGTATCTTGATGCTGTGCCTCATTGAAGAGAACCATGCGCACAGGGTCTTGGATGATGAGGAAAGTTGGCCAACCCTTGTCAAGGACGGTTGAGGCACAGTGGGGTCAGCAGGAGCCCTGGGGCGATGACAGGAGGTGACTCACCCCACCACTTGTCTCCCCAGACCTCCCCTTCTGGACCCTCATCCTCATCTGCTTGGCAGGCCTCCTGGTGCTCATCACAGGCCTGATCTGCTGTCTCCTGGTAAGCCATGACGTGTTGATTGTCTTCTTACCATTGGGTTGTAATCGCTCTTTATATATTATAAGTACACGTCCTTTTCTAGGGATATGTTTTGCAGATGTTTTCTCCCAGTCTGTGCGTGGCTTGCCTTCTCCTTCACAACATGAGTCATTGGGGAAATGTAAGTGACAGTCATCATGAGATTCTACCACACTTGAGAATGGCTAAAATTAAAAAGACTGACTATAGCAAGTGTTGTTGAAGATGTCAAGTCACTGAAACTCTCATCGAGTGCTGGTGAAAAATAGCTTGGATGCGTCTTTAATAATTACATACGTCTATCCAGCCATTCCTCTCCTAGGAATCCATCCAAGGGAAATAAACTCATATGTCTATACACAGACTTGTACACACATGTTGATAACAACCTATTTATTCTAGACAAAAACGGAAAACAACCAAAATGTCCATCTACTGGTGAACAGATACACAAAGTGTGGTATATCCCCACGATGGAATACTATTCAACCATAAAAAAGAATGAATTATTTTTTTTCTTTTTTAATTATTTTATTGAAATTATAAAGGGTGTTAACATTGTGTAATTTCGGGTGTTCATTATTATTTGTGAATTTCTGTATAGACTGCATCATGCTCACCACCAGTAGTCTAACTATTATCCATCACCATGCATATGTGCCCCTTTAACTCTTTCACTCAATGCCCAGCCCCCGTCCCCTCTGGTAACCACTAATCTGTTCTCTTTATCCCTGTGTATGTTTATCTTCTGCGTATGAGTGAAATCATGCATATTTGATTTTGTCTGGCTTATTTCATTTAACATCCTACCCTCAAGGTCCATCCAGGTTGTTGCAAACATGATGATCTTGTCTTTTTTTTCTGGCTGAGTAGTATTCCATTGTATATAATACATACTACGTCTTCTTTAAGCATTCATCCGTAGCAGGGTGCTTGGATTGCTTCCATGTTTTGGCTATTGTGAATAATGCCGCAGTGAACACAGGGGTGCATAAATCTCTTTGAATTGTTGATTTCAATTTCTTTGGATAAATACCCAGTAGTGGGATAACTGGAAGGTATGCTATTTCTATTTTTAATTTTTTGAGAAATCTCCATAGTGTTTTCCCTGGTGGCTGCGCCAGTTTGCATTCCCACCAGCAATGTGTGAGCGTGCCCTTTTCTCCTTATCCTCTCCAACATTTGGTACTTTTTGTCTTGGGAATTTTAGTTATTGTGACAGGTATAAGGTGATCTCTCATTGTAGTTTTGATTTGAATATCCCTAATAATTAGTGATGTTTTACATCTTTTCATTTGTCTGTTGGCCTTCTGTATATCTTCTTTGGAAAAGTATCTGTTCGTATCCTCTGCCCATTTTTAGATTGGATTATCTGTTTTTTTGTTGTTGGGTTGTATGAGTTGTTTATATATTTTGGAGATTAACCCCTTGTCAGATATATGATTTGCAAATATTTTCTCCCAGTTGGTGGGTTGTCTTTCCTTTTTCTTTTTTTTTTTTTTTTGGTGAAGAAGATCAGCCCTGAGCTGACATCCATGGTAATCCTCCTCTTTTTTTCTGAGGAAGACTGGCTCTGAGCTAACATCTATTGCCAATCCTCCTCCTTTTTTTTTCCCCCAAAGTACCAGTTGACAGTTGTATGTCATAGTTGCACATCCTTCTAGTTGCTGTATGTGGGACGCGGCCGCAGCATGGTGGGAAAATTGGTGCGTTTGTGCGCGTCTGGGATCCGAACCTGGGCCGCCAGTAGCAGAGTGCGCACACTTAACCACTAAGGCTCGGGGCCGGCCCTGTCTTTTCGTTTTATTCATCGTTTCCTTTGCCTTGCAGAAGCCTTTTAGTCTCATGTAGTCCCATTTGTATATTTTTTCTTTTCTTTCCCTTGCGTGAGTAGACATGGTATTGGAAAAGATGCTGCTAAGATCGATGTCAAAGACTGTACTGTGTATATTTTCTTCTAGGAGTTTTATGGTTTCAAGTGTTAGATTCAAGTCTTTTATCCATTTCGAGTTAATTTTTGTGTATGGTGGAAGATAACGATCTACTTTCATTCTTTTGCATGTGGCTGTCCAGTTTTCCCAACAGCATTTATTGAAGAGACTTTCCTTTCTCCATTGTATGATCTTGGCTCCTTCGTCAGAGATTAACTGACCAGAGATGTGTAGTTTTCTTTCTGGGCTTTCAGTTCTGCTCCATTGATCTATGAGTCTGCTTTTGTGCCAGTACCATGCCATTTTGATTACTATAGCTATGTAATATATTTTCAAGTTAGGATTGTGATGCCTCCAGCTTTGTTCTTTCTTCTCAGGATTGCTTTGGCTGTTCGAGGTCTTTTGTTATTCCATATATATTTTAGGATTCTGTGTTCTATTTCTGTGAAGAATGTCCTTGGAATTCTGATTGGCATTGCATTGAATCTCTAGATTACTTTAGGTAATATGGACTTTTTAACTGTGTTTATTCTTCCAATCCATGTGCATGGAATATCTTCCCATTACTTCAGGTCATCAGTGATTTCTTTCAATAATGTCTTATAGTTTTCATTGTATAGGTCTTTAACCTTTTTGGTTAAATTTATCCCTAGACACTTTTTTCTTTTTGTTGCAATTGTAAATGGGATTGTTTTCTTGAGTTCTCTTTCTGTTAGTTCATTATTAGAGTAGAAATGCAACTGATGGTGGTAAGTTGATTTTGTACGCTGCAACTTTGCTGTAGTAGTTGATTATTTCTAATAGTTTTCTGATGGATTCTTTATGGTTTTTTCTATTTACAATCATGTCATCTGCAAACAGCAAGAGTTTCATTTCTTCCTTTCCAATTTGGATTCCTTTTATTTCTTTTTCCAGCCTAATTGCTCTGGACAAAACCTCCAGTACTATGTTGAATGGGATATGTCCTCTTGGTGGAAAGTCCCCTTTATCATTATATACTGCCACTCTTTGTCTCTCATAGTCTTTTTTATCTTGAAGTCTGCTTTGTCTGATCTAAGTATGGCAACACCTACTTTCTTTTATTTGCCATTTTCTTGGAGTATTGTCTCCCATCCATTCATTCTGAGCCTGTTTGTTTTTAGAGCTGATATGTGTTTCCTGGCGGCAGCATATCATTGGGTCTTCTTTTCTAATCCACCCCACCAGACTGTGTCTGTTGATTGGAGAATTCAGTCGATTTACATTTAGAGTGATTATTGATACATGGGGGCTTAATCCCACCTAATCTATATTTCCATTGTTCCTCTTCCTTTGTGTTTCTGACTACTATTTCATTTTGGGGGTTTTCTGTGGCAGTTTTCTCTATTTTTATGATCTATGGCTCTGCTCTGATTTTTTGTTTGCTGGTTACTCTGAGGTTTGTATGAAGATCTCATAGATGAGACAGTCCATCTTCTGATAGCCTCTTATCTCCATTAGCCTAAGCAGATTCCATCCCTTTCCTCTTCTCCTTCTGAGTTATTGTTGTCACAACTTATTCATTTTTGTGTTGTGCGTTTGTGACTAAGTTGAAGTGTTTATAGTTACTTTTGATGCCTTCCTTCCCTTCTTCTTTTAAGTTATAATTAAGTATTTGCTAGCCTGTCGTGAAACAGAGCTGTAGCTTTCTGATTTTGTCTATTTATCTCTTTGATCAAAGCTTTGTAGACATTTTCCTTCTTTTTGTTTCAGGTGTGAGGGCGTTCTTGATCATTGCTTGTATGGGAGATCTTGTAGCGATGAATTCCCTCAGCCTTTGTTTATCTGGGAAAACGTTTATTTCTCCATTGTATCATAAGGATCATTTCACTGGATAGAGTATTCTTGGCTGAAAGTTTTTTTCTTTCAGTATTTTTAATATATCATTCCATTCTTTCCTTGCCTGTAAAGTTTCTGCCAAGAAATATGCTGAAAGCCTGATAGGGATTCCTTTGTAGGTTATTTTCTTCTGTCTTACTTCCCTTCAGATTTTTTCTTTGTCATTGTCTTTTGCCAATTTTACTATTATACGCCTTGGAGAAGGTCTTTAAGCATTGATGTAATTAGGTGTTCTGTTGGCTTCATGTATTTGTAAGTCCGGTTCTTGCCCAGGGTTGGGAAGTTCTCAGCTATTATTTCTTTGAACAAGCTCTCTGCTCCTTTCTCCCTCTTTTCTCCCTCTGGAATACGTATAATTCTTAGGTTGCTTTTATAATTGCGTCCTATATTTCTGCAAGAATTCCTTCATTTTCTAAAAATCTGAGTCCTTTCTCCTCGTCCACTGGAAGCATTTCTATATTTCTATCCTCTAAATCACTTATTCTTTCAACCATGATATCAGCTCTATTTTGTAAGGATTCCAGATTCTTTTTTATCTCATTAATTATGTTCTTTATATCCAGAATTTCTGCTTGTTTTTTTTAATAGTTTCAGTCTCTTTGATGAAGTCTTCCTTTTCCTCATTAATTTTATTCCTGAGTTCATCGAACTGTCTGAACATTCTTGTAACTTGGTGAGTTTCCTTATGACCGTTATTTTGAATTCTCTGTCATTTAGATTGTAAATTTCTGTGACTTCAAGGTTGGTTTCTGGAGATTTGTCATTTCCTTCTGCTCTGAATTGTTACTGTAGTTTCTTATGGTATTTGATGAACTTATCTTTTGCCTGCGTATTTGTGGTAGTATCAGGTCGCAGACTGGTGAGGGTGGGCCTCTTTACATAGTCTATGGAATTGAATGCTAATCTCTTCCACAAACAGCCGTGTGAACACATCTAGAAATAATGCTTAACTAGCTTTCTGGGTATCCCTTAGCTCTGTCAAGTTGACACCTGAAATTAACCAAAAAGGGTCAAGTTACAGAAGTGAGATGGGGGATCTTTCACTGGGTCAGGAAGGAAAAGGACTGAGGTGGTTTTGGAAGGATCTGGAATTTTCTGGACTTTCTTGAAGAGCTTTGATAGAGCAGTCTTAGCAGTCATGGGGAAGGAAGCCTATTTCAGAGGGTCAAAGAGTGACTGAGAAACAGAAGGGCAGAGAGGGAGTGGAGGTGCACAGCTGTGCCTTGTGC
Organism: Diceros bicornis minor; assembly: GCF_020826845.1. Taxonomy (NCBI): domain Eukaryota; kingdom Metazoa; phylum Chordata; class Mammalia; order Perissodactyla; family Rhinocerotidae; genus Diceros; species Diceros bicornis. The sequence goes on along the minus strand of NC_080770.1, from coordinate 43,553,379 downwards.
CTCCTGACAATGGCCTCTGGATTTAACACAGTGATGGCTCCCTCCCAGAGCCCACAGCTTGGTGTGGGGCTGACTCCTCCCTAGGACTAGGGTGTTCTAATTCCTCAGTGTGAGCTAATCTGCATATTCCAAATCCCCAATGTCCTAGGAATGGGGTGTCAAATGGCCCTCTCTGGTCCAACAGGATCCAGGCACAGGACCCTTTATGGAACAGGAGGAGGAGCTGGGTATACACGGGGTTCTTACCTGCCAGACCTGGAGTTCTGGGGAGTGGAGCTGAGCGAGGTCACAGTGTAGGAGCCGCTGACAGGGTTTGAGGCCACCTGGGAGGAGAGCAGAGTAGGGGTGGGCATCAGGGACGGTCAGGACAAGACCTGCCCCCTCATTTGTATGCTGCATCTCTGTGCCTGGACACAATCTGCTCCTCAAGTCTCATTACCAAGAACTGATTTCTTCCCTCATCGACTCTTTTTTCCTTCTTCTTATATTGTTAAATTATTTTAAGTTAAATTTCGCTGGGTTTTCTCTCCCATACATTTAAAATTATTCCTTACTGATTCTTAGATGGAGACTGTGATTTCAGTGAGTTACAATGAGAAATGAAGGAGTTCAGGGGTGATAACTGTGGACCTGAGAAATTTAAATGATGGCATCGGGCATGGTCCATGATCTTCAGGACAGCCGTATGATAAGCCACATGATAATCAGAATTTTTAAGACAAGGTACTGTTAGGTTTTATGGTTTGAGTGAGAACAGAGGGAGAGGCCTACAATTGACACACAGTTTACCAACAGCAGAGAATCCTCCCTCACCTCTTCCAGCTCCTGGTGGTTCCTGCTTCCCTGCCTTGTGGCAGCAGATCTCCAATCTCTGCCTACGTCTTTCACATGATCTTTTTCCCTCCATGTCTCTGTGTCCTCATCTCTTCTTATAAGGATGCCAGTCACTGGATTGAGGGCCCACTCATTTAATCTTCTCAGCAATCCTGGAGGTAGATACTGTTGTTATCCTCATTTTCTAGGGAGGCTCAGAGGGGTAAGTTAACTTGTCTAAGACTGTACAGCTAGGCAGAGGCAAAAATCAAACCCTGACCATTTGGCCTCAGCAGCCATACTGTTAGCCATCTTGCTGCACTGCCTTATAAGTGAGCATGGGTGAAAGGCTCTTCAAATGTTGGGAGGAATTCCTGATCAGATAAAAACATCCTAGCTACATCATGTGAAATATTTCAATTATTTATTTAGATTCTGCATTTTTATCTAACTCTGGGAGCTAGTGAAATGGTCTCCCTTAGTGCTGTAATATTCCAGCTGAATCAGGTGAGCCATGAAAAGCAGAGTGCCCATCTCTAAACTGCTCACATTTCCAATAAAAGGAGCATCCATTTGAGTTGGCTTTTTTGGAGAGAAGAAATACCTTCAAGCTCCACTGAAGAAAATTTCAAGCAAGAAGACAGATGTGTGCCTAGTGTGCAGTGGCTTTGGCTGTGGATTTGAGCCATGTCAGGAGAGGTGGTGGAGCTGTGAGTGGAAGAAGCCCCACAGCAGGAGAGGCACCAGACGAAGACACCCCAGTGTTACACGGTGAGAAGAGTTCCATCCTGAGAGGGCAGCCTGCAGCTCCCAGGATCTGAGTAGTGTTCATAAGACCAAGGCAGCCACTGTAGAGCCCAGGCTTATCTCCAAGGGGTGAAGTGACCCGTGTTCTGGAGGGGACACCTGGTTAAAATAAACATCCTGGCAAGGGGAAAGGAGTCATAAGACTATCCTGAAGTGCCCATATTTAAAGAGGAAATGACTTAGGTTGGAGTTGCTGGGAAGCAGATCCTGAGACAAGGATTTGAGTATAAGTAGTTTATGTAGGAGGTGGTCCCAAAAATCCCAGATAGAGGAGAGAGGAAAGTGACAGGGCCGATAAAGAGTGTGACTGAGTAGGTTACCTCTGTGAGCAGCTGGAGCTCAGTCCCCTTGGAAGACTGTAGAACATGCCTCAGAGTTATTGCACACAGGGGTGGGAAAGGGAGGCGTTTACCGTTCCCCTCCCGTCTGTCACTGACTGACTGTTGTGCCTGGCTCCACTTCTGGCAGCTGCACAGCAGCGAGGGAAGTGCTCAGGCCAGGAGGCATGGGTGCTTGTAGGAGGACACTGTGGGCATGTACTGGGGTGGTGAGGGCCCCAGGGATATGGGCCTGGCCCTGTCATACTCGCTACAGGAAAGAACAGTAGGGGAAGGGGGTGAAGGAGTTGGGTTCTTACTTAAAGTTGTCTGTATAAGCCTCAGTTTCTTATCCTTGCTAGCCCACAGTGCTTCCTTCACCAACAGTCCCCTTGAATCACTGCTCAGTTATACACAGTGCACAAGAATCTCCCTAATGTGGGGCTCTGAGCGGTTGCCCAGGTTTCTAATACCAAGCCATTGTGCCTTCATGGGGATGGTGACCCCTCAGCTCTGCCATCCTCAAAGATGTGACTTCATTTGACCCAGAGCGATGACAAGTCGAAAGGTAGTCTCTCTGTGTTCAGCTGGACCTCTTTTGTCTTAATAGCTTTTAATTCATGTGTGTTTCTATTCAGAAAACAATTAGAAATTAAACTGAATACACAAACAGTTTTTCAAGTCCTGGCCCTAAAACTAGATCTGCAGGCCTGTTTTCAGGAGAGGGTAGTAACTGCTCTTCTCTCCAGGCTCGCTAGACCATGAGCTCCCATGGGGCAGGGCCCAGGGCCCCTTCCCCTGCTACACCTGGTGAGTGAGAATGGCCCGCTGACTTCAAAGAGGGAGAGGAGACAGCTGTTCTCTTTGAGCCAGGTGTGCATGCCTCCCATTTCACATGGAGTTAGAGGGCAAATGAAGTTTGAACTCTCCACATCCTGCTTCCTTTTAGGGGTGCCTTCCAGGTGGGTAGTGGGGAATGTGGCTCAGATTTACAGCTAACACTTACATTGGTCTTACTGTGTTTCAGGTACTAAGGTCTTTATATATGTGTGTATATAAATATTTATAAATATACACACAAACATAAACATATACACACTCTCATTGCAACAACCTTACAAAGTAAGAACTATTTTTGTACCCATTTTACAGGTTAAGAAACAGAGGCCAAAGAAGTTAGGTAACTTGTTCCCAGGTCACACAACTGGTCGGTAGAAGAGCAAATCTCAGCAGACGGGTTCAGAGCCTTAATTAATAAGTATATCTACTCACTTTTCAGTTACTGGAAGAAAGATTTCACTTAGGAAAATGATGAGAGGGAGCCTTTCTTTAAGGGATTTAGCTTCTCTCGTAGTCAAGAAAGAAAATAACAATAAAGTCTTACCTTTTGTGGAAATGTTTGGCTACCCAACTATCGTTCCTTTCGCCTTCTCTGTGGTGAAATTATGGGACAAGTGTGTTAGGTGTCAAGGCTCTTACAAGTGAGAAAGCTGTGTTCATACATATAGGTGCACATCTTACAGTGGAGTGATGGGGAAGAGAGGAAAAGTGAACAAGAATGGGAAAAGGAAACATAAGTCGATTTTGCATGAGGCAGATAAATTTTGTGAGTAACAGTTTCTTTTCTCCTTTTGATAGTAAAAGGGATTACAGAGGCCTCCACAGGAGAACAAATATTGATTTCTTGTTCTTTAGAAGACTTTCCAAACTTTGTGTATTTATAGTCTATGAAATACTGTATTAGTAGAAAAGGACAGCCTGCTTCATATAGCCTGAAAAAAAATGTTAGTGCCTAGAACTTTTTTTGGAAAGGAATCTAGCAATAACCATCACAGTTAATAGCCATATATACTTTATCCCAGCAATCCAACTTTTGGTAATCTATGCTCTAGGAATAGAAGCTCTAGTTAATTTAATAATGTTAATATAGTGAAAAAAAATTAAATATATGAGGAAGGAATGGACAGGTGGTTAATCCATTTTAGGAAAAAAGAGCCTGCCTGTGGATGAGATTGCTTTTTTAATTGTGGTAGAGTATGAGTTGCTTTTATCTTTACTCAGGTCTCTCAGAATTAGTAAAAGGAGTTGGTGTTCTGTCTCTCTGTGGTAATTCTTTAGTGAACAGGGAACTCTAAGAGACATAGTTATATCCTGAGTCACCCTATTTGGGAATTTCCGAGCAGATACAGGGCATATTAAATTGTATTATAAAAGAATGAGCAGTTGCCTTGATATTCGCAGACACTTGTTAAGCTTCTGTTCTTTACTTGAAACCAAGACTTAACTTGTATTGTTTTGGTGAAGGCAGTTGCTTTGGCCTAGAGGTATTGGGGAAAATGTTGAACAAAAAATGTTCCATCATTTTTTGAAAATCACCTACTGGTACAATTTAGGAATGCTGAATTTCTCCTGAAGCTTCTGTCTGCTTTTCTACTCTTCCCATTTACCCTACAGGGACTTGGTTTTATTTATCAGGTACAAGTTCCATTTAGAGTCTATTTTAGTAGATCTGGTTTTGTACTGGTTGTATTTAGTAAGAAATTAGACATAGACTTCAGATTAATTATTAGGGATTTTTATTTATTTTTTCAAAAAAGCTATGGTTCAGTAACACAATTTGAGTTTAAATGATTCAGTTTTGAGAATTGTAGCATAAGAAATGGGCACTGGAGTGCTTGTGTCTGGGTTTGAATCCTGTGACAGAGAGCAAATTGTTGAACCTTGCTAAATCTTGTAAGAGTGGGGATAATAATAATGGTTATTTTGAAGATTAAAAAAGGTAATAGATATCTGCTTGACATCTGGTAAGTGCTTGACAAATGTTCACTGATCTTGTCACCACCACTCTTACCACTGTCACCATCATCACCATCTTTGTTCTCCACTAGGTCAGCCATACTTTGGTCCTGGCTTCTTGTCGCTGATCTAGGATAGTGGAGAGGCCAGCTATGGGGATAGAGAGGCTAGCTATGAATTAAAGAAATGGGAGGTAAAGCCCCCTGGTGGTAACAACTCGTAAAATATTGATTTTATAGTGATTTATCCTACAAAATAACTTAGAATACATCCTTTGAAGCCTAAATTTAGTGGATTCATTTTAAAATTTAGATAGTTCCAATGACTATTGGATTTAATGGCCAGAGACATCTCTTTGTGGCCTCAGTTGAGAAAATTTGGTTGTGTCTATAATCTATCACAGTGGCAAAAAGGAAAGAACAGTTACAAATCACATTGGTGTGGTGTCTTAGTTGTGTCAGGCTGCCATAACAAAATACTACAAACTGGGTGGCTTAAACAACAGAAATGTATTTTCTCCCTCTTCTGGAGGCTGGAAGTCCAAGAGCACGGTGCCAGCAGGGTTGGTTTCTGGTGAGGCCTCTCTCCTTGTGTTGCATGTGGCCACCCTCCTCTGTGTCCTCATATGGCCTCTCCTCTGTGCCTGTGCGTGGAGAGAGAGCGATCTCTGCTGTCTCTTCCTCTTCTAAGGACACCAGTCCTATCAGATTAGGGCTCTACCCTTATGACCTCATTTAACCTTAATTACCTCCCTAAAGGCCCTGTCACATTGGGGATTGGAGCTTCAACATAAGAATTTGGGGCCAGCACAGTTCAGTTTATAACACATGGTAAAGTAAAATAATTCCTTCAGGATTGTTATATGTAAGTTTTTATTAAGGGATATTTTTGAAATCTTAATGTAATTTAAGGACTTGTTTATGTGGAAACTAAAAAGTGATAATTATACTGTGTGAAAAGCTGAAAATTTAGTCTGACAGCTCTGTTTCCATTCTACATTCACCTTGATGCTTCCCAATTCCCTTGTCTGGGGAAAAAATATACAAAGAAAAAATTAAAATTTCCTCAGCATATTGTAAAACGAAGTATAACAAATATTTTTTCAAAGTACAGTAGTGGTCAAGATCCTCTTGCTTTGAAAATTCCAGTTAGTAATTATTAACCGAGACATCATTACAATAATTCTAAACTTGCTGATATCTCCTTATATATGTCCCCTCTTTTCCTCCAGCAAAGAGGAATGCCTGATTGAAGAAGTTACCTTCTGTTCCTTAATAAGTATTTTCAGTTGTGTTTGTTTGCTTTGCTATCACTTTCCCCAACTCTCAATATTTTTTAAGAAATTGCAGATGGGTAACTGTGACAGGAAAAGGAAGAACTGAACTAAAATCTTTGATTATAGATTTACCTCAAGCACTCAACTACAGAAAGTAATAGGAAGGCGTAAAAAAGTTGACCATTATGTCAGATCCTTAAATTCTGATACACGGTCCTTCTTTCGGCAATAACATCTGTCTCTCAAAAACCTGTCAATTCCTACTGTTATTCTAGTGTCAACAATAATGTGAAACGCGACATTCTCTCTTCAGCTTCCCTGGTTCAGAAACTGCTTTGAGAAGACACATAATTATGTTCAGAATTTTAAGATTCAAGACCACCCTATTTCCTGTTGCTAAGCACACAAACTGACAGACTATTTTAAAAAAGAAAAGAGACGCCTGTCTTTGTGCCTGTTCTCGGCAAGTGGGAAATCTGCCAACCTGCAAAAGCCCAGCTTGTATTTTGCCAATATTTTACTTTGCGAATGTTGAGCCCGTTCAAATGTAGCATTACCTTATGGTGAGCAGGAGTTAATTTTTGCAGATTTCTTGTACATTTTTTGTTATAAAAGTTTAAACTGTTGCTGGTGGGAATGTAAAATGGTACAGCCACTTTGGAAAACAGTTTGGCAGTTTCTCAGAATGTTCAACATAGTTACCATGTGACCCAGCAACTCCACACCTAGGTATATACTCAAGAGAGGTAAAAACATATGCACACAAAATCTTATGTGCAAATTTCCAAGCAGCAGTATTCATAACAGCCAAAAAGTGGAAACAACTCAAATGTCCATCATCTGATAAATGGATAAACAAAATGTGGTATATCCATGCAATGGAATATTATTTGGCCGTTAAACGGAAGTACTTATAACTGCTACAGCATGGATAAACCTTGAAAACGTTATGCTGAGTGAAAAAAGCCAGTCAGGGGCTGGCCCAGTGGTGTAGCGCTTAAGTACACGCGCTCTGCTTTGGCGGCGCCGGGTTCGCAGGTTTGGATCCCAGGCACAGACCTACGCACTGCTCATCAAGCCATGCTATGGTGGCATCCCATATAGAAAACAGAGGAAGATGGGGACAGATATTAACTCAGGGCTAATCTTCCTCAGCAAAAAGAGGAAGATTGGCAACAGATGTTAGCTCAGGGCCGATCTTCCTCACCAAAAAAAAAGAAAAAGAAAAAAGCCACTCAAAAAAGACCACCTATTACACCTATTGTATAATTTTATTGATATGAAATGTCCAGAAGAGGCAAATCTTTAGAGACAGAAGGTAAGTGGTTGCTAGGGCTGGAGGTTGGGGAGGATGGGGAGTGATTGCTAAAGGGTATGGAGTTTCTTTCTGGAATGATGAAAATGTTCTAAAATTGATTGTGGTGATAGTGGCACAGCTTTGTGAATAAACTAAAAAACTGCTAAACTATATAGTTTAAAAAGATGAATTATATGATCTGTGAATTATGTCTCAATAAAACTGTTTTTAACCGTTTAAATTAAGTTAAATTTGTTAAATTGGAAAAAAAAAAAGCCAAGAAGACAATGTTCATTTTCCTGGCATAATCCTGTACAAACAGATTTTGGGTAATTTCTTTTTCCTGTGTTTAGATTGATCTTTACATAGGTATAAGCATACTGAATATATAATTTTTTTTTCATTTACCATATTTAAGCATTTCCCTTGATGTGACATAGTCTTCATTTGCCTCGTTTTTATGACTTCCTAATCTTGCCTATTTTGTTGTCATATAGGTCGCTTCCAACTTTTCATGATTATAAGTAATGCTGCAAATGAACTTGTTTGTCCACGTAGCTTTTTTTTCTGTTAGGTTTATTTCCTTAACAATGTTTCCATGTAGAATTATAGAATCAAAGGCAACAAGGATATTTAGGACCCTTAATGTCTGACTCTTTTCCAAGAGGATTCTGCCTGTTTATTCTGCTACCAAGAATGCAAGAGCTTCTGTTTTACCTATCCTTCATCAATACTGGGGGTTATAATTTTTTAAGTGAACTTTTCATTCTAGAATAATTTTAGGTTTGCAGAAAAGCTGCAAAGATAATATCAAGATTTCCCTTGAATCCCTTACTCAGTGTCCACCATTGTTAACCTCTTACATTATAGTGCCACACTTGTCAAATCTAAGAAACCAACATAGGTACATCACTATTGACTAAACTCCAGACTTTATTCAGATTTCACCAGTTTTTCTATTAATGCCTCTTTGCTGTTCCAGGACCCAGTCCAGGATTGAGTGTTATAGTTTTAATTTTAAAAAATTTAATGTAATGGGTATAAAATGATATTACATTGTTGTCAGTCTTGTTTTTTGTTTTTTTAAGCCAAGTTTTTAAGGGAATATTTCTAACTATTTTGTTTGATAGGAGAAAGATTGGAAGTTAATTTCCCTCCCAATAAACTTAGTTTATCAGGGCTGGCCCGGTGGCACAAGCGGTTAAGTGCGCGCGCTCCGCTGCAGTGGCCCGGGGTTCGCTGGTTCGGACCCCGGGCGCGCACCGACGCACAGCTTCTCAAGCCGTGCTGTGGCAGCGTCCCATATAAAGTGGAGGAGGATGGGCATGGACGTTAGCCCAGGGCCAGTCTTCCTCAGCAAAAAGAGGAGGATTGGCAGACGTTAACTCAGGGCCCATCTTCCTCACAAAAGAAAAAAAAAACTTACTTTATGAAAGTATTATTCCTGTCACTTGAAAACTAGAAACACACTTCTGTGGTCTTCCTGCCAAAAATGCATAACCAGAATGTAACCATGAGGAAACATCAGTCAAACACATATTGAGAGACAGTCTACAAAGTAGCCAGCCTATATTCTTAAAAAGATGTCAAGGTCAAGAATGACAAAGACAGACTGAGGAGCTGTTCCAGATTAAAAGAAATTTAAGAGACATGACCCTAGATTGGATCCTGAACCTGGAAAAAAGTTGGCTACAAAGGAGATTATTGGGCCAATTGACAAAATCTGAATGTGGACTGTGGAATGAAAAATAAGATTGTATCAATGTAAAATTTCCTGATTTTAATCATTGAACTCTGCTCATGAAAGAGAATGTCCCTGTGGACATTTGGAAATACATACTGAACTGTTTAGGGGGAGAGAGGGAAGATGTCTGTAACTTACCTTCAAATGGTTCAGGAAAAAATAGTATGCATATATATAAACATACTCACATGCATGTATGTAGAGGGAGAGAGAATGATAAAACAAATGGGGCAAAACATAAACAATTGTTAAATCCAGCTAAAGAGTATTAGGGAAGTTTCTTGTATGATTCTTGCAACTTTTCTGTAAGTTTGAAGTTATATCAAAATAAAAAGTTACCCCTCTCCCCCTCCAAAAAAGTAGAACTTTTTTCCCTATTGAGTCTCCTAAATAATTTTCTATTTATTCCTATTGGGTCTCAGCAGATCCTCAAATACAAGTTGCCTCCTTTGATCCTTATAGGGGAATAATGCACCAGACTGATTTTTATGCATAATTAAGGGTAATCTTTTTATAACGCCTGATTTATTACATGCCACTAAAATATAATGTTCTCATTAATTAGTGTATTACTAGAGTTTGTTGAGGACCCAGAGTTCCATATTCTAAAAAGTCTGGAATTCTTGTCAAAATGGCACTTAATAACTACTTGCTATCACAGAGAATTGTAACTTCTCCTGTTTTTAGGAAGTACCCACTGTTAACAGTGCTTTTTTGAATTGGTCATTGTTTTCAGTTCCTGTGGTTACGGAAGCGTTTACTGTAAGTTAAATCATGGTTTTGTGCTACTTTTGTTGATCGCACAGGTTACCATTTAGACTCTTGTTGTTTCTCTCCGCTTCTTGGCTCTCTGCCTTCTTTGTCCAGTGGAAATGGGCCTGGAGTCTTCTGCCTCTCTTAGTGGGTCAGAGGAGTTTGAGAACTACTGGTTGCAAGGAGTAACTCAAGGCACTTCCTTTGGCCCTCCCAGGTGGCTTTCTCATCTCTGAGACAGGCCTACACCTTTGCTTTATGTCTTGGCCTTTAACAGACCAACAAAGAGGGAGGGACTGCTGTGTACTCCCTGAGCTGGGTTAGTAATTTCTCTGGTATTGGTTCATCAACACTCCCTAAATGGGTCTTGAAAGTGAAATATCAAAGGCCTTCCAAACTCACAAGTCTGGTCACTGATTTGCCTCAGGTCTTCACTAAATGACCGCTATTGTGTACCTACTCTGAGTCCTCACGTGCAGCCAGCTGAAGCTCAAGCACAGTAGCACATCACTTGGAGCCATCTTTATAAATAACTTATTTTGAGAACAGGAAAAATGAAAGTAGTTGTTACATTAGGGTACTGGTAATAGGTGATTTTTGCCTGTTTTAAAATTTGTCTTTGTTATTATATCAGCTTTTCAATTACAAAAGGAATAGAAGACACATTGTATCACAAATACTGTTCATATTGATAAATCAGAATGTTGATTAATATAATTTTGCTAATTAAACCATATGGTATAATGGAAAACTCTTAGGAATGACGTAATGGCCTCTTTGGATGGTGAAATTGCAATATCCTCTAAGGCAATCTTGACCCAACAATTTTATTTCTAGGAAGCTGTCCCACTAGTATTGTCACGTTTGCAGATAGACATACACTCAAGGATATTGTTGCAGCATGGTTTGCAGTGGTAGATGGTGGGAAACAAACCAAGGTCCATCAAAATGAGACTGGTTAAATAAATTATGGTGCATCTATAGAACAGGATAATATGCAGCTGTTAAAATTGCAATATAGTCTCTTTGCCAGTCCAACAAGTAAGAAACTTAGAAGTCACTACTCCATCCTAACAAGTAAAAACACAAACAAACCAAAAAATCAGCAACTCTTCTTCAGTCTGTCAGAGAAGTGAGATCATAGGGCAGTCCACTACTCCTAAAATTGGAGGGACCGCCAGGTGCATAGAGAAATCACAACTTACCAGAACAGAGCTGAAACCTCTACAATAACCAGTGCTGAGGGAGAGAAACCTCAACTGTAACTGACAAATTGCTGGAGGCTCAGTGTAAATAGGTTCAAGAGATTAAAAACTCCGGGGGGACTAGTCATAGGGAGACTCCCCTCTTTTGTGAGTTTACAGGTCCTCACAGTGAACATCGGAGAAAAATTCCCTCATAATTCAGGTAGAGGAATGGGGAAAAGGAACCATTTTTGAAATGCACTAGAGCATTCTGTTCTTAGCAGTATCTGCCCTCAGGAGAAGCTATTTAACCAGAGCCTAACTGATCTAGGGAAAGGGAAATACCCAACTCCAGAAGGCCCTAGGCTTCTATGTGGAGAAAAGGAAATAACCAATTCCAGCCCCTTCTAGCCTTGAACCTAAAATTGCTCTAAAAAGATGATGTCTTAAAAATCAATTGACTTAGATGCATGGATTTATTTCTGGACTCTCAGTTCTGTTTCATTCATCTGTATGTCTGTCCTTATACCAGTACAGACTAGAATTACTCTAGTTTTGTAGTAAGTTTTGAAATTGGGAAGTGTGAGTCCTCCAACTTTGCACTTCTGTGGAAGATTTTTTTGGCTATTCTAGGTCCCTTGTATTTCCATATGAATTTTAGTATCAGCTTGTCAATTTCTGAAAAAATGCCAGCTGGGATTTTGATAGAGATTGCTTTGAATCTGTAGATCAGTTTAGGAGTATTGTTGTCTTATCAACATTAAGTCTTACATTGCTTGTACACAGAATGTGTTTCCATTTGTTTAAGTCTTCTTTAATTTCTTTCTTCAATGTTTTATAGTTTTCAGTGTATTTGTCTTGCACTTCTTTGTTAAATTTATTCTGTTGTATTTTATTCTTTTTGATGCTATTGTAAATGGAATTGTTTTCTGATGTCAATTTCAGATTGTTTATTGCTAATGTATAGAAGTACATTATTTCTATTTATATATTGATCTTGTATCCTACAACCTTGCAGAACTTGTTTATTAGCTCTGTTTGTTCCTTGTGGAGTCCTTTATATAAGATCACATTATCTTCAAATAGAGATAGATTTACAGTGATACATCACTTAATGATGGGGATATGTTTTGAGGAATGCATTGTTAGGCAATTTCACTGTTGTGCAAACATCATAGAGTGTACTTACACAAATCTGGATGGTATAGCCTACTACACACCTAGGCTATATGATACTAGTCTTTTGGAACTACCGTCGTATGTGCAGTCCGTCATTGACTGAAACATCATTATTCAGCATGTGACTACTTTTTCTTTTGCAGTTTAGATGCCTTTCGTTTCTTTTTCTTGTCATACTTCCTGGCTAGAATCTGCAGTACAGTGTTAAATAGAAGTGATGAGAGCAGACATTCTTGTGTTAATCTGAATCATAGGGAGAGAGCTTTCAATCTTTCACTGTTGACTATGATGTTAGCTGTGGGTTTTTCTTAGATGCATTTTATCAAGTTGAGGGAGTTCCCTTCTATTCCTAGTTTGTTGAGTGTTTTTTTCTTATCACGAACACGTTGGATTTTGTCAAATGCTTTTTCTGTGTCTATGGAGATAATTATTCAGAGGGATTGTCTTTTATTCTATTAATATGGTATATTACATTACTTGATTGTCATATGTTGAACCGACTTTGCATTGCTAGGATAAATCCTCCTTGATCATGGTGTATAATCCCTTTTATATGTTGCTGAATTTGGTTTGCTAGTATTTTATTGAAAATTTTTACATCTATATTCATAAGAAATATTGGTCTGTAATTTTCTTTTCTTGTGACATCTTTGTCTAGTTTCAGTGTTAGGGACTGGCCTCATAGAATGAGTTGAGAAGTATTTCTTCCTCACCTGTTTTTGGAAGAGTTGATGAAGGATTAGTGTTAATTATTCTTTAAATGTCTGGTAGAATTCACCAGTGAAGCCTTTGGTCCTGGACTTTTCTTTAGGGGAAGTTTTTTGATTACTAATTCAATTGCTTAACTTGTTATAAGCCTATTTAGATTTTCTATTTCTTCTTGAGTAGGTTTTGTTAGTGTGTGTCCATCTAAGAGTTTGTCCAATTCATCTAGGTTATCTAATTTGTTGGCATACAATTATTTTTAGTATGCCTTTATAATCTTTTTTATATCTGTAAGGTAGGTAACATAGTACCCATTTTCATTTCTGATTTACTTAGTAATTTAAATCTTCTCTCTATTTTTTTTTTTTTTTGGTCAGTCTATCTAAAGGTATCTCAATTTGTTGATCTTTTCAAAGAATCAACTTTTGGTTTTGTTGATTTTCTGTATTGCTTTTCTCTTCTCTAATTCATTTATTTCTGCCCTAATCTTTATAATTTTCTTCCTTCTGCTTGCTTTGGATTTAATTTGCTCTTCTTTTTCTAATTTCTTAACATGGAAGTTTAGGTTACTGATTTGAGTTCTTTCTTCTTTTTTGATATAGACACATACAGCTATGAATTTCCCTAGTCTAAGCACTGCTTCTGATAGGTTTTGGTATGTTGTGTTTTCCTTTTCATTCATCTCAAACTATCTTCTAATTTCCCTTGTGATTTTTTCTTTGACCCATTAATTATTTGAGTGTGTTTTTAAATTCCCACATATTTTTGAATTTGCCAAATTTCCTTCCTTTATTGATTTCTAATTTCATTCTATTGTCAGCAGAGTTCATACTTTCAATCCCTTTAAATTTATTGAGACTTCATTTATGGCCTAACATATAGAATGTTCCATGTGCAGTTGAGAAGAATATGTACTCTGCTGTTGGGTGGGTTGAGTCTTCTGTATATGTCTATTGGGTCTCATTGGTTTATAGTTGTTCAAGACCTCTGTTTCCTTATTGATCTTCTATCCAGTTGTTCTATCCATTATTGAATGTGGGGTATTGAAGTCTCCAACTACTATTGTTGAATTGTCTATTTCTCCTTTTAATTCTCTCAGTTTTCGATGCAGGTATTTTAGGGCTTTGTTGTTAAGATATGTGTAGATATATAGATATAGGTATAGATATCTGTTTCTCATTGTTATAAATTTGTCATAAACTGATCCTTTTATCATTATAAAATGTCCTTTGTCTCAAGTAACAATTTTGTGTCTTAAAGTCTATTTTGTCTGATATTAATATAGCCGCTCTAGCTTTCTTTTGGTTACTGTTTGCATAGTATATTTTTTCCATGAGGCTTTGTTCATATACCCTTTTCTGTCTCTTTGCTTGGAACCTCTTTGTGTCTTTGAATCTAAAATGAGTCTCTTTAGACAGCATATAGTTGGATCATGTTTTTTATCCATTCTACCAATCTCTTACCTTAATGGTAGTATTTATTCCATTTAAACTTAATGTCATTATCGAAAAAGTAGGATTTCCATTTGCCATTTTGCTCTTTGTTTTCTATATATCTTTTTTTGTTCCTTTAATCCTCCATGCTGCCTTCTTTTGCACTAAATATATATTTTCTAGTATACCATTTTAAATCTCTGTCATTTATTTTGCTGTGGGTACCCTACTGTCATAATTAATATCTTAGCTTATAATAATCTAGTTTGGATTAATACCAATTTAATTTAAATAGCATACAAAAACTTTGCTCCTGTATAGCTCCATTCTTTTCCCACTCCCTTGTGATGTTATTGTAATACAAACTATATCTTTATATCTTATATGCTACTCATCAACATAGATTTATAATTACTGCTTGATGCACTTGTCTTTTAAATTATATAGGAGAAGAAAAAGAGTTACAAACAAAAAATATATTTATGCTTTGTTTTATATTTCCCAATGTAGTTACCCTTACTAGTGCTATTTATTTCTTACTGTGAATGTGAGTTACTGTGTAGTGTCCTTTCATTTCAGCCTGAGGGATTCCCTGTAGTATTTCTTGTAGGGCGGGTATGGTAATGACAAATTTTCTCTGTTTTTGTTTAGCAAGGGATACCTCAATTTCTCCTTCATTTTTGAAGGAAAGTTTTGGTAGATATAGAATTCTTGATTGACAGTCTTTTTCTTTCAGCACTTTGAGTATGTTATCCTACTGCCTGCTGGCTTCCATGGTTTCTGATGAGACATCAACTGCTAATCTTATTGAGGATCCCTTATATATGAGGAGTCACTCCTCTGTTTTCACTTTCAAGATTCTCTCTTTTTCTTTGGCTTTCAATAGTTTGATTATGATGTATCTAGGTAAGGATCTCTGAGTTTATCATACTTGGACTTTGTTGAGTTTCTTTAAAGTGTAGATTAATGTTTTTCGTCAAATTTGGGAAGTTTTTGCCATTATTTCTTCAGAATTTCTTTCTGCACCTTTTTCTTTCTCTTCTCCTTCTGGGACTTTCATTGTGCCTATGCTGGTATGCTTGATGGTGTCCCACAGATCTCTCTCTGTTCATTTTCCTTCATTCTTTTTTCTTTCTTTTCCTCAGTCTGATAATCTCAATTGACTTATATTCAAGTTTGTTGATACTTTCTTCTGCCTATTTATATCTGCTGCTGAACCCTTCTAGTGAATTTTTTATTCTGGTGATTGTACTTTTCAACTGCAGAATTTCTATTTGGTTCTTTTTTTTTTTTTTAATAATTTCTATCTCTTTATTGATAATCTCTTTTTGGACATTGTTCTCATACTTTCCTTTATTTTTTTAGACATGATTTCCCTTAGTTCTTTGAACGTATTTAAAATAGCTAATTTAAAGCCTTTTTCTAGTAAGTCCAACATCTGGGCTTCCTCAGGGATAGTTTCTTTTGACTGCTTTTTTTTTTTTTTTCCTGTGTATGGGCTTTATTGTCTTGTTTTTTTTCATGTCTCATAATTTTTTGTTACAATTTGGACATTTGAAAATAATAAAATATGACAACTCTGAACATCTGATTCTCTTCCTCTCAGAGTTTGTTGTTGCTGTTTGTTTACTGACTTTCTGGACTAATTATGTAAAGTATTTTTTTGTCATGTGTGGTCACTGAAGGTTCTATTCACTTATTAGTGATCAGCTAATGATTAGACAGAGTTTTTTGAAATGCCTAAAACCAGTAAGTTTCACAGTCTTTGCCAAGGGGCTTTGAGTGTGTCTTCGGGCACACCTTCAGCCCTCATCCAGGCAGTTTACAATTCCACCTTGACCTTTGCTAAGTGCTTGCGCAGAGCCTCCGGGCAAGCCTGAGGTGAGAGCTTAGGCCCTTCTCAGGACTTTTCCTGAGCATGCCCAAGGCCTGAGCATGCAGGTGGCCATCTGGATTTCCAGGAGTGTGTTGGAGCTTTTCAAAGCCCCCTATGGACATCTTGTTAACCAGCTTTTCCTTTTAAGGTTTTTGGTTAGCCTGTTGTTTGCCCAACTGTTATCTACTGCCCAGCTTTTATATACAGCCTTGATGTTAAACAATTGTCTCTGATTTTTTTTTTTTTTTTTTGTGAGGGAGATCAGCCCTGAGCTAACATCTGATGCCAATCCTCCTCTTTTTTCTGAGGAAGACTGGCCCTTAGCTAACATCCATGCTCATCTTCCTCCACTTTATATGGGACGCCGCCACAGCATGGCTCGACAAACAGTGCGTCAGTGCATGCTGGGGATCCGAACCGGCGAACCCCGGGCTGCCGCAGCAGAGTGCGTGCACTTAACTGCCTGCGCCACTGGGCCGGCCCCTGTCTCTGATTATTTTTGACAAATACCCCCAAGGAGAAGGCTTTTTGCACTGTGTGAGCTCCAAGTTAAGTCAAATAAAGACAGTCTTGTGAGTGTAGCCTTCCAGGAAACCACCAGATAAGTCACGTAATGACAGTTCTCTGAGCATGGGGCGTTGAAGGAATTCCATCTCTTTTCCACTCCTTCCAGTAGCTGTTAGACTGCTGGGTTACAGGCTGTGGATTTTCAAAGTTACCGCAGACCTGAAGAGTGGGAAATGAGAATAGGACAAGTTAAAGCACCATAAAGTGTACTGTTCCTACCAAGATTCAGTTGTTTTTCTTGAGTAAATGCTCCCCTGATTGCTGCAAGCCTGTGGTCAATCTCCGGAATTCTAAGTTATTTTCCAGTGTCGAAGATGTTTTCTGGTGTCACTGTTTCTTTTATGAAACATAGAATTTTGAGAGGTTCTTATTCTACCATTTTCTCTGACATCTCTGTTCATTTGTTTTTAACATCAAAGTTGTTTCTTTTATTTTTTGGAATAGAAGAGATGGTATATTTGAAGAGAAGCAACACCTGATTCTGTTTCAGCTGTGTTTATGGCATTTTCTGTCTGAACATTTGGGCCTCAGTTTTTCCATATGCAGAAAAGGGGTGCAAATACGTCTCCCCATCTATTCTGTAGGGCTCTGTGAACTAAATGCTACTGTATATGTGGAGATGCTTTGGTTTCTTTGGAAGAAAAGCACTTAAATTCCTCAAGGCTTCAGGGTTGTTACTTCCAGTTCTGCTTCCCACTGCGCGTCCTTGATCAAGCCACTGAACCAATTGCTTCTGTTTCTTTTTCCACCTCTCCCCTCCCCTCTCTCTTTTCAAGGAAGAGACAATGTTCATTCTCCTGATAGACATGCCAGTAAATTTAAATTGCTTTAAATGTATTTAAAATTATTTGAAGATGTTCAGGAAAAACTGTTGTTGTTATTTGAGGTTGACTAGAAATTATGGCTGTTTGCACATATGCAGAATATTATAATGCAATCTTGAATGTGATTATTGGAGGGTTTTTTATATTACACATAATACCAGAAATAGAGTTTTGAAACCTCTGGTAGTCCTTTGTATGCATCTCTCTCTCTCCCTCTCCCTTTTTTTTTTTGCCATCAGGTACCTTCCTAGCTCCATCAAATCTGAGCATCTCTGAGGAAAGTGGCTAGAACTCACAGCTTTTTTTTTTGGCTTGTGCTAAAATATACATAACATAAAATTTACCATTTTAACCACATTTAAGTGTACAATTCAGTGGCGTTAAGTACATTCACATAGTTGTGCAATGTATGCATTTCTTTTTGAAAAATATAGATTCCATAGTTCCTTGACAATATTTGCTTTGTGAACCAACACTGTTTTTAAAATTAAAGAGTATGGACTATACCAGTTTTTTGCTCATTCATTTTGTAGGAAGCCATGAGTTTTATAAACATGGTAGCTGTTGATTTCAATGGTCATGCTTCCTTTACCTCATTTCATTTCTGAAAACAACCTAAACAACCTAATTGTTCATACACAATACATTTAACTCACGTCTCTTTTGGTGCTGCAGGTTGCAATGCAGGCAGGGATTAACTTGGGGACAGCTGTGTCAAGAGGATTGTATCAACCAGCAACAATCTTTATGGGCCGCCAAATGTCAGCCATCCCAAGCGCTGGAGATGTTAGTACAGAGCAGAAATCTCCCCAACCCACGAAGAACTTCAGAACAATTCCTGACCCACGTTCACAGCGACAGACAGCCAGAGCAGTGATGTGACAGACAGCTATGTAGTCTGCACTAATAGTGGCACACAGTGCTTAAATAAGTCTGACAAAATAGATGGAAGGACATCTCTTCAGATTGGTGAGAAAACGCCAGTCACAGCCAGCCCATTGTCTGAGGAGGAACAGACTCATTTCTTGGAGATAGGAAGCAACTCACGTCACGGCAAGAGTAATTTATCTGAAAGCAAAAAGTCTGCTGAACTCCATTCCCTGTTACGGGGAAGATTACGTCCAGGGAGCAGAACCACTGATTTAAAGTGTGACAGTTCCAGCAGATCAGGGGCATCAGAGGGAGAAATACTGACACGGGAACATATTGAAGTCAAGGAAGACAGTGCCAGACTACCAGTCGCTCCAATATCAGTCTCAGAATACTGTGCATCTGAAAGTAAGTGTTCTCAAGAGAAGCATTCTGCTCAGGAAGGATTCTCAGGTGGGGTGAGAGGCTGAGGTTGTTTGCTGATTTTTGTTGGTATTTAGTTTTTCTGGGTGGTAGTGGTCTTATGTAAGAACAAAGTGTACTCTCTAATTTTATCTTTTGTCAAAAAACAAAGTACAGTGGTGACTTTGCCAACAAATTCCATTCTAATGAATTCTTAAATATGTATGTGGAAATATTCTTACAAGCGAATTCTCTGATTTTTAAACTCATTGTTATATTTTTAATATATTTAATAAAATATTTTTAATGAGTTTTTAAATACTGTAATTAATCATGGATTGTTTCTACATGTTTTAACTGATGAATAATCCCACTCCGTGAGGTGGAACGTCTTACCTCGCTTCTCCCTGCACTTAGTGATCAGTAGTCTCTTCATATCCCCTCTTCCAGATCATCCTCCTCACGGGGACCCCGAGGCACAGAAGCCCTTCAGGAAAATGCAGCAACAGCAGGAAGAGGAAAGTCTGAGCAGCAGCAGTGACCTCACAGTTGCCGTAAGTGAAGATGGTCTGATTTTAGAGAGTCCAGAACCACAGCCAAATCTGAGTGACAAGATGGAGGGAGAAGATGGAATAGAGGCCTTAAAATTAATCCACTCTGAGCAAGAAAGAGGTGCCCTATCCACCGAAAAACATAATTGTATTTTGCAAACTCTAAGCTCTCCTGATTCAAAAAAGGAATCCTCCACTAACTCACCAACAAGAGAGTAAGCCATTGAATTTTTTTTTACTATTCTATAAATAATTATAGACATTTTTAGGGCTGGCCCTGTGGCTTGGCGGTTGGGTGCGCGCGCTCCGCTGCTGGCGGCCCGGGTTCGGATCCCGGGCGCGCGCCTACGTGCCGCTTCTCCGGCCATGCTGGGGCCGAGTCCCGTATGCGGCGGCTGGAGGGATGTGCGGCTGTGACATACAGCTGTCTACTGGGGCTTTGGGGGGAAGAAAATAAATAAATAAAATTATTAAAAAAAAAAACATTATAATTATAGACATTTTTAGAGATCATTCCACTGGGAATGTATTGTCGAGCACTCAGTCATGAATGTATAAGTTCCTTACTCATAAATAATCTCTTAGCAAAGGTCTAATTTGCTTTCTTTTCTTTTTTTATAAAATAGCTTTAAAAGTCTGAATACCATTGAAATCATGGTGATTTGCAGTTTATAATTATATCCAAACAATCCCTGGTTAATTCATAAGTCATTCCCCCCACCCCTACCCTCCAGCCTTTTAAGAAAACAAATCATTTTGAAGTTGTGGTAACACAGAAGGTGACAAACGGTTAAACTTACTAGGAATTCAGCTTTAGAGGCTAGGAACTTTGTATCTAATTAATTTGCTTAATCCTAATATCCCTTGCCATGGTGTCATTTTTGTCATACGATTAAATATGAGTTAATAAGTTCTTCTAAGTGTATATCTAAGCCAGCTTTCCTTTTCTGAATGTAAATATGAGGACACTGGAATCTTTAATGTTAAATAGGAACAACATCAGTGTTATACATTTTGAGCACTTATTATAATATCCAACTCATGAAAGCTCATGTATAATTTTTTATTATTGATTGGAGGTACTAGGTGGAATTGTGTAGAAAACATGGAAACTGTTGAAAACCAATTCTGCAATGAAAAATAACTCTAATAGCATCAAATCTCTTTTAGGAGTGGAAGGAACCTACGTAACAAACTAAGGTAGATCTCGCCTTTTAAAAATGAGGAAATCAAGGCTAGGGGCATAGGAATGACACATAGGCCGTTGGGGCAGACCTTCCATACAGCCTGCCTCCCCAACCCACATGGCACCACTAGAATTTTCTGTTACACTGTGATGCCGTCACTCTTTCTTTTCAACAGTCCCAGCAACAGTGAAAAGCCAAGTGGGCATCCTTGTATATGAGGGGATATGTTCTCTTTTAGAGCAGCGTTGCATCTTTAATGTATTGCCTCTTACCATTCATTATCTACTTATGGTGAAAATTTTAATTTATAGTCTGATTGACTTTAAAGTGATGTTCAAGAAATATTTATTAATAGCACATCCAAGTACAAAGTACTTGTACTGTGGATGGAAGAACCAACATGATTCCTGTCATTGGGAAACTTGATTTATTAGAGTGGCAAGCCAAATGGATGTTTTTGTGTGTGTGTGAGGAAGATCGGCCCTGAGGTAACATCTGCCAATCCTCCTCTTTTTGCTGAGGAAGACTGGCCCTGGGCTAACATCCATGGCCATCTTCCTCCACTTTATATGGGACGCCGCCACAGCATGGCTTGACAAGTGGTGCGTCAGTGCGCGCCTGGGATCCAAAGCAGCGAACCCCGGGCCGCCGCAGCGGAGCACACGCACTTAACCGCTTGCGCCACCGGGCTGGCCCCCCAGTGGATTTTTCTAGTAAGAATACTTCTCTCATCAGGTATTATATACTACATCATCAGAAACTTTATTACTAGAGATAGAATGTATCTGTTTTGGGTTTCGTATTTGTAGGCTTCTTTTTATAGCAATTCATTGGACAAGTAAGTAGTTTGGTGGATTAACTGGGGGACTAGCGTACTTACCCAGGACTCAGGCTTTTTCTGAGATGAAAAAAGTTGGGTATGTGTATAGAATTAAGAATGTTCTCTCTCTCCTTCTGCTATATGACTGACTTTTTCCTATGATCTTAAAGCCAAGTTCCTCAGAATTTTGGGATAGAGTTTTCCAAAATTTGTTAGAAAATATGGGCATTTGGGGAATTTTTGAATAGTTTGTCCTAATGGAATGGTCCCAGAATGAAAGGTCAGTCAGCAATGGTTGTTTTCTGTCTGTTACCAAATGTGAGCCCATTGATTTTCTGTGGTAAAAGTACTATCCAGGGGCCGGCCCTGTGGCTTAGCGGTTAAGTGCGCGCGCTCCGCTGCTGGCGGCCCAGGTTCGGATCCCAGGCGCACACTGACGCACCGCTTCTCGGGCCATGCTGAGGCCGTGTCCCACGTACAGCAACTAGAAGGATTTGCATCTATGACATGCAGCTACCTACTGGGGCTTTGGGGGAAAAAAATAAATAAATAAATAAACATTTAAAAAAAAAAAAAGGACTACCCAGGAATATGTTAAAGGTGGTTTAAATGATTCTGGTTAATCTGCTGACGTCCTCACCGCTTTTGAGGTGCTGCGTTCTCTTATTTCCTCTTTAGCATGAGCTCTTCTCCTTTTCTCTGAGGGTTAATTATTCATCTGAGACTGTAGTATCATATTTACAGAGCTAATACTATGATCTCAAATGTTCATTATCTCAGTTTACTTTAGGGTCCGTTGGGGGTCTGGAGAAAAGTCACTTGAATGAATTTTAGTTAACAAAGATCAAGAGATGGGACAAAGGAAGACACATAGAAGGATCTGAACAGGAAACCGGAACCTCTGATTTGATGAGAATGATGATAGATACTATGTTTGAGCACATCTATGTGCCAGCTGAGTTGCTGACCTTGAACATAAAACTTGGTCTTAAGCTTCCTGGCAGTGAAGGGGAAATAGATGTGCGGTATGCAGCGTAGTTTCCATCTGAGGAGAAAAGTGAAATCAAGGGTGACTTTTGGTGGTGTTGTCTCTTGTTTTTTGTTTGTTTTATTTAAAAAAACTTTTTAACAGCTTTATTGAGGTATAATTCACGTACCATACAATCCACCCATTTAAAGTGTATAATTCAAGAGTTTTTGGCATATTATATTATTAATATTTAAATGCTGTGTTAAAATGTATATAACATAAAATTTTCCATTTTTAAGTGTACAATTTAGTGACGTTAATTATGTTCATGATATTGTACAACCATCACCACTACCTATTTCCAAAACTTTTTTGTCCCCCTTATATATTTGTCCTTTTGGTCTATTTCAATTCACATAACATTTTCAAGATTCATCCATGTTGTAGCAGGTATCAGAACTTCGTTCCTTTTTAGGCTAAATAATATTCCAGTATATGGATATACCACATTTTGTTTATCCATTCATCTGTTGATGGACATATGGATTGCTTCTCTGTTTAAAAGCCAAGCATCTTTGAGAAGGTTCATGACCCACCCCCATGGATATTTCCAGATAATTGAAGACCAGCTTGTGCTTCCTGCACAGTTCCTTCATTGCAAGCTATAATTAACATTTCTTACAAGGAAGCATATTAGAATGAAGCTGAGTAAAAGCAATGTTGTTAAAAAGGAGGACCTTGAATCTCATTCTTAAAGAGTAGTTTGCTGCAAACATTGGTACAAAGCTCCATGACCTAAAACACCAGACATTTATTATTTTTCAGGTGCCAGGTGGTTGGCCCAGTGTCATTTGGGGCTACAAGAATTATTTGGCCAGGTGTCCCTCATCGTCCAGTAGAGTAGTCCAACCTCAGTCACCTGGTGGTGGTAGCAGGGTTCCCAGCACAGCAAGAGGGCAAGCCCCAGTGCACAAATGCTTTAAAGTGTCTGCTTGTGTCAGGTTTGCTCATGTCCCATTGGCTAAAGAAAGTCACAGGACCCAGCCTAGAGTCAAGAGGTGAAAAAATATAATCCACCTCTTGATGGGATGAGTGGCAAAGTCACATTGCAAATGATTGCACACAGGAATGAGAAGATTACGGTTGCTTTTTGCAATCCACCACAGTACTTGAGGACAAATTCAAATGAAGATAACCTCAGTGTGAGTCAAAAGCGTCAGGAAAGGTTTTATCCCGGTGTTGATGCAGCATCTTGAAGGCTGTAAAGGCTTGAATAAGAAGGAGCAGGGAAAGGAGTGAATGAGGTCTGGAGGAAGAGTGCAAGAAGGAATGCAGATACAGAGAACACAAAGGGCGTGGGAGGGCAGAGCAAAGCGTGTGACTAAGGGCTCACTGAGCAGGGCTTCTTGGAGTAAAGGTTTAAAATGTTGCCTGGGTCATGTTTGAGAAAGACCTTGAATATCAGGGTAAAGAATTTAAAGTTCCTTCTCTGTGTTTTCCAGAACTATTGAAGGTTATTTTAAGAGAAGAGTGGTATGGTGAGTAACTTGATTTAGGAGAATTAATCTGACATCATTAGTTTCATCAGGATTAACTGTATACACTGGTGGGCAGAATTCTGAGATGGCCCCTGAGGTTCCTGCCCCCTGATGTACACTCTGTATAATCCCCTCACTTTGCGTGCGGGCAGGACTGTGAGTTTGAAGGATTTCCTTTCTGTGATTAGGCTATGTTACGTGACAGAGATGAAGAATTTTGCAAACATAATGAAAGTCCCCAAATCAGTTGACTTTGAGGTAATCAAAAAGGAATTGTTCGGGGTGGGCCAGACCTAAACATATCAACCTTTAAAAGGGACTGGGCACTTACTGAAATCAGATTCAAAGCAGCTGAGATACTCTCCTGTTCACCTGAAGAAGCAAACTTGCCATCTTGTGACGAAGGCCACGTGGCAGACGATGGTATGTGCCCTGTGGGAGCTGAGGGCCTCAGTCCTATAGCCACGAGGACCTGAATTCTGCCAACAACCAGTGAACTTGGAAGAGGACCCTGAGCTTTAAATGAGATTGCCTGTGAGGAGATGATAAAGATTAAATGAGATCATAAGGGTGAAGCCGTTATCCAATAGGGCTGATCTCTTAAAAGAAGAGGAAGAGACACCAGAGCTTTCTTTCTCTGCCATGTGAGGACACAGTGAGAGGTGGCCATCTGCAAGTCTCACTAGGAACCAAATCAGCTGACACCTTGATCTTGGACTTCCCTGCCTCTAGAATTGCAAAAAATAAATTTTTGTTGTCTAAATCACCCAATTTGTGATATTTTGTTATGGCAACCTGAGCAGACTAATAAACCTGGCTAGAGGTTTATCCATTTTGTTGGGTTTTTCCCCAAAGAACCAGCTTTTTGTCTTTTGATTTTCTTTATTGTTTGTCTATTTTCAATTTCATTGGTTTCTGCTCTAAATTTTATTACTTCTTTTCTTCTGCTCACTTTGAATTTAATTTGCTCTTCTCTTTTCTAGTTTCCTAAGGTGGGAGCTTAGATTATTGACTTTTAGAGCTTTCTTCTTTTCTAATGTGTGCATTCAGTGCTATAAATTTCCCTGGAAGCACTGCTTTCACTGCATCCCACAAATTTTGATAAGTTGTATTTTCATTTTCGTTCAGTTCAAAATATTTTTAAATTTCTTTTGAGACTTCCTCTTTTACCCATGTGTTTAGGAGTGTGTTGTTTAATCTCCAAATATTTTGAGATTTCCTAGCTATATTTCTGTTATTGATCTCAGTTTAATTCTGTTGTGGTCTGAGAACATACTTTCTATGCCTTCTGTTCTTGTAACTTTGTTGAGGTGTGTTTTATGGCCCAGAATGTGGTTTGTCTTAGCAAACGTTCCCTGTGACCATGTGTATTTTGCTGTTGTTGGATGAAGTATCTTATAAATGTCGATTAGATCCAATTTAATGGTGCTATTCAGTTGAGCTATATCCTTGCTGCTTTTTACCTGCTGGATATGTTAGTCACCGACAGAGGTGACTAAATATTCAACTATAATAGTGGCTTTATCTATTTCTCCTTGCAGTTCTATCACTTTTTGCCTGTGTATTTCAATGCTCTGTTGTTAGGTGCATACACTTTAAGGATTTTTGTGATATTCCTAGGTGTAGATTTTTTGGGTAATTATCCTACTTGGTGTTCTCTGAGCTTCCTGGATCTGTAGTTTGGTGGTATATGTTGTTAACTTCGGAAAATTCTTAGCCATTATTACTTCAAATATTCCTTCTGCTCCTTTCTCTCTTTCTCCTCCTTCTGGTATTCCCATTACTTGTATGTTACACCCTTTGTAATTATCCTACAATTCTTGGGTGTTCTGTCCCATTTTTTTTTTATTCTTCCTTCTCTTTGCATTTCAGTTTGGGAAATTTGTACTGACATATCCTCAAGCTCACTGATTCTTTCCTCAGCTATGTCCAGTGTATTGGTGAGCCCCTCATAGATGGTCTGTTTTGAGTTTGATGTTTAGTTTTTTGGTTTTGAAATTATGTAGACCATTTAAAATTAATTATTTTTTATAAACCCCTGTATTAAAGAACCAAACTGTTCTCTCTTCTAGTTATAGTACCTTAGTTGAAAATCCCATTTTATAATTCCATTTTGAGTCAACCAAAATTTCCTGAATACCTAGTAGGCCCAAAGCTCTGTACTGTGAAGTATGGGGTTGTAGCAATCTGAAATATGGCTGCAAATTCTTCAACACTCCTCTTATTAAAAGATGGGATCTCTCTCCCCTTCCCTTGAATATGGATGGGCTTATGACTGCTTTAACCAAATAGAGCATGGTAGAATTGATCCTCTATGACTTCCAAAGTTGAGTTATAAAAGGCCGTGCAGTTGCCACTCTTTTTGCTGGAACATGTGTTCTTGGAACCCTGAACCACCATGTAAGAAGTCTGACTATTCTGAGACTGCCGTGGTAAAGAAATTATGTGTAGGTGCTCTAGACTGTGGTCCCAGCTGTGCCCATCCTTGGAGCTATCCCCTCCAAAGTACCAGACATGTAGGCGAAGCCTTCTTGGACCCTCTACCAAGTGCATCCACCAGCTGATATCACTGAATAACCTCTCTCAATAATACCTAAAACAGAAGAATCCACTCAGCCAAGCCCTGACTGATTTTCTGATCCACAAAGTCATTAGATATAATAAAATGGTGGTGGTTTTTTTCTTTTTACTATTGTTTTGTGTGTGTGTGTGTGTGTGTGTGTGTGTGTGTGTGTGTGTAAGGAAGATCAGCCCTGAGCTAACATCCATGCCAATCCTCCTCTTTTTGCTGAGGAAGACTGGCCCTGAGCTAACATGCATGCCCATCTTCCTCTACTTTATATGGGATGCCACCACAGCATGGCCTGACAAGTGGTGCGTGGTGCGTGCCCGGGATCCAAACCCAGGCTGCCAGCAGTGGAGAGCGCACGATTAACCACTACACCACGGGGCCGGCCCCAAAATGGTTGTTGTTTTAAGCTACAAAGCTTTGGGGTAGTTTGTTACGAGTCTGTAGATAGCTAGTATAGGACTTTGTTCATTTAACATTAAATATTTACTGAGTGCCTACTCTGTCCCAGGCACTACTCTTGCTCTTATGGTATTTATGATCATGCGTGTGGAGGGGAGGAAGAAAACAGAAACCAATAAACAATCTGTGTGAAAATATTATGACAAAGAACGAGCAGGTTAAGTGCATAGAGAATGCATAGATGCAATTTAGTGTAGGATACTCAGGGAAAGTCTCTGTGGTGATTTGACATTTGAGAGGAGATCTAAAGTGAGTGAGAGTAAGCCACATTAAATTGTACCCATGCCTTCTCTGTCTATTTAACCTGCTTTATTCTTTGTTACCTTAATTTTCACCCTGGTATATTTGTTTGTTTATCAATTTATGTTTCATTTCTCTCCTTCAGTGTCTTGGAGATGAGTGGGATATATCTTGAGGAAGAGAATACCATGCAGCAGGAACAGCAAGTACAGAGGCCCTCTAGTGGCAGCATACGTGGTGTTTCTAGGAACAGCAAAGAAGCCAGTGCAGCTGGACCACAACAGGTGAGTGAGGAAGGTAGGAGATGGAGTGAGAGAAATATCAGTGGGCCACATCACAAAGGGTCTTGTAGGCTGTAGGAAGAACTTTGGATTGTGCTTCAAGGGAGGTGAAGAACCACTCTGGCTGCTAATGGAAAATGAACTGTAGGGGACAGGGTGGGAGCAAGGAGACCTGTTTAGAGAATATTACAGTAATCTAGGCAGTAGGTGGTGGTGCCTTGGGCCAGGGTGGCAGCAGTGAGAAGTGTCAAATTCTGGATATACATATATTTTTTGTGTTTAAAAAAAAATTCAGGGCCGGCCCCGTGGCTTAGCAGTTAAGTGCGCGCGCTCCGCTGCTGGTGGCCCAGGTTCAGATCCCGGGCGCGCACCGACGCACTGCTTCTCCAGCCATGCTGAGGCCGCGTCCCACGTACAGCAACTAGAAGGATGTGCAACTATGACATACAACTATCTACTGGGGCTTAGGGGGGGAAAAATAAATAAATAAAATAAAATAAAATAATACATAACATGAGATCTATCCTCTTAACATTTTTTAAGACTTTATTTTTTGGAACAGTTTTAGGTTCACAATAAAATTAAGAATTAGGTACAGAGATTTCCTATATACCGCCTGCCCCTACACATACATAGCCTCCCCCATTATCAATATCCCACACCAGAGTGGTACATTTGTTACAACTGAGGAACCTGCATTGACACATCATAATCACCCAAAGTCCACAATTTATATTACAATTCACCCTTGGTATTGTACATTCTATGAGTTTGAACAATGTATAATGACATGTATCCATCATTATAGTATCATAAAGAGTATTTTCAGTACCCTAAAAATCCTGTGTGCTCTACCTATTCATACCCCCACCCCCACCCCCTGCTAACTACTGATCCTTTTACAGTTTATAGTTTTGGCTTTTCCAGAATGTCATATTCTTGAAATCATACAGTATGTAGCCTTTTCAGATTGGGTTCTTTCACTTAGTAATATGCCTTTGAGGTTACTCCATGTCTTTTTGTGGCTTGATAGATCATTTCTTTTTAGTGCTGAATAATATTATGTTGTCTTGATGTACTGCAGTTTATCCATTCAGCTACTGAAGGACATCTTTGTGACTTCCACATTGTTGGCAATTGTGAATAAAGCTGCTGTAGACATCCATGTGCAAGTTTTTGTGTGGACGTAAGTTTTCAGTTCATTTGGGTAAATACCGAAGAGTGCAATTGCTGGATTGTTTGGTAAGACTATGTTTAGTTTTATAAGAGGCTCCCAAACTGTCTCCCAAAGTGGCTGTACCATTTTGCATTCCCATCAGCAATAAATGAGAGTTCTTGTTTCTATAATCCTTGTTAGCATTTGTTATTGTCAGTTTTTTTGGATTTTAGCCACTCTAATAGGTATGTAATGATATCTTCTTGTTTTAATTTGCAGTTCCCTAATGACATATGATGTTGAGTATCTTTTCATATGCTTATTTACCATCTGTATATCTTCTTTGGTGAGGTGTCTGTTCAGATCTTTTCCCATTTTTTACTTGGGTTATTTGTTTTCTTATTGTTGAGTTTTAAAGAGCTCTTTGTATATTTTGGATATAAGTCCTTTATCAGGTGTGTCTTTTGCAAATATTTTCTCCCAGTCTGTGGCTTGTCTTCTCATTCTCTTGATGTTATCTTTTGCAGAGCATAAGTTTTTTAATTTTAATGAAGTCTAGCTTATTAGTTATTTTGTTCGTGGATCATGTCTTTAGTGTTGTATCTAAAAAGTCATCACCAGGGCCGGCCCCGTGGCTTAGCGGTTAAGTGCGTGCACTCCGCTACCGGCGGCCCGGGTTCAGATCCCAGGCGTGCACTGACGCACTGCTTCTCTGGCCATGCTGAGGCCGCGTCCCACATACAGCAACTAGAAGGATGTGCAACTATAACGTACAACTATCTACTGGGGCTTTGGGGAAAAAAAAAAAAAAGGAGGAGGATTGGCAATGGATGTTAGCTCAGAGCCGGTCATCCTCAGCAAAAAGAGGAGGATTAGTGTGGATGTTAGCTCAGGGTTGATCTTCCTCACAAAAAAATAAAAAATAAATAAACAAATAAAAAGTTATCACCATACCCAAAGTCATCTAGGCTTTCTGCTGTGTTATCTTCTAGGAGTTTTATAGTTTTATATTTTACATTTAGGTCTGTGATCCATTTTGAGTTAATTTTTGTGAAGGGTATAAGATCTGTGTCTAGATTCATTTTTGTTCATGTGGATATCCCGTTCCAGCACCATTTATTGAAAAGTTAACATTTTTACATGTACAGTACAATATTGTTAACTGTAAGCACACTGTCGTATACCATATCCCTAGAACTTTTTCATCTTGAATGACTGAAACTTCATACTCATTGAACAGTAAATCCTCATTTCCCTCTTCCCCCAGCCCCTGGCAACTGCCATTCTACTTTCCACTTCTATGAATTTGACTACTTCAGATATCTCATATAAGTGGAAGCAACCAGTGTTTGTCCTTCTGTGACTGACTTATTTCGTGTAGCATGAGGTCCTCAATGTTCATCCATGTTGTAGCATCTGACAGGATTTCCTTCTTTTTATGGCTAAATAATATTCCATTGCATTTATATACTACATTTTCTTTATCCATTCATCTGTCGATGACATTTAGTTTGTTTCCCCCTCTTGGCTATTGTGAATAATGCTGCAGTGAACATGGGAGTGAGGCTATGTCTCTGAGATCCTGATTTCAGTTCTTTTGGATAAATACCCAGAGTGAGATTGCTGGATCATATGGTAGTTCTATTTTTAATTTTTTGAGGAACTTCCATGCTGTTTTCCATAGCGGCTGCAACATTTTACACTCCCACTAATAGTGCACAGGGTTCCAGTTTTTCCACATCCTCAACAATACTTGTTCTTTTCTTTTCTTTCTTTTTTTTTTTAATAATGGCCATCCTAAGAAGTATGAAGTGATATCTCATTGTGGTTTTGATTTGCATTTCCCCGATAATAAGTAATGTTAAGCATCTTTTCATATACCTGTTGGCCATTTATATATCGTCTTTTGAGAAATATCTATTCAAATCCTTTCTCCATTTTTTAATCAGGTTATTTGGTTTTTTGCAATTGAGTTGTTAGAGTTCCTTTTGTATTTTGGATGTTAACCTCTTATCAGATATATGGTTTGCAGATATTTTTCCCATTCTGTAGGTTGCCTTTTCACTCTGTTGATTGTTTCCTTTGCTGTGTAGAAATTTTCTAGTTTGATGTAGGCCCACTTATCTATTTTTGCTTTTGTTGCCTGTGCTTTTGCTGTCATATTTAAGAAGTCATTGCTAAGACCAATGTCAGGCAGCTTTTCCCCTATGTTTTCTTCTAGGAGTTTTACAGTTTCAGGTCTTATGTTTAAGTTGATTTTTAAGTCTATTTTGAGTTGATTTTTGTGTATAGTGTAAGATAAGGGTCCAGTTTTATTCTTTTGCACGTGAATAACAGCACCATTTGTTGAAGAGACTATCTTTTCCCCATTGTGCCTCCTTGATGCCCTTGTCAAAGATTAGTTGACTATATATATGTGGATTTATTTCTGGGTTTCTATTCTGTTCCATTTGTCTGTGTGTCTGTGTTTATGCCAGTACCATACTGTTTTGATTATTGTAGCTTTGTAATATGTTTTGCAATCAGTAGATGTGACTTCTCCAGCTTTGTTCATTTTCTCCATGTTATTTTGGCTATTCAGAGTCCTTTGTGGTTCCATATGAATTTTAGGATTGGTTTTTCTATTTCTGTGAAAAATGCCATTGCGATTTTGATAGGGATTGCATTGAATGTGTAGCTCACTTTGGATAGTGTGAACATTTTAACAATATTAAATCTTTCAATCCATGAATATGAGATATCTTTCCATTTGTCTGTGTCTTCTTTAATTTCTTTCAGCTGTGTTTTGTAGTTTTTAATGTACAAGTCTTTTGCCTCCTTGGTTAAATTTATTCCTAAGTATTTTATTCTTTTTGGTACTATTGTAAATGGGATTGTTTTCTTTGGATTGTTATATAGAAATGCAACTGATTTTTGTATGTTGATTTTGTATCCTGCAACTTTACTGAATCATCAGAGTATAAATGCACTTTAAAGCCGTGGACCCTGAGAAGAACATTAGGCAATGAGTGTGAATAGGAAAGCAGCCCAAGGCCTGGCTCCACATTCAAGGTCAGGAAAATGAGAAGGAAACAGCAAAGGAGTTTGAGGTGAAGCTGCAGGGAAGAATCAAGAGAACCAAGAAGTTGTGCTGCAGATGCCAAGTGGAGTATTTCAAGTGAGGTTTAGAAGGATTAAATAACCTTAGAGGTGCAGCTAGCATTCGAACTGACCGCCGGATGCCAGAATTCATGCTCTTAATTTCTGTGCTCTACCATGCAAATCACAATCATAATGGTGATATACCCTTCAATAGCACCCACTCTGTGCCAGGCACTGTTGTGAAGAGCTTTGTTTATAATAATCCATTTATTCCTATCATCATTACCCTTTTACAAAGGAGAAAACTGAGACACAGAGAAGTTATGTTCAAAGTCACAAAGTGGCTCAGTGTACTTTGAGCTCGGCCGTCTGGGTCCAGAGTCTGTATTCTTAACTGATACCCTGGGCTGGTTCCCAGTAACTCTCTACTGCCTAAAAAACTGGAATATCAGAGATAATATTTCATTAGGTTGAATAAGGAAGCTCCAGAAGCAAATGAGATTATTTAATTAGGAAAAGAAAAGAAAACTAAGCGGTGGCAATTTGACCTTTTGCTCTGTCCGTATTGATTTTTGTGCCTTCCAGCCTCAAATAAGCTGAGGAAGTGCTGTGTGCCTTTCTTCAAGCTGAGCAAAGCACTCGCAGAGTTGCTTTGTTCCTTCCCCCCTGGAGTATGGCTGACAGCAAAACGTAATGCTGCCTTTTACACTAAATAAATGAAAGCCTTGGTTTCTCAGGGTCATAAAAATGTGATCACATGAAGTGAATCTCCTCTAGTGATTTTAATTTAGCCCCTCTTCAAAGTTAAATATGGGAAGGAGGTTCTTGCATCTGAAATTCTTGCATAAAACTGTGTTTCTTGTAGAATTTACCCGCAAGTCACTCTAAGCGGAGCTGGAAGCATGTTTATGGATTCAGTGTTCCTTCAGATGTGATGATGCCTTCAGGTGTCTGCTTCACTTGCTTTTTTTCTTCACCACTGTCTCTTGTTTTTCCTGGACCTGACCTCTGCCCCTCAACAAGTGGCCCCCTGAGCTTTTTCTTGCTGCCCCACAAATGATCACTTTTGTTCCCAAAGTAAGGTTGTGCATTACACTTTTGAAAAGATAACCTGGTGCCAGCAGGTGGGGCTGTCAGTGTATCCCCTTCCTGTTCTGCCTGGCACTTCATTCCCCAGTCTTGCCTGTGCCTCTCCTGTTAGCTCACCTACTTTGATCTGAAAAATCTAAGACTTTCCTTATCTTTATTTTGGTTTAAATTTTTACAAGTCCAGAACCAGGCTTCCAAGAGGGCAGCAGTCCTCAGACCAGATGGTCAGCGAAGTAGGCATTAACTGTCACTCAGTGTCTGTACGGGAGATGTTAAAAGAAGTCTCCATTGACCGACCTGAAACTGGTTCCCCAGCCTTTCCCACCCTTCTCACCATAGGCTTCTGGCCTCAGTCAGAAGAGGTGGGTGCCCTAGAGCAAAGGCAGGAGTCTGGGATACTGAGAACACCTGCAGAGGTTAAACCAGAGGAACTTTTAACATTTCTTGCAAGACAGGTGCACTGATGAAAATTCTCTCAATTTTTGTCTACTTTTTCTGTTTCTTAAATGCTTATACGTATATTGATGTTTTCATTCATCTTGAGTCAATTTTGAAAATGTAGAGTGTACTAGAAAAATTTTCTAGTTTCTTAATACTTTTTTAAGTTTTCAAATTTGTGGGCAGCTTTTATATTTTACAATTTTTTTTCTTTTTTTCTTTTTTTTTTTTTTCTGAGGAAGATCATCCCTGAGCTAACATCTGTTGCCAGTCTTCCTGTATCTTGGGTGTGGGTTACCACCACAGCATGGCTGCCGACAAGTGGTGTAGGTCCACGCCCGGGAACTGAACCTGGGCCGCCAAAGCAGAGCATGCCAAACTTAACCACTAGGGCACGGGGCTGGACCCTATATTTTAGAATTTTTACCGTGTCAATAATTATGTTTCTTTTTCATTCATAATTTTATGTCTGCCCAACTTTTTTCATCAATCAATCCTGCATGAGATTTGTCTATTTTATTAATTTCTCCAAATAATCAGATTTCATCCCATCTGTTGCTTTTTAAAAATCTCGTTTCTTTCTGTTATTATCTTTATTATTCCCTTTTTACTTTGCTTGGTTTTACCAGGTGGTTTTTTCTAACTGAGTTGAATGCCTAATTTTCAATCTTTCCCATTTTAGAACATATACTTTTGAGGCTTTAAATTTCCATGTAAGTACTGCTTGACTTGCACCCCACTGGTTTTGACAAATAATGCTATCACTCCCATTCAGTTTTAAGTATTTTAATTTAATTATCTAAATGTTTATAATTATTATATCTTTTTCTTTGACATAGGTATTATGTAAAATGATTTTTGGTTGTTTCTAAACATATTAGGGGAAAAGAGGATTCTCTTTTCATTATAGATTTCCAATTTTATCACATTGTTGGCAGAAAATGTGTTCTGAACAACATCTGTGCTTTGGTCTTTGTTGATTGGCCATAGTAATGGCCAATGTTTATAAATGCCCATAATGCTTGAAAACATGTATATTCACTCTTCATTGGGTAGGGTTCTGTATGTTTCCGTTAGCTCGAGCTTAATAATTACATGATTCTAATCACCTATATATTTACTAATTTTTGTTTCATCTCTAAGTTTCTGACCTTTCAAAATCTATTGTTAATTAATATTTTTACTTTCTTTCCAGACAGTATAAGTACCTTAGAGACTGGATCTCCATTTCTTCCCCATGGGTCTGCTTCTGTTTTCTTTTCTTTCTCTCGCTTTTTAATCACTCTTGTCTTGTTTTTCTCAAATCTCTGGCAATTTTTGAATGGATATTGTGTAGGAGCATTTTGGGAGTGATTTGAGGACAAGGAAGTTTTCCTCCTCTAAAGAGGATTTGCATTTGCTTCTGGCAGGCGCCTGGGGCAGAAGTGATCCTGGGTCCCTTTCATCCAGGTTGAAGAATTGAGACAGTGTGAAGCCAGGCCTTGGTCCCTTTGAGGGCCAGACTCAGTTTCACCATTATCCACAGGAAGCAGCCCTTTGAAGTTCCAGTTCAAAGTGTGGGTGATTTATTAGGGTTCCCCTTCGTTGGTAGACCTGGACTTCAGTTTTTATTCTCCCACTCTGTGGGATTGCCTGGAGCTCCACTCAGCTTCTCAGACTCTCAGCTGCCTTTTCTGGAATTGGCACATGCCCTTCAAAGAAAAATTGCCCCAGATGTTAGGCTTATCTCTCTGAATTTCCTTTTTTTCTAGGTTTTGATCCTGTAATTCATCACTGCCTTATCTCTCTAAGCTATCAAAGAGATATTTTTTATACTTTTTTTTGTTCTTAGTGCAAGGATTGGCCTGCATTACCTAGGATGCCTTTACAAGAAGCAGAAGTCCTTGTCATGTGCTCTTTTTAAAATGAATTTTATTATTGAAGTATAGCCTACATACTAGTGAACAAATCATGAGTGTACTGCTCCATTAATTATCACAGAGTGAACACAGCTGGTAACCCCCACCCAGTCAAGAAATAGTATCAGCACCCTGAAGCCTACCTGGTGTGTCTTCTTCCCTTCTCCCTCATAGTCGCTTCCACTTGGCTGCTGCTTCCTTTCTGAAGGCCGGGGAAACCAGATATTGTTTGGCCACTTTCAGTTTTAGTTATGAAATGCATAGCTTTGACAAAGTCATTTCTAATTTAGTTTGTGTTTTACCTTTTAAATCTATTGGTGGAACAGTTTTCTCCCCTTCCATTTCATCTTTCTTTCCTTGTGATGAGCCCTCCCAAGTCTTTTAACAATTTGTCCTTTTAGATTATACACAGTACTTTCTTATTTTATTATGTGTGGTTACTAGAAAGCCTTCCAAACTCATAACCGTCTGCTGACATGGAGAATATGTGATTTCAGAATATTATGTTTTGTACACATTTATGAAAAATTATCCAGAATATGAACCTGTTCCCTTTTATTTCTCCTGTCAGGCTAGCCCTGTCCCTAATTCCCTTTCTTTAACTAGAGATGATCACAAGAAACAAATCAGGAACTTACTGATTTGTTTGGAATGTTCTCTTTCTCTTTCCCTGCTCTAGACCACAGGAAGACTGGCAGAGCCATGACCTTTTGTGATTATAGTCTTGGATCTCCTTTTGACCAGTATCATCTTTTGACTAATTAAATTTGACTTCAAAGTTCTAGTTTACTATCTTCATCAGATTGATTTTTTTCAGCTAAAGCACCTGGTACAGTGGCTGGCACATGTTGGCATTTGATAGTTAATGGTAATCTGATAGTGTGGTTCTGGAAGTCAAGATGCAGGGACATACATGACATATAAAGGGAATGGCCAACCTCTTTTTTTTTTGAAGTCAGAAATGAACTTGGCTTCTGTCTCTCCTACTCTGACTCTTAGCAATTTGATAAATTTAATTTCTAGCATCAATGAATCAGAATCCTGACAAAATGGACAGTTTGTTTTATTTAGCCCTTTTCACTGAGAAGTGTTGGGTATGATGCACCATAAGTAGAGCTTGTGCTTAGCATCAGTACATGAGGTCACCAGCGAGGCTCCAGAAGTCTGCGAGTTCAACCAGGAAATCATCATCCAATTGGGTGTGATCAGAAGTTTTCCTAAAACCTGAGATACCTTCCAGAAACAAGATAATCAGGGCGGAAAATTGATCATAAAGGAAAATCGTAGACCAGGGAGCTGTAAGAGGCTCTCTGAAGCAAGGATGTGTGAGCAGCTGGAAAAGGGTCAGCCTGCAGCTGGGGAAAGGGAAGGCGAGAGGCAGAATTGAGCAATTATGTACTGGGTAGTACTGTTCTGCGGAGGAGGGTGCTGAGTCCGGGGTGGACAACTTGGGAAATGTCCTCTGGAGTGGGACAGTGGTGTTTTACCACACTTCACTGTGGCCTAACTGAAATCTTTAATCTTTTGTTAGAGTTAGGCTTAAGGTTGTTATATAAACTTGATATGCTAATGTTTATAATAATGGTAATAATTTCGATCATCTTTGAGTGCTTACTGTGTACCCGATGCTGTGCCAGCTGCTTTACATACATTATCTCATCTGCTGCCGCAGCCCTATGCAGTGGAGGTGTCGTTACCTGCGCTTTACTGATAAAGAGACCTGGAATCTTTTCTGGGCCTA
The DNA here is from genome assembly GCF_020826845.1 of Diceros bicornis minor. Taxonomy (NCBI): domain Eukaryota; kingdom Metazoa; phylum Chordata; class Mammalia; order Perissodactyla; family Rhinocerotidae; genus Diceros; species Diceros bicornis. Next base: position 43,516,515 of record NC_080770.1, on the reverse strand, counting down.
TGTCTGGTGAGAGGAGTTCTCCTGCACTCAGGAGGGGCAGGTGGGCCAGGCTGGCTTTCCTAGTTTTATGGCTCCAGAGCTCCCTCTTCTGTTGTTCTCCCAGAATGTTTGTATGTGGCCTCTTACTTTCTTAGATCCCTTGGCTCTTTTCCCCTCCTCCACTTGAAATGGGAAGATTCTTCCTCTGCCGTTATTGTCCCAGTTAAGTTCAATTTAGAGTTCCCTCCCAGCAGCTTCTCCTCAGTGCAGAGCTCTGCTGAAAGGGCACTTAGACTGGTAAGGTTCTGGAGTGGTAGGGCCCGGATTGCTCCTGCACCTACCGCAGTCCCTCTGTTCTAACCCTTGAAATGGACCTGCAGCCCCCTTCCAGATGGGCTGCCCTTCTCACCTCAGCCTGCCAGTGAGTACCGCTTGACGATGTGGAGGTTCTTGCATTCTCAGGAACGTCATTCATACTTTTGCTGTCCCTCCACTTCCTTCTGTACAATTGCAGATATAATGGGGGTTTAGTTGCTATCAGTAGTTTGTTCCACTCACTCATATTTTGTCACATAATTTTGTCATAGATATTATGCATGAATTTTTGGTTTGCTCTCCTAGTTGTTCTATCTTTTTTTTATATTTATATAAGGGAATTCAGGGAGATTTTTAAAAATAAAGGCTGTGCTGCCACTGTTTTCCTAGAATCCCTCTTATCATTTGATGTTTAAGTGAGTTACAACATTTTTGGGGAGATGTCTCTATGGAGTGTTAAGAGGCCCTATCCCAGCACTCCGGGAGCCAAATAAGAGATGTAGAGGGAGGGGAGGGAGGAGGCGATTGGGGAGAGGGAGAAAGGGAGGGCAGGGGGAAAGAGAGACTAGGGAGGCTGATGAGAGAATATAGCAGGCCTGCATCTCTGCTAGGGAGGGAACCAGCAGCCCAAATTCCACGAGGGCTGCAGAAAAATGAGACCTCTTTCAATACAAATTTGAGATCTAAAAGTAGTTTATTCTGAGTGGAACAAGTTTACCTATGGTTTCAAAAGTTGGAGAGGAGACTCTAGGGGTCAAGTCTTGGTTGTTTAAGATTCAAATAAGGTAGGAGAGACTGGAATATGGCCAGGTTTCCAAGAAAGTGGGGCTAACAGCAAACAAGCCTCAGGGAGAGGCCGTGTGTCAGTGTTGCAGTCAGCAGGCCCAGCTGAGCCTGAATTTAGTCCAGCCCAGGCTCCAGATGTGAGTGTAGAAGCCTCCAGATAATTCCAGTCACCTGTGTTCCACATCACCCCATGATATTCAGACTGAGGTCCCTGACATTGCAGAGCAGAGACAAGCCACCTGCCCTGTGCCCTGTCCAAATTCCTGACCCGCAGAAGCCATGAGCATAACAAAAAGTTGTCGATTGTTGTTTTACACCACTAAATTCAGGTTAGCTATTACAAGCAATAGAAAACCAGAATAGCCATGGTGATTGGTTTGGCTGATGAAAGGAGATTAGCCATTCCAGATTTTAAGAGAGGAATGGCTGGAGCACAGGCCTGAAGACAGACCAGCATGGCCCATGTCTAGGGAACTGTTGGTCACTCCAGCTGAAGGAGTGGCTCATGTGGCAGAGTATAGCACCACTGCAGGCCAGGGGAACACATTCAGGGGCTACAGGGGTCTTTTTCTTATCCCTCCACACCCAGCACATGAACAGCCCCTCGATCCTGCTTTGTGCTGGCCCAGCCACACCAAGAGCAAAGATTCTGCTGTTACTGGTATTTATAAAAAGGAGACATGGTAGGGGAGCAGAGTGACAGGGGTAGGATCGTCATTTTAAGATACCTCCCTTAAATTCTTTTCAATGAAATGTAAATTTGAATTATGGAAAAGCCATCCATCAGAGTTCTTTTTTCAAACTTGGCTTTCTGGCCTTGTTGAACATTTACCTATTAATTATCTTGATATACCAGGCTACAAATAACGGGAACACTGTCTCGAACTGCCTTAAACAATAAACACATTTTTGTTTATTTCTGGAAGTCCGGGAGTAAAGCAGGCCCTGGGATTGGTTGATACTGCCCTTCACTTTTGTCATCAAAGACCCAGGTCCTTTCCGTTTCCCTGCTCTGTCATCCTCAGTGCTGACCTCATCCTTAGGCCAGGAACAAGATGGTGGCAGCGGTGTTCTTATGGACTGAGTTGTGTCCCTGCAGAATTCATATGTTGAAGCCTGAACCCCCAATGTGATGGTATTTGGAGATGGGCCCTTAGTGGGTAACTAAGGTTAGATGAGGTTATGAGGGTCAGGCCCTCGTGATGGGATTAGTGCCCTTATGAGAAGAGACCTGAGAGAGCTCTCCTCCTCTCTCTGCCCTGTGAGGACACAACAAGAAGGCAGCCGTCTGCAAGCTAGGAAGTGGGCCCTCACCAGGAACCAAGCCAGCCAGCGCCTTGATCTTAGACTTGATCAGTTCCTTATGGCTCATCTTCCCTTTTATTCTCTTAAACTTATATTTCTCACCTTTTGAAGAGCAGTTGTTGAGCTATTGGTGATAGGCTTCTAGAAAAACGAAACTTATTTTAAGGTGGGATTTGATAAGGAACATTTGAGCTTGATAACTGAGTGGGAAAGCTTCCATTCAGTGATGGCTTTTGTGAGGGAATCTGTGCAGATAGGCCAAGCAGATAAGAAAAACTCAAAAAGCAATAAGTGAGACCTTGATATGTTTTCTTGTGCTTTTGTACTGAATCTCACTATTTTGAGTCCCAGTTAGGAGACTTACAGTATTACTTTAACCTACAAGAGAGATGTGAGGAGCACTTCTGAACACCTTGTGTTTAATGGCCTTCAACTAGTTGTCTAACTTTTTTCTATTTTCCTTTGTCAGTGTAAATTCATTTTAATTTCCTTGTCATTTTTGTGGACTGGAAGTGTGTTTGAATCTGCTGCTTAAAACAATGCTAGATTCGTTTTCTTTAGTGCAGTGATTCTCAGATATATTCCAGTAGAATTCTCCTGCTATTGAGTCAAGTGGTCTTTTCCAATTTTTAGGAAAATAAATCTTTGTAATTTTGAGAACTTCCTCAAAATTATTTTAATAAAACTTTGGTTACCTGCTATAGCTTGCCTACTGGAAGAGAAAATGAATGAGAGTACCAAATGAATAATAATGAAAAATGTGAAATCAGCTGATCCTGTTAGGTTTGATAGATTGGTTTTTCATCATGGGTATTTGTGTTAGTGGTTTGATTTTTATATTGTATACATATATTCATTGTCCGCTAGTAAAAATGTTCCTAATTTGTGTGATGAAATGACGTATATCAGTACTTCATGATATTTTACAGAAAGTTCTAAGAATTCCAGGTGTTCTGCCACCTTAAACATTGAAAAGCACTACTTTCTAGGATAATTGAATCCCTAAAAGAATTTCCAGTGCTGGGTCTGGGATTGATGGTGCTTGCTGATCAGATGTTATATATTACATGGATGTATGCTGGACATGGTTGTTTTGGAGCATTATTACATCTGTAATCATGGGCACAGCTGAAACTGGTTTCTGCTGTTTTGAAAGGTGTACTTACCTGGAATTGGGGATGTGCTTGTCTTACATCCCCTGAACTTCCACACTGAGGAGAAGCCTTTTCACCTGGCTCCCAGGGTCTACCCAGGAGGGCATTATTTCCTAGCTTGCATCCCGCCTGCCTTTCCTCCCGGTTAATCCCCTTTATTCATTCATAATGATGGTTTGTTATCATTCACTTTCTTGTTTCTTTTGGCTTCCTTTTAGCAGCTTCTTAGGTGAATGAGCATTTGAATAATAAATTGATTCAGCTTCTTCATTTTAGTACAGTATTGGCCCTCTGAAGGAGCCAGCAGAAAACCAGCACAATTTTGTCAGTAATTCTGTCTTTGATTTCTACCATACTCACATAGCAGGAGGCAATCATTAATAGCCAAGTGTTCAGTCTCCTTCCTGCTGGTGCCCTCCCAGGGTGCTGCCACTCCCATCTCATTGTCATCATGGAGGTGGGCCCCGAACACTGAGTCAGAACCCAGGGAGGGACCTGCCCTACAGGTCTGAGCTCTCCCTCAGTGGAGGGTGACTGCCCTAGACCCCATTCCCATTCATCAGAGTTAATTGGCTTCTAAGGAGACTCACTTATCCCAGAGAAGTGACATACTAACTTATTTCAGAGTCTGAACGTTGCCTGAGCCCTCAGTAAGCCCATCCACCATCCCATCATGCCTTCTGATTTGCCTTCTCCCTGGATCCCCTCACGTAGCATAATCTTTGCCAGCCCAGTCTGGTCCTCCTTGTCTCCTCTCTTACAGACGCACGTACACCCGCACCGGCACATACACACATGTGGAGACAGACGGAGAGACGTGTAACAGCAAAAGTCTGGTGTTTTGTTTTATGATCCTCTGTTAGTCCTTAAGCTCCAGCAAAGATGATTCTACCCTGAAAATATCAGATGCCCTTTTACAAAAAGCGCCCTCTAGAGTTTAATTATAGAACCAATTATGATAATGTCTAATAAAAAAATTTATTATGTTCATAGTATTCTTTAAATTTAGTCAAAATACAAGGCCTGATTGTATTACATTTCTGAAAGGTGTCGGGGGAAGAGAGGGAATCTCCCTCTGTCCTTTTCCTTAAGGTTCTTATGGCTGGCCAAATAACAAGACAGGTTAGCAGGAGAAAATAATACCAAGTTTAATAACATGTATACATGGGAGAAAGCAGGGACACTGCGTTTATCAACACAGTAGCAGAGATTCTCGTCTTAAATACCATGTCCAACCAAAGACAAGGAGGATGTTGGGGGCGGGGGTGTTAGTTACAGGAGATTATCACTAAAGCACTATAAACAAGAGTAAGGTTTATTATGCAGTTTTAAGGCCTCACCTTCTACATTGATAAGTCTCTAGAAATGAGGTCATCCCCTCTCTTCCCAATACAGAGAGGGAGATACCTTTACAAATGGAGACTTCCCTTGTAAATGATTGTCTGGTAACTCCTCGCAGGGCCATCTAGAGCATGTGGCCAGAGAGACAGAGCTTCCGATAAGATGGGCTTGTTGGTGCCTTTTCTATTGTAACCTCTATCCTACATTATCTTTATAGCAGTCATGATAATAACTCCTTCCTGAAACAGATCTTTTGTTTTAAATTCTTTAGGCAGTTTGGGAGGGGAAACTCAAATATTCTTCCTGAGTTCTCTGAGTCCTTATTGTCTTCAGCTCGAAATAATCCGCATACCAGAGTGGTGCTTCCTGGGGTAGCTTGCCCTGAGCACCATCAAAGGCATAAAGTTGTACGATAAGACATTTACCCTCCATGTTCTTTTTTGCAGCAGATATTTAAAGCTAGGTCACTTTAGGTGACTGGCTCCATAAATCCGTTGTGTGCACCTCAGATTGGAGGGTGCAGCCAGCACCCTAATGACAACACCCCACTGGCGACACATCTGTGCTGATTTAAAGGAAATCCAGGGAGCAAGAGTAAATGTTTCCAGTGTTCACCTTCCCAGCAAAGAGGATTTTTATCAACTCAGGTGTTGTTTGGGATCCACAGACCTATCAAAGAGCAAATTAAGAACACATCCATTTCAGGGCCGGCCCCGTGGCTTGGCGGTTAAGTGCTCACGCTCCGCTGCTGGTGGCCTGGGTTCGGATCCCGGTTGCGCACCGACGCACCGCTTCTCTGGCCATGCTGAGGCCGTGTCCCACGTACAGCAACTAGAGGGATGTGCATCTATGACATGCAACTATCTACTGGGGCTTTGGGGTAAAAAATAAATAATAAAAAACAAAAAAGAACACATCCATTTCATAAAGGAACCATCCTTTATGCAGCCATCGCCAATTACTCGGCTGCTAAAATCTCATTATGGGTTCAGGCTGGTTATCTCTGTTTAAGGGTAGAGGGAAACACCCTATTATAAATTCTCTCAGGCCTCCCAGCACCTCAGTAAGCAACTTAAAAAAAAAAAAAGGAAAGGTGATATGGGAGAAGGAGTAGTTCTGAAAATTAAAATGGAACAGAATGATGTTTTGAAGCCAAAGAGGGGGAAAAGGCAAGGGTTTTGCTTGTGAGGCCTCTGCTACAATAAAGAGGACCTTAACGCAGACGGACCATACCCTACAAAATGCAGCCCATAATTCAAGCTGTCAGCTTAATCACGCTGTTTCCAGGTATAGAGAAGGAGCCCTTGTTTCCAGGGCTAAACAGAGAGCCTTGTTTGCTGACCCCTAGTCTGCAGCCTGCCGCTGCAGACCGCCCCGCTCTGTTGGCCTTTGTGTTGCTGTCCCCTCCTTCCCTCATTTTTGGCATTGTGTTCCCTTCAAGTGGCCCCCTGGAAGGGACCACCCAGGGGGCTGCACAATGGGGACCAAGGGAGCCACCAAAACATAGGTTTTGTAAGACAGCCCGTTAAAAGAAAAATACTCTTTAACTATGTATGTGTTTGTCCTTTCTACAACTGTTTTGTGTGGCAAACAAAACCCCGTATACAGACTTCACTGTGGCCGCACATACAGCTGTTCCAGCCATCGGGTGTCAGGCTTGAGATAGTTCCTCCCAGTTTATTTTCCCAGGGCACTAATTCTCGATGTGGTTTATATTTACATGTTTGGATTTATGGTCAGGAAACTTGATATCAGAGTAAACAAATTGCACTGGCTTTATGAAACTATTTTATCAATAGTCTTCAGAATTGGTGGCATTGCTCTTGGGTGAAACTTGTCTGTAATGCTACTTAACAAAAGCTAGCAGCCGGAATTCAGTTCTCAATAGCCATTTACACCTCTGTAAAAGGATTAGCTCTCGCCAATTGTTACACTGTTTAAATCTTAATTTGCATCTTTATGGAGGTAGGGCTTCTACAGACCTCTCTGGTTCTCTGTTGTATTTGTGTACCTGTGGGTGGGAGGTCACTGGAGGTTTTCTCTTATTGGTGAAGGTGCTAAATTGCTTCAGGATGACCAGTAAGCTACACAAATTGAATTAGCATATCAGGGTTTGACTGACAACAGCCCGCTTTGGCTCGTTAGTTATATTTTGTAGCAGTTGTGGTCTTTAAGTGTTGGGTGCATGAATGCATTCTGTTACTTCTGTTTAAACTTAACAATTCTCATGGGTCTTAGGAGGATTTTAAATGTTGTTGATTGTAATCAACAAATTTCCTTGGGAATTAAATGTGAAAAACAGAACCAGAACGTGATCAAGTGATGGTTTTATTTATTTATTTTTTTAATAGAGATAAAATATGCAACTAAGACTTTATTTATTTATTTATTTATTTATTGGTGAGGAAGATTGTTCCTGAGCTAACATCTGTGCCAGTCTTCGTCTGTGTTGTATGTGGGATGCCACCACAGCATGGCTTGATGAGCGGTGTGTAGGTCCGTACCCGGGATCAGAACCTGAGAACCCTGGGCTGCCGAAGCAGAGCGCTCCAACTTAACTACTATGCCACCGGGCCAGCCCCAAAGTGATGGTTTTAAAAGTAATCTTTTCTATCCAGGCCATGTGTTCTTAGTTTAAAGATCAAAACCTTCTTATGTTTTGGAAGGAGTGTAGGGTCAAACCCATGAGAAGGAAGAAGTTGAGTGTGCAGGCCAGTGTTCTGCAGGCACTGGAATGGGAAGCAAAGGCCGGTCGTGTTGCCCTTTGCCCACTGTTCTGTATATGGGATGTTCCTAAACCCCACACTCAGAACTACAGACCACCTCTGCAGATGATGCCTTTTTGTTGTTGCTCATTTAGCAATACAATTTCCTTCCCCAAAACGTTGTTCTGGATGTGACCAACTATGGTGCTTTATTATTCTTCAGTCTCATTAAAAATACAGTAAATGTATAAAACTTTTTAAAAGTAACATTATATTATGTAAATTATGAAGTAAACTCATTACTAGTTATGGGCAGTGATTACCACACCATTTTGAGACTGTTGTTCCCTAGAGAAAATAAAACCTGAAAGTCATGCCTTTAGTGCTGCAACTGAAACATGTCCACTCTGATAGAACACCCACGGGAATGTGTGGAAGTTACCTGGTGGGGTTAAGGAAAAGTTTATTTGCTACAGCCCTAATACAGGGTCATTTTTGCCAAAAAGTAATTCTCAGTTTGCAGTACTGAAAGGAAAAGCATGGCACTTTTTCTCTCTTCCTTGCTTCCAAAAAATATTGTACCTTCCTTTGAGTGTTCCCATTAGCCTGGAGTGGAGTTGTTTTCTTTTAAATTCTCTCTTAAATTCTGTATGACTGAAAGATGAAAATGAAGCTAGAAAGCAATTACTTTAAATTTGGCCAAAAAAATTTATTTATTATCTGCCTGCACTGTTGGGTAAAATAAAATATACCTCTTTAAAGTGCCTTTTGTGCTTCTAGAGATTACTTGTCATCCATCACGTTTGTCCACTTGCTGGAGTTCACAGAGACAAACTGATGGTAAGGCCCAGTGTGTTAGTGCCAGGCCCGTCTACATATTCCCCAGGAAGGACTGGGCATGGGCTGGTCAGACTGATGCCCCTCCAGCTGGAATTATTTTGATGGGAATGCAAATAGAAGACATGAAAGAAATTGAGGTCTTGAATTCTAGGATAGTGTTTTTTATAACACATAGTCTTTAATCTTTAGCTTCATAGTGTTTGAATTCTTTAATAGAGGTTTTTTCAGCAAAGGACTGATGAATATTTTGTAAGCTAAAGTCAGGTATCACGTGGAGAAATAACTACTAGAAACCCTCAGCACAGACCAACTTGTCTTTTAGCCAGAGAAGGTTCTGAATTAATCTAGAGTAGACCATAAGCTCTGTGCAGACAGTACTTGTGGCCGTCTTATTGATCGCTCCTTGCCAAGCCATGGACGCCATGGAAGCCCTGGACTGGTCTAACAGCAACCGTATAAAAACATACTGTAAAAATAGGTGTCATGGATTTCTCTAATCTAGGTTTAAATCTTGGCCTGTCATTCAACTCATGATGTTAAGTATGTCTTCAGTATTGTGCTGAGTGCAACATGAAACTTCAAGTAAGATAAAAATTCAGAAGTCCAGTTGTTGTTCTCAACAAGCTTTTGGTCTTGTTGAGAAGACTAGACAGACATGACATAACTAGAGAACAGTACAATGTAGGATGTGGTCTGTATTGTGCTAAAGGAATTCAGGGATAAGAAAGATCCCTGTGAATGAGGTAGTCAGAGAAGCTCCTAGACAAGTATGAGAAGAGCTAGTCTAAGTAAGCCTGATATTTGGATTGATCAAATTGGAAAAGAACAAAGGTTATCTGGCATCTGTCCTGACTGGACAATCAGGTATTATTTAGCACTGGCATACCATGGTGGGGGGGTGGGGGATACAGGCAACAAAGGGTGCATTGTCTGTAGAGCATTTATAAACAGTAATAAAACCACTAAAACTGTTTTCTCTTATCACCATTCCTAAGAATGGCAGAGATAAAATACTCCTCCCTGGAGGGAGGCTGCTGCCACCCGAACACCCTGCCTATACCCCACTGTGGTACCCCAGCATTGGTGAGCGTCTGCTGACTTCCGCCATTGTACCAGCATTTCAGAGGAGGTGCAAAAACATCAAGCCCTGGTCCTTGCTCAGGGTCTACCACCTGGGGTGGGAGGTGAGACTAGAGGCAGTCTAAGCTGGAGACCCCAAGCCTGCAGACCAGCTCTGTTTGTCCAGCATAGTATTTAACCTCCTTTTGAATTAGCTGCCAGATTTTTAAATTTGGGAGATGTCACGTAAAAATAAAACTAGCAATTGTGAATTTCCAGCTTCTCTTGAAAACTAGGAAGATCGACGTCACTGAGACACATTCCACTGCGGGAGCTGGGAGTGACTGGCCCTTTGAGTGAGGCACACACCCCAGTTTTTTGCGAGCCCACCCCACCAGCTGTAGGCGCTTGACTTCCCCCCAGCTGAGCCGTGAATGACTGTTCTCCCTCTCTGCCACCCCCACCACTGCTCTCCCACTTACACACTCTTCCCCTGCCATCTAGAGCACAAGTTCAGTCTCCTGGCTGTGGTCTGGGTCTCGTGTCTGTCCCCTCACCAACTGCATCTGTGCACGGCTGCCAGGCTAACCCTCTCAAAAACACTGCTTTCAAGAAACGAGCCATAGCTCAGAAATCCTCAAGATTTATTACTATTTTCTCACCCGAGTTTCATATTGAATTTTATTTCCCATTACTATCTTATCACCACAAACAGCAACCCCCACCTGGCCAGACTTGTGTCCTTGCTGGTCCCGACACCCCTCCTACCATGGCATTTCCTCTCACCTTTGCCTGTGCCGCCCATTAGCTTAAAGGGTCATCTCCCCTTCTGTCTAAATCTTGCCCAGCTGAAGTTCCTCCTCCATAGTCAAGCCCTTGTGATGCCAAGGAGCTCTCTGTCTCTCTACTGCCTCACAACTCCTGATTGCCTTCCCAGTGATTATGTGCTCTCCTTTGCTGCTCTGAAATTGGCTTACCTCCGATGGGCCTGTCTTCCTTTTCTTAAGGGCAGATGTTATTTTGTGAATTGAGTGGTGACGAGATAAAGCCTTCCAGGAAGAATTAGGAACCAGATTTTGCCAAAGGAAAAAGAAGTATTATAGGTACTGTAAGTCATATAGGCCAGGAGTCTGGAAGGTTTTTTGTTTGTTTGTTTTTTAATTTATTTTTTAAATTATTTTATTGAGGTCATATTGGCATATAACATTGTATAAATTTCAGGTACACAATATCATATATCAGTTTCTGTATAGATTGCTTTGTGTTCACCACCAATAGTCTAGTTTTTATCTGTGACCATACATATGTGTCCCTTTACTCCTTTCACTCTCCGCCTACTCCCTTCCCCTCTGGTAACCAGTAATCTGTTCTCCGTATCCACGTGTTTATCTTCCACATATGAGTGAAATCATACGGTGTTTATCTTTCTCTGTCTGGCTTATTTTGCCTGGTATAATACCCTCAAGGTCCATCTATTTTGTCACAAATGGCATGATTTTGTCTTTTTTTATGGCTGAGTAGTATTCCACTGTATCTATATACCATGTCTTCTTTATCCATTCATCCGTTGATGGGCACTTGGGTTGCTTCCATGTCTTGGCTGTTGTGAATATTGCTGTGATGAACATAGGGATGCATAAATCTCTTTGAATTGTTGCTTTCATGTTTTTGGATGAACACTCAGTAGTGGGATATATGGATCATATGGTATTTCTATTTTTAATTTTATAAGAAATCTCCATACTGTTTTCCATAGTGGCTGCACCAGTTTGCATTTGCACCAGTTATGTATGAGGGTTCCCTTTTCTCCACATCCTCTCCAATATTTGTTATTTCTTGTCTTGTTAATTATAGCCATTCTGGTGGATGTAAGGTGAAATCGCATTGTAGTTTTGATTTGCATTTCCCTGATAATTAGTGATGTTGAACATCTTGTCATATGCCTGTTGGCCATTCATGAACAAAATGAAAAAACAACCCACCAACTAGGAGAAAATATTTGCAAATCATATATCCAACAGGGGGTTAATTTCCAAAATATATAAAGAACTCATACAACTCAACAACAAAAAACAAAACAACCCGATCAAAAAATGGAAGGTTTTTGGCAGCAGAGCTCAGAGGTGAAGGATCCAACACAGGATGTGGCCCAGAAGGACTAAGAATCTTAGGCTTAGAGTTTAGACAAGAGCTTGAGACACGGCAAGGAACTGGAGCGCCCATAGGGTGGCCTAGGGTCCAGAATAGGGCTTGAATGGGGCGGGGGGGACGGACATGACACGACATTTGTATTTCCTGCCCAGGATAAAAGCCTGCTTCAGAGTCAGGGTGCCTGAGCCTACACTTGTCACTCACCCTCTAATAGACAAACAGAGCACATCTCTTTCATCCTTTTGATATTAGGCACATGGCCATCAAGTGGATCCAGTAACTTAACCCACTGTTGTACTAACTACAAGTTAGTAAGATGTTGCTAATTAACACATTGCTTTACAAGTTGCTTCATTTTCTTTTTGGAGTACATGTTGAATATTCCCAACTACGTATGTCATCAGCTTCTTTAAAGTAGAAATACTGTTTTGTCTTTGATGTCTTCTCCTATAGCTTTTTAGAATCATGCTTTCCCCCAAATAGACATGTTTTTAAAGGAAGTTTCTAATCAGTCTCTTTGGAAGCTACTATGATACCGTGACAGACCTAACCTAAAACAGTGGCCAAATTGTTAGACTAGACCAGTCCCCCAGTAGACTGGAAATAGATAATGAAGGCTAAATCCCTCTTTCCCTCCCTTCCTCTTCTTACTAAAAATAAAGAAAATTGTATTGCAGTGGGATCTGAATGGAGAAATAATAGTCATTTTTCTGCGTTCAGAAATAGAGGACATAACCAGTATCCAGCCAGCAGTTTTCAATTTCTTAGCAGTGACGATTTAAGTAAATTTCACATGAGTTGTGGAGATCTAACTTTGTTATGATTGACAATAGAAAATTAGCCTTTTCTGCTGTTAAGATTATCTAGCATTCCTATCAGTCAGGTGGAATGTGGAATGAGATTGCATAGCTGTCGATTTGAAGGTCATTAAAGTCTTCAAAGGGTTAAAAGTTACTTCCACTGATGGATTTAAAACTGCCACATACACACAAACAAGGTTTTCAAAATGCCCCATTTTACATCTTTGTCGAGAGATAGTCTGGTTGCTGCATTTTTGTGTCTAGATTATGTTACAGATATGTCAATAAACCACGAAGAACCTCCGTAGATTCTAGAAGCTGGGCCATCTGTGCTTAAATAAACATCTCATGCAGCACCTGTTTTATTTTATAGGCTCTATAATCACAGTGACATTCTGAAAGAAGACCTTGAAGCCTGTGGAACAGCTGTCCTTCACCAGCCTCCGAGACTCTTACCTGGAGGTGGCAGCCATGAAAAGCAAGTCAGGTATTATTGGGATGAAATTGCTGCTGTGGAAGGATGGCCATTCTTGTTCCCAGATGCTTCCAAATGAAAACAAAACACTAGTCCACACGGTCACCACTGGGATAGACACTTGTAGTTGTCAGTTTAACTGTTTCATGGACTTGACCATTAACTTCTTTGTAAATGTATTTGTTTCTAATTGTTAATTGGATATATCCACTCAATCCCTACTCATAACAACGTTTTAAGGGCTTACTTGGGGGGAGGGAGCACAGGTAGCCTTCATCTGGTATATTAGCATACCTTCGTGAACAACCCAGGATATAATCTAGTCTAGCCACCCCCCTAGAGGGATGTCATTGGCAAGTCCAAACCCCAGATGGATTCCTCAATTTCCAAGGTCATGCTGGTGATACAGGCCCCCAATCTAGAAGATACAGGCCCCCAATCTGCAAGTATGGTCTCTGGACCAGCAGCATCAACAAGACCTGGGAACACGTTTTCCCCACCCAGGCCTCACTGAATCAGGAATCTGGGGGTAAGACCGAGCCATCTGGGTTTTATTGAGCCCTTAAGGGAACTACCCTCACTCAGGTTTGAGAGCCACCACTTCAAGGATATCCCTTAAAGGCCATAAAGCTAGGATGAGAGAGAGAGGGGGTTAATTATTTGCAGGGTAGTTGGCACATGTGAACCATGATTCTTGTACATCCTTCCTGAGTCAATCAGAAATCTGTTCTCTACCCTCTACCCACCTTTTAGGTAGTGTGGGTTTCTTTTCATGGCCTCAGAAGCTTTGTGGCATCTGAGTGACTTATTGAGGTCATAGAATTACATATGTGTAATTTGTGTAATGGTTTGTCCAGCGTTGGCACCTGGTCGGTGCCTAATTCATGTTGCATAATTGTTGCCAGTGACCTAACTCTGATTTTTATTTTGGGGACTGACTATATTTCCTTTTATTAAAATATATCCCCACTATTTACTAGCAGAGAACAAATTATTTCTCGAGCATGGTCAGCAGATGAGTGTCTGTGAAAGCCCACCTGAAAGGACCTTGTTTCGCTGAGTGAGAGGGGCTTTGGGTCTGGTTATCTTATATCTAACATCGTTTTCTCTACCTTCAGTGTGCCACATAGGCTGTTTTATGTTAATGATTTTCTTCAGAGTAGAATTCAGCATAAATCCCATGAAGGCGTGAGAAGTCAAGATGATGGTTTCTAAAAGGGCCTTGTCACAAGAAGACTTGGCCAATCATATGTTCCATTTAACAGAGCACAAGATGAGGTTCACAAGTCCTGAATGTGTATACATTACCTTCTGCATCTGTACTAGTGATCTCCAAACTGTGGAAAATGCTGGAAATGACCTTCCGGGTCAGTAACTTTTCAACCTGAAGCAGTAAAGGGCAATGCAAGAAAATCCTCTTTCCTGTTTTTTTTTTTTTTTTTTTTTTTTTTTGTGAGGAAGATCAGCCCTGAGCTAACATTCATGCCAATCCTCCTCTTTTTGCTGAGGAAGACCAGCTCTGAGCTAACATGTATTGCCAATCCTCCTCCTTTTTTTCCCCAAAGCCCCAGTAGATAGTTGTATGTCATAGTTGCACATCCTTCTAGTTGCTGTATGTGGGACAAGGCCTCAGCATGGCCGTTCAAGCGGTACGTCAGTGGGCGCCAGGATCCGAACCTGGGCCGCCAGTAGTGGAGCGCGCGCACTTAACCACTAACCCAGGGGGCCGGCTCCCCCTCTTTCCTGTTGTTTTATCATGCAAAATAAAAAACAGCAGTCTCAAATACTCCTTTACAAGGCGGTGGAAGAAGCTGTCTGGGGCGGAGTCTTTCTGCACTCTGTAGGTCATTTGGTGATTATGTGTTGTGAGGCTCTGTAACCAGGCCCCTGTTTCTTTCTCACTGCTTTTTGTATCTGTTGATATACTATTTTGCATAAACCACAGTTGTGGTATGTGGCGTAGAAAGCATATATGCATTTATAATTCTCTGTGCAAACTGACTTGTTAGACTAAATGATTCATTGTGTGACTCTCTTAACCTACGCTGCCAAACTGTGATTGTGGGTGATGAGATAAAATATCTACATCTACTAGACTAGACATTTGTATAGTTTCTCAACATGCATAAGAGAGCATTGATTTCCATTATGAAAGATTGCATTTTGCATGACTGTTGGTCTACAGTTATGTATAAATCAGCTTTCCCTAAGAAATGATCCTTCTTTATGACCAACACAAATTTTAAAATTAATATCTGGAGGCTGCAAGACTGCTTCTTTACCACAATCATTTTTTTAAGCCAGATAAAGAAGTCAGGAATGGTTACTAATGTCAGTGTTATGTTCTGTTACGATTAGGATTGCCCTTTTATGCCGCATTGTGTGTTGTGACTGGGGGTGCTGTTTAATGCACACTGATTGTCACTGGTTCACTGTCTAGCCTTGGAAAAAGTGCCAAGTGTTTATATGACCTTTGAGAGATAAGCAGTGAGGTCTTTAAATACAGATTCTTTCTAACGAGTTTTATTTATTTATTTATTTTTGCTGAAGAAGATTAGCCCTGAGCTAACATCTGTTGCCAGTCTTCCTCTTTTTTTGCTTGAGGAAGTTTAGCCCTGAGCTAACATCTGTGCTAATCCTCCTCTATTTTGTATGTGGGTCACTGCCACAGCATGGCTGATGAGTGAGTGGTGTGGATTCACACCTGGGATCCGAACCCGTGAAGCAGGGCTGCCAAAGTAGAGCACGCCAAACTCAACCACTAGGTCACCAGGCCAGCCCCTCTAACAAGTTTTAATCATGGCATCGGGCTCCTTGCTGCTCTTCTTGCTCTAGCCACCCTCTGTGCCCCTCAGCACCCAGGAATTATTTTGGGCACTCCCCTAAGTGATATATTCCCATCTGCTTTGAGATCTCCCCTGGACCAAAGCAGTCAACTGGTCAACTTGATAAACTATTTCAGAAACACAGATTTGGAGAGAATGATCTACTTTTGTTCCTTAATTGTTAATGACACTGATGTCATTAGAATTCTAAGCCAGGCAGAGTAGGAAGGCTCTAATGGGTTATGAACTCCTTAAAGCCTGTTGAAGAGAACTGTGTTTGGTGTGGCGGCAGCCCTGCTTGTGCCCCGACCCAACCATGGCTGTCGAGGTCTATCTCTTTACTATAATCTCATCTGCAAAATGGGATACCTGCCCCACAGCGTACTCTAAAAGATAGTGAGAAGACTTCTGAATTCCTGCTCACAAAGTGAAGCATCTTAAAAGGAAAAAGAACAAAACCGTTCCTATCATCATTATTGATTTTTGTTATATCAGGGATTAAGTGTTCAAAGACCTTCATATGAAAAGTTTACTGTTATTAGGTGGAAGACCAAGTTGTTATTTTAGACAATCGTGAATTATTAAAATATAATTCATTTCATTTGGGGTAATTGATAAAAAATTTGTTCATTATTGCCTTCTGGAAAACATATTTTAACATAAAAATGATTACTTAAGTAATTTTATCGTATATGAAATCCATATTGAGAGTACTCATTATTTTATTTTTTTTCCAGGTGCAACTAATTAATTGTCTCTTGTTAGTGGCTACTTTCAGATACAGTTGCCCAATTGTGCTCTCAAACTCATGCTGAAAAATTGAGTCAGCTTTATATTATTTGGATTACAGTATGTAAAAACCTCTTTATTTTATTCTGCCTATTATGTTCAGAATAAAATTCAGGGTACTTACTATTTTGTCTGCATTTAAAACTTTGGTCAAGTTACCAATCTGTTGTAAATCAGTTGTAATTAGGAAATGTTGGTACATTTACTTAAATTGCAGTTTTCTGATTGGAAGCCATTCCAAGTGTATGAAGTTAATTATAGACTGTTTAAAGTCTATTCTTTTATTATCTTTTTAATTAAAGGAGTATATCATTTAGCTGACATTGAACTTTGTCTTTTCTCTGTGGCATTGATGTTATAAATTTTCCAATGTAAAGTAGACGAAAGAGAAAAAAAAAACTCCTTTAAATCCTTTGTACCTTGGGCCGGCCCAGTGGCACAAGCGGTTAAGTGCTCGCGCTCCTCTGTGGCAGCCCAGGGTTCGCTGGCCAGGATCCCGGGCGCACACCAGCGCACCGCTTGTCGGGCCATGCTGTGGCGGCGTCCCATATAAAGTAGAGGAAGATGGGCACGGGTGTTAGCCCAGGGCCAGTCTTCCTCAGCAAAAAAGAGGAGGATTGGCATTGGATGTTAGCTCAGGGCTGGTCTTCCTCACACACACACAAAAAAATCCTTTGTACCACTTTGCAAATTTTCTGATTTGGTATGTTTATGTAGAAACATGGGCAAGACTCCATGCAAGGAGAGCCATGGCTGTTGTACTCCTCACCCAATTTGTCCTGAAATCAATCTGCACGAAAGCCTGGTTTTGTGCTGTAAGTGTTGGCTTAACTGTTCAGAAGTCACAGACTCTAGATGCTGTACCTCCTTCCATAGCTCATTTGCTATTTGACCCCATGCAAGTCAATTAATGGGTTTTGTCCTTTTGTGAGGTATGTATAATAATTATAGGAAACCTTAGCTAGTTCTTTCATACCAGAGCCCAAAGTATGGTTACAGTTGGTGGGGACATTAGTAGCCTCTTGCCTTGGCTTTGCCTCTGCAGAAGTCACGTGTATCAGTCACCAGCGAGACGGTCTCTGATAATTCAGTCCATCCCAACTACTTGAACTAACTTAATTCACCCTACTTCAACTTGTTTCCAAGTTTAACTCAACCTAAGTAAGCATCTTTTCAGACCAGAAGCACAATTGATTTACTCATTATGAGAAATGTAACGGCTGAATGGACTAGAATTTGCTGGTAGCCTGTGATTGCATTTTCCCGGTAGGGAAATCTCTTGTGAAACCAAATGTAGAAAAAGGTTGCTTCATTTACATAGAAACAGAACAAAGGAATTGGGTGGCATTATGACATTGGTGAGGTCTAGACAGAACCAAGAAAGGCAAGTTGCTGAAGGGGCTTTCTACCAAACCAGCCAGAAACCTTAGAATCCTTCTGGGAAGTTTTTAAATAAGTTCAAGGATTCCGATGACCCATCCCACTTTATTCAACTCTTGGGAAAAACTAGAGTTAGGTCAGGCAAAGATTATAACAATTAAGATTTATTAAAGAAGGTTCTGAATTGTACCTAGACTTACTTTTTTTCCAAATATTTTCTTATGAAAATTCCAAACATACAGAAAAGTAAAAGGAACTGTGTAATGAGCATCCATATACCCACCACCCAGAATCTACCATTGACATTTGATTGCACTCCCATATGTCTGTCTCTTCATATTTCCATCCATCCATCAGTCACAATCTCTTATTTTTATGCATTTCCAAGTAAGTTGCAGACATTAGTACACTGTTTTTTAACTTTTTACTTTGAAATTTTTAAAACATTCACAAAAGCCACTATAATAACATAATGAAGTCCCATGTACCCCTCACCCAGATCCACCAGTTGTCAACATTTTGCTAGTCTTGTTTTATCTTTCCCTCATCCACACTTTTTTCTTTGAGTAGTTTAAAAGAGACAACATATTTTACTTATAAATACTCACAAATACTTATATCTCTAACATATAAGGATATAATACATTACCATTTAACAAGATTCTTTACTTTATCTGATACCTATTTCTTGTGAGTTTGTCTTGATTATCTCAAAAAAGTCATTTTACATTTGCTTTGTTTGTATCAGGATCGAAATGCTATCACCTGTAAACTGCTGGTTCAATCCAGATACATGATTATACTCCAGCCCAGTTATTTTGGCAAGACAACGTCATAGGTGGTGCTTGTACTTCTTCTTTTTTTTTTTTTTGTGAGGAAGATCAGCCCTGAGCTAACATCCGATGCCAATCCTCCTCCTTTTTTTTTTTTTTTTTTTTTGCTGAGGAAGATTGGCCTTGAGCTAACATCCATGCCCATCTTCCTCTACTTTATATGGGATGCCGCCACAGCATGGCTTGACAAGCGGTGCGTTGGTGCATGCTCGGGATCCGAACCTGCGAACCCCAGGCCACCAAAGCGGAGTGCGCGCATTTAACTGCTGCGCCACCGGGCTGCCCCAGTGCTTGTACTTCTTATTACACCCCCTCAGGCCGCATGTGATATCTGGTTGTCATGTTGTTAGGAAGACTGCTCTGTGGGTTTGAACATTGATAGACTGATGCTTCAGTATAAAGTTTACTGTTATGCAGTTTCCACAAAATTATGATCATTTCCTAGATGCATTCATTAATTTGGACTTACAAAATGGTGACTTTTCTAATTTGTTAATTTCTTCTGCATTTATTAGTTGGAAGAACTTTTCCCATCAACTACTTGTTAATTGTAAAATGCATTTTTTGACCACAAAGGCAGGATAAATGCTTGATTCTATCCCTTTACTTACCAATTTTCAGAATATCAAGTTGTTGCCCTAGCAGCCTCCAAAGGTTTGTTTATTTGTTTATATTTTTAATTTTGGTGAAACACACATAACATAAAATTTACCATCTTAACCATTTTTGAGTGTACAGCTCAGTACTGTTAAGTACATTCACATTGTTCTGCAACAGATCTCTAGAACTTTTTCATCTTACAAAACTGAAACTCTGTATCCATTAAATAGCTCTCCATTTCTCCCTCTCCCAGCACCTAGCATCACCATTCTGCTTTCTGTTTCTGTGAATGTGACTGCTCTAGGTGTCTTATGTAAGTGGAATCATAAAGTATTTGTCTTTTTGTGACTAGCTTATTTTACTTAGCATAGTGTCCTTAAGATTCATCCATGTTGTAGAATGTGACGGGATTTCCTTCCTTTTTGAGGCTGAATCCAAAGACTTTTTATTATTTTTAAAACTTTTTATTATTTATTTTTTAAATGAACTTGTAGATTTTTATATATTTGCTGTGTTTAAGTCCATTGCACTCATTGTTCTTTTTGGTGCTCAAATTGTCCCATCTTTGGCCAGCAGGAACCCTTTCAAGATGGCCTCTGAGGCCTTTTGACATGACTCAGTAGTCTTTGATAGCTTCCATGCTTTCTAGTATGACAAGGTTTTCCAGGCTCATCTTGTACATTTCCTGCCCCAGAACTAGAACAGGGCATTTCCCTAAGGGAACCTGGTTCCTTTTAGTATCTAAATACCGTAGTCTAGGCAGCAATATAGGCTTCCTTTTAACTCTTTCCTAATAATATCTTAATTTTTAATAAATTTCATAGTAAGTATATAACAGGAATCAACTGTTGTTGAGATGGAAATGTGATTTGTTTCTCTTAACTACACTTAAGAGGAGGCTGACTATCTGTGCAGTGATTTGAAACCATGGCCGCGCATTAGAATCGCTCTGTGAGCCTTAAAGAATCCCAATGGCTGGACCACACCTCAGGCCAATTTTACTAGACTCTGTAGGGGTGGCATTAGGCACCTGGATTTTGCAAACCTCCCCAGGTAGTTCCAGTATGCAGCCAAAGTTGAGAATGCTCATCTAGCAATGAAATCATAACCAAAATAAAATTAAAAAAGAAATACCAAGACTCTGGAAATTCCCTTAGTCCAGAATATATTAGGTTCTAGACTTTTCTGGATGAACTGTCTTTTACCAACTTGATTAAGGGGCCTTTGAAAATATGGGAATCTCATAAGTAACCCAATACTACAAATTTCTAATGTGTCTCCTATTTCTGTGTTATAGATCTGAACAAGCGTCAGCCTCAGGCTTGTTGAGGGCACAGTTGGGTCAGCACATGGCCACCTTGAAAGAACGTGATAATTCTATCACAGAAGAGGTAGCTAAGAAGTCTGAAGTTTTCCTAGTCACAAACGTGGACCAGAGGACAGGGGTTAGTAATTTTTATTTTTTTTAATAAGTTTCAAGATGTACAAATTATTCATTTAAGGAAATAGTCATGTTCTTAACAATGGTTAACATAGTTGAAAAAAGATTAAATAATAGTGGGGTTTATGGTTGGTTTTAACTTTCTGCTCTCAGGCCTTTTGCATAGTGTTTTATGTAGGAATCTCAACTCCTTACATAAAGTTGATTCAGGTTTTGGAGCTAACCTAATTAAGCATATCTACCCCAGCATTTTCCAAGGAACTTAGAAGCCTCTTGTGGCGTCCTGGTTTTCTTCCTCCACTCCATCGAGACCCGGGAAACAGAGCCGTCTTCTGTGGCTGGTGTGTGGGCTGGGGCGAGAAGGTCCGAGGGAGTGGAGCCTTGTTGTGCCGGGTCCAGCCTAGGCTAAGGAGTTGGTGTTTATTGAGTAGATTCTGAAAAGCCGGTAGAGCTTTGCGAGCGGGGCTGTAATGAGGTCTCTGCTGCGCCTTGGGGAGTTCTGTCTGCTTGGAGTGGGACTGAGACGGGGAGGAGCGGGCCCTGCTGTGGGTCAGACAAGACAGCGAGGGGCCTGACTCAGGAGCTGGCGCAGAGGGGAGCGTGAGCTGCTGAAGAGACCAGGGAACCCATGGAGCAGACTCCCAAGGAAGGCAGGAGGGGCCTGACTCAGGAGCTGGCGCAGAGGGGCGTGTGAGCTGCTGAAGAGACCAGGGAACCCATGGAGCAGACTCCCAAGGAAGGCAGGAGGGGCCTGACTCAGGAGCTGGCGCAGAGGGGCGTGTGAGCTGCTGAAGAGACCAGGGAACCCATGGAGCAGACTCCCAAGGAAGGCAGGAGGGGCCTGACTCAGGAGCTGGCGCAGAGGGGAGTGTGAGCTGCTGAAGAGACCAGGGAACCCATGGAGCAGACTCCCAAGGAAGGCAGGAGGGGCCTGACTCAGGAGCTGGCGCAGAGGGGAGTGTGAGCTGCTGAAGAGACCAGGGAACCCATGGAGCAGACTCCCAAGGAAGGCAGGAGGGGCCTGACTCAGGAGCTGGCGCAGAGGGGAGCGTGAGCTGCTGAAGAGACCAGGCAACCGATGGAGCAGATTCCCAGGGAAGGCAGGAGGGGCCTGACTCAGGAGCTGGCGCAGAGGGGAGCGTGAGCTGCTGAAGAGACCAGGGAACCGATGGAGCAGACTCCCAAGGAAGGCAGGAGGGGCCTGACTCAGGAGCTGGCGCAGAGGGGCGTGTGAGCTGCTGAAGAGACCAGGGAACCCATGGAGCAGACTCCCAAGGAAGGCAGGAGGGGCCTGACTCAGGAGCTGGCGCAGAGGGGCGTGTGAGCTGCTGAAGAGACCAGGGAACCCATGGAGCAGACTCCCAAGGAAGGCAGGAGGGGCCTGACTCAGGAGCTGGCGCAGAGGGGCGTGTGAGCTGCTGAAGAGACCAGGGAACCCATGGAGCAGACTCCCAAGGAAGGCAGGAGGGGCCTGACTCAGGAGCTGGCGCAGAGGGGCGTGTGAGCTGCTGAAGAGACCAGGGAACCCATGGAGCAGACTCCCAAGGAAGGCAGGAGGGGCCTGACTCAGGAGCTGGCGCAGAGGGGCGTGTGAGCTGCTGAAGAGACCAGGGAACCCATGGAGCAGACTCCCAAGGAAGGCAGGAGGGGCCTGACTCAGGAGCTGGCGCAGAGGGGAGTGTGAGCTGCTGAAGAGACCAGGGAACCCATGGAGCAGACTCCCAAGGAAGGCAGGAGGGGCCTGACTCAGGAGCTGGCGCAGAGGGGAGTGTGAGCTGCTGAAGAGACCAGGGAACCCATGGAGCAGACTCCCAAGGAAGGCAGGAGGGGCCTGACTCAGGAGCTGGCGCAGAGGGGAGCGTGAGCTGCTGAAGAGACCAGGCAACCGATGGAGCAGATTCCCAGGGAAGGCAGGAGGGGCCTGACTCAGGAGCTGGCGCAGAGGGGAGCGTGAGCTGCTGAAGAGACCAGGGAACCCATGGAGCAGACTCCCAAGGAAGGCAGGAGGGCTCCCACCCAGGAGCCAGATTTAGAGCGTTCCCGTCGTGGTCCTCGTCATTCCCTGGAGAAGCCATATACTCAGAGAGGTGGCCTTTCCTTTCCTGAATTTAATGTCTTGTGCACGTGTCTAGTTTCATGTATGTTTTCTCATCCTTATATGTAATATAGGGTTTTCTGGCTTTGATGCTTTTTATTTTTATCGTGCGCAAAGTTCGAGGATTCTGCATGTGCCCCTCCCGGAGGCGCGGCTTGCCATCTCTGCACTGAAGTCACACACCTGTGTGGCTGTGCGGTCCAGAGCCTCGGCCATCACCCCTCAAGCCTCTCAGAGCACCTTCAGTCCTTCTCAAGCCCCCCTTTCTTTGCCCCTTTGATTAAAAGAGAGTAGAAGTGCTTTTTTAAGCATTTCAAACATACAGAGAGTGATAAAATGAACCCAGGAATCCCATGCCTACCAGCCCAGACTCACATGTGTTGTTACCATTGCACCCTATTTATCTCAGACCTGCTCCTCATCTTCCTTCTCCTCATCTTCCCACCCCTCCTCCTTTTCCCCCTCCCTCTTGGCTTCTCTCTCTCCCCCTTTCACGCACCTTCCCTCCCTTCTTCTGCTCTTTCTCTCCTCTTCTTCTCCCCTCCTTTTCTCCTTCTCCTCCTCTCCCTCCTCTAACCTCCTTCCTCCCCAATTTCTTTCTCCTGAAATAAATTATTATGGAGATACAGCCCCTGTGCGCTTCTCCTCAAGCCCATGCCCCTTTTCAGAGGTAATCTTGTGCTATCCTTCCCACACATATTTTCATTTCACTGCACTTCCTGTGACTCAATAAATAACCTATAGTTTTGTTTTGTTTGAGGTATGATACCAGTTGTGTGAATGTTCTTTGAGAAAGAACCATGTTCTTGAGGAAAAACAGAACCTGTGTTTTTTAGATCTGTTCCACACCTATTGATAAATGTAGATCTTTTTTTTTTTTCTTTCTTTCTTTTTTTAAGTCAGGAAGATTAGCCCTGAGCTAACATCTGTTGCCAATCCTCCTCTTTTTACTGAGGAAGATTGGCCCTGGGCTAACATCCATGCACATCTTCCTCTACTTTATATGTGGGATGCCTGCCACAGGATGGCTTGATGCACCTGCCATGCATATGTCCACGCCTGGGATCCCAACTTGTGAACCCTGGGCCGCTGAAGCGGAGCAGGGGAACTTAACCACTCTGCCACTGGGCTGGCCCAATAAATGTAGATCCTAAGAAGGATTTGTTTTCCGGTTTTGTTGTCCATTTTCTCTAGTACCATTTTGTAACAACATTGTATTCCATTCTTGTTCACTCGAGTAGGTCACATCTCAGCCGTGTCAAGGCTGAAATAAGCAGTGGTCCACTGCCCTTTCCTATCTAGTCATCTTCTTTTAAAAAGGTGTTGTTTATATTAGAAAACATATTCCCAGTTCCAGACAACCAATCCACTCATAATTTTTCAAATAATAACTCCATTATTTTTTTTTTAAAGGATCTCTCAGTGTTGCTTGGTTT
The DNA here is from genome assembly GCF_020826845.1 of Diceros bicornis minor. Classification (NCBI taxonomy): domain Eukaryota; kingdom Metazoa; phylum Chordata; class Mammalia; order Perissodactyla; family Rhinocerotidae; genus Diceros; species Diceros bicornis. Next base: position 43,492,206 of record NC_080770.1, on the reverse strand, counting down.
TTTGTTTTTTTTTTTAATTTTATTTATTTATTTTTTCCCCCAAAGCCCCAGTAGATAGTTGTGTCATAGTTGCACATCCTTCTAGTTGCTGTATGTGGGACGCGGCCTCAGCATGGCCGGAGAAGCCGTGCATCGGTGCGCGCCCGGGATCTGAACCCGGGCCGCCAGCAGCGGAGCGCGCGCACCCAACCGCCAAGCCACGGGGCCGGCCCAATAACTCCATTATTAATGAGAAGGGGCTGCCCAATTAATAACTTATGAATCAAGTGCTATTCTGCCTCCCCTCGTAGGTTTTTTGTTCCCTTTTAAATCATCCTGATCTCATCTTAGTGACAATCATAAAAATTACCAATAAATTAATCACAAAATCTGTCCTTAAAAATCGAAGTAAGCAGGCAGTTTCTGAAACGGTTAGGTTGTGACTGAAGAAATGCACAGCCGTAAAGAACAATGTTACCAAAATGACGTGGGCAGGGCAAGCCTTGCGAACTTTAGAACAAAATGCTTTTGTGAGTTCTAGGACTGCTTTGATTTACATGTCATGCTTTTACTATTAGCAAAATCAAGTATCTTTGGTTGTTTCCCTGTATTGAAACAATATACACCTTTAGTAAATAGCATGAGTTACATATTTCTCTGTAGATAAAAATCTTAAAAATAAGAGATTTTCAAAATTTAAGAAAGTTCTACTAAAAATTACTTGGCTAAGAGTCTAATGCAGCTCAGAAATATTTACTTTGATCTCTTGGGTAAATGGCTAATTAAACAGTCACGTGTAAATGATGTTTACCTGTGGGTCCCCTTGCTGTCAGCTAGAGTCAGTCCTGTCTCTTGAGTAAATACATCATTAAAGCCGCTGAAACTCAGATTATGTCCCCTTGAGACCAGATAAGATCCACAGCACCCCCATACCCTATTAGGCAATTACATAATTGAGCTGCAGGCTTTTAAATCAGAAAAATTTATAATTACTTTATGTGGAAAAAAAAATGAGTTGGGTGCTTCATTAAAACACAAAGTGCCTTAATACTCCTTCTCTCCTAAGTAATGTCTGTTTCCACCGAGGAGAACTTCTCCAGGGAAAGCAGAGTGGCTTACTGGTGGCACTCATAGAGTGCCCCCACCACACATACCAGAAAGACACATGACTAGTCACAGAAATCCCTTCATCTCTCCCTAAGGATCGACTGTTCTCTTGGTCTTCTCTCTTGAATACTCATTTGCTGGCTCATATGAATACTTTCCCCTTTCTTTTAATTGCTGCACAGATAAAATCCCCTTCCTATAACTTAGATATACCTTAGGTGATGATGCTTGCATTTCTCTTTAAACATTGAAAAATTACTTCTGGTGTGCAAGAGGAAGGTTCTTGAGGAAAAAGTCAGTTAAATCTGTGTATTAGGGGAAATTGTCATCTGCTGTCTACATCCGTGGTTTTTAATTCTCCTGCTTTTCTGTCTCTGCATTAACAGCACTGATTTACATACAGAAGGAAATGTAATTTTATTAAATGCTTTCACATTCGCTTTCTGTTTGTATTTGTACCATCCATCGCAGAAATCAGATTCCTTTGGAGCTAGCATGTGTTTTTCTTAAAAAACTAGCAGGAAAAAAAGAAAACCAAACTTGGAATATTAAGGTAAACAAAAAGGAGAAAATAAAATTGCCCGTTGACGTTGTGGTGTATGGTTTTTAATATTTAATATATTGGCAAACATGGGTTGTACTGTTTGTGTCCATAGCTTCTTTTTTTCCCACTTGTCACAAGTGAACTTCCTTTCATACCATCACATGTTCTTCTACATCATTTCCAACAGCTGTGCAGAGACCCCTGTGTGGCTATTCCACTGTCCCTTTAACCAGCCTCTTGTTCAACATTTAAGTTGTTTTTAATTTTTCCTGTAGTAAAAAAATTTCAAAGAACATCTGAGCAATTCAGTTTGTACAAATATCCATGCTATTTCCTTAGAATGAATTCCTAGATGTAGAGTTGTTAGGTCGAAGGGAATGCGTGTCTTTCAGCCTTTTGCTCTGCACTGCCAGATCTCACTCTGGAGGGGTCATCAAAGTCACAAGGAATGGAGGAAAATATATATATATATAATCTGAGCTCTTTATGAAACTGGGTGCTATCAACCTTTTTTTTTTTGAGCACCAAATTGAGAAGTGCAAATGACATCCAATTTTTTTGTTCATTTGACCTTTATATTTACCATTGAGGTCAAACTTTTCCCCTACCTATTTGTGAGCCCTTTGTGGTTCTTCTTTTATAATTTGCCAGTTCGTGTCCTTTGCTCATTTTTCTATTAGGTTAGTAATGTTTTTCTTGTTGACTTGTAAGAATTGTTTTTATATAAATTCGTACAATTTGTTGCAATATTTTGAGCAGTTTGATTTTTGCCTTTCATTTTTCTTAATGATATTTTGGACACAAAGTCTTTTCCGTTATTATCTTCATCTGTCTATTTATGCATTTGAATATCACAGTTAAGTTTCTGGATATAAATTAAGAGGCAGCCTAGATGACTCTTGGGGTTCTAGACCTAGCAGGAACCGTAACTGACCTTTGAGAAAAATTCTGGTAGAATTGAGCCAGTAATTCTAAGTGTCCTGCTAAGTGTAAATCATAGGACGATTTGCCTTTCTAAGATGTGAAATATGACCATCAGTCATTCTACAAATAGTGTGTGCCTTGGCATTGAATTTCTAAGCCTTTTCTCCTGGCTCCTGGGAAGGCAGAAAAGTGAGGAACTAGTTTGTTCTATTGACTTAGGCTCCAGACTGCTGAGAACAGTGAGACAGTCCCCAGTCTCCCTCCTGGGCTCCAAATGTATGAAATCAAAGAGAGCCTTTATTAGCTAACAGATAAGTTGAGACCCAAGCATAGTATATTCATAAGCACCATCAGGAGGCCCATGGTAAAAGTGTTGTCTGGTGGCATTTTTCAGATAGAGAGCTCCAATTTGCAGAGCCCATTCAGTCCCAGCATGAGCTGTGTAAAGCAGCTTGTTCCCTCTTCTCTGGGCTTTTGTTTCTTTGTAGGTATGGGTTAGTGTTGTCAGTTTCAGACTGCAAGCTCCTTCAAATTGGGGACTTCCTTAGAAATATGCCTGGCTAAAGCATCTGCAAACAGTACATCCTGAGAATGTATTACAGATGTTTTTCCTGACTCTGCAGAAGTTGTTTTTGACTAGAAACCTCTAACCATTCCTTGTCTGAGATTGACTTTTGTTTCTGTCCCTGCTTATCATTATTACCTGCTTATTAGGGATTTATATTGTGGGTTCCCTTATGAATGACCCATTGGGCAGATCTGCTGCTCTCTTTCTTGGCTCTGTGGTCCAGTAAAGTGAAGCCAACCATTCTCATGTAATTTGACCATCCATCAAAATCCTTATAAAATAAAAGACTCATCTTTGAGAAATTATCTCTAGGATTATCTTAAAAGATGAGTCCTTTTATAAACATCTCTATCAAAAAAGTAAGAGAAATCCTAGAGATAAGAGTATTGAGTAGTGAAGATAAATGGGATAAAATATATGAAATAAGTGAAAACCTGCAGTATGCCCACTACTTTATTTACCTCACCATGGTAAAAAAAAAAAAAGAGGGCAGAGTGTAGAACTAGTAGCAGTGGTGGTATTCTTATCAAGTATACAAGGACTTATTAGAAAGACATTTGCAGGATTATTATAGCATTTTATTCTGTGTTCTTTTGAAACCCAGTTGGAACCCAGCTAAAGCAAAAGAGGGTCTTAATATGAAAGAGGTGCACAAAACAGTGAGATAAATTGTGTGTCATCATTGAGGGCCCAGTTACAAGTAATCTGAGTCATTGACAATCCAAAACAGTTTCCATTATCTGCAAATTCTACAGTAAAAAGTGTAGAAAGTCCTTTAACAATTTTATTCTTAAAATATGTGTTAAAACAGTGGCTCTTACGAAGTCATGCCAAGAAATTATTAGTTACAGCTATTGCATAAGGTAATACGACGAAGAAATACATATTTGAGGCTCTCTCAGAATGTTTGAATTATTTTAGGAAAAGAAAATTATAACTTTCACTTCAGAATTTGGGTCAGTTCTTTTTGTTCATATTCTAAAATGCTTTTCATAGATCCAGGATGATTGGGCACACAGAATAGGAGCTTATCTCTCTGTGGAAGCAGACAGACTAGAGCAGGAGAGGTGGAGGTCTGGAAATGAGACAGGCCACAGTGGTCCAGCTTGCGCACTGACAGTTGAGAGATGGCAGGTCAAGGAGGTGACACTATTCTTCACACCTGTCTTCCTGGACAGATTCTGGAAGCAGGTGCAGTACAGTGGTCCATGTAGGCAGCTGGGATTGAGGCATTATGGCAGCCAGTGATGGGAACCAGCCCTGGCCTGAGCTTCGAGGGCAGGACTCTACACCTGAACCCCAGTATGCAGAAACAGGGATACAATGCAGGTCATCCCAACAGAGAATTGTCACAACTTGAGTAAAATTCAGGGACTACTTTATGTAAATAGAGGAAGAGCTCCTGGTTACTAGAACTGGACCACAGACAGGTGCTGGCTACAAGGCTAACTTGACACCAAGTCCTTCGGCCGAGGAGACTAGAATTCCTTAAATCCCCTAAAATCAGCTGCTCCGGCCCCTAGGATAGGCCGTGGATCCAGGTGGCCAGCTGGTCCAGGGGAGGGCAGAGGGCAGGAGCCTTGCAGGGATATCAAGGCCGATGGCAGTGGCCTTGTATGTTCAAAGCCAAACTTACAAGGCAAGATCTTCCATATTCTGCCTCTGTGATTCTTCCTGTCAGGGCATCTTCATGAGAAGAGATGATTATCTTCCCCCTTGTTCACTAGAGAATTCTGTTGTTACCCCTTCGCTCTCAAACTAAAGATGACCTATGAGGCTTTGTCCAGTTTTGCTCTTCATATTAACTTGTAGAGTCTCGTGTCCATTCTACAGGTTGAGTTGGACATTTCCTTGTATTTACTACTGTTGCCAGAGACCAGGGAAAGGTCAGCACCACCACCGAGATTTCCTCTCCCAGCAGCCTGGGCAAATCATCACTTCCAAGTAGGAAATGAGAGAGAAACACACTCTGGCAGCGGGACAATGTCATCATTGGTTGTTTAACTCTTGTTACCAGTATAGTTTTATTTCTTGGGGGAAGAGTGTTGACCTAGAAATTAAGAGACATGGGTATTTACCTGTCCTGTTAATTTTTACTTTTTCTCTGCCTCTCAAGTTGGCTGTGATAAAATCTGTGCCCACCTCCCTGCCCAGGACACATGAGGCGATATGGGTAAGACAATTTGGTGCCCTTTGAAAACAGATAGGCAGTGTGGCTAGTAAGTTTCCTGAGCTCCCCAGCAGACTTAGCAGCAAAGTGCAGAGTGTGTTTATCCTTGATTGACAATTATGCTTTAAAATAAGGGCAATTCTCTTTTTGCTTAGTGTCTCCTTCTCAGCCACCAAGTTTTTCTACAGTCTTCTCATTTGAGGGAAGTTCAGGGGTCATTTCTGGAAGGATGGGGATACTGCAAGGTCACATTTTTCCACATCTCTTTCTCAATCCAAACCAACAGCATTCATGCAATGAGAGAGTCGATCTTGGATAAACCAGCCCAGGTTCACAAGAGTGGTCACATTTCACATACGTACTTCACAAGCAGAACACTTCAGCATGACATAAGATTCAGGCCACAAAAAAATGTATTATTACAAGTGTAAGTTGTTGTAAAGAATTAAATTATGCTGCAAAATAATCAGATGTTATTTTATCTTGAAGACATTTTAATTTCAATTAAATGTCAGGAAGCAAATTAAATCCAAAGTAAAGCTTAACCTAAAATTATGTCTGAAGGCTGGGTCTTTGAGACCAACGGGAATGTGGCTAGAGTTTATTTTTATTTCTTTTAAACACTGTAGGCAGCAGCGTTATTGAAAAAAGCCCCTACAGAAGAGTGTGACGATAGTTCGGCCGTTCACAGTAATGAATCATCTTGCAGCTTGCCATCTATTCTGAATGACAGTAGTGGAATAAAGGAAGCGAAACCCACTCTATGGCTCAACAGTGTTCTTACAAGGGAACAAGGTAACTGTTGTTAAAGGGTCTGTCCACAGCAAAAACGCATTCAGAGTCAACGCAAACACCCTTTCTCAAGGTGTACCTATAAAAAAGCAGACTCAAGAACACTTCTAATTTTAATATGTATAATATGTTATTTGTTTTATACCACCTTCCAATAAATATATGTTTTCATTCAGTCTAACAGGAATAGGAAACCTAATTGTAGATCTGCTGTCCTGCTGAATTTCCAATAAAATAAGTTTTTATAAATTGAAATCTTAACAGGACTAAGCACTTGGCAGTAGATAATTATTATCATCCCACAAAGATGAAGATGATTCTATGAAAATGAGTCCATCAAGTACTTCACATAGAGTACTGTGAAGTTTTTGATATCACTTAATAGAATTTACTCATAATTGGTAAACATTCTTTTTAATTATAATAGAACCTTTTATAAGTTTAAACAGATGATTAAGAATCAGAGTTTATGCCCCCCAAAACTTAATAACCAATTTTTAGTATCCAGAAATTGTGATTATTATTTTTTTTTAAAGATTTTATTTATTTATTTTTCCCCCCAAAGCCCCAGTAGATAGTTGTCTGTCATAGCTGCACATCCTTCTAGTTGCTGTATGTGGGACGCGGCCTCAGCATGGCCGGAGAAGCGGTACGTCGGTGCGCGCCCAGAATCCGAACCCGGGCCGCCAGCAGCGGAGCGCGCGCACTTAACCGCTAAGCCACGGGGCCGGCCCGAAAATTGTGATTATTTTAACGTTATTGTTAAGACATGCCAATAAACCGCTATAATGTATTCCCAAGAGAGCTATGAGTTGCTCAGGATATATTCAGAAGCTGATACACATGCACAGGATTTGAGGCTCGCTTGTTTTAAGCCCCAGTCAAATTTGATAGATGTCAGGCTAAATCATTTTGCATGAAAGCAACATAGAGATACCTTAGTTTTAGAATAGGTTTCTTTTTAGGAACAGTACTATTTCAGACAAGAAATAAACTAAGCAAAGAAAGGAGGTGGGGAAGCAGTGAAAATAAAAGGAATGGCAGTTAAGAAAAAAAAAAAAGCAAAGGCCTATTCCGTCAATATAACCTTGAAATACACTTTTATTATCTTGTGTTTGATTTTTAGACGTTTCAAGTGGCTGCGGAGACGAGAGCAAGGAAGAGAGCATGGCAGCAAAGATTCCAATCACAGGTAAAGTTATGGTTGCCTAAGAGTTTCAAACACAGGATTCAACCTTGTTTTATAATCAGAACATTCTAGGTTAGTGGTGTGTGGACTCTGCTAAGAGCAAGTATATTCAACTACTACGTGCTGGAGGGGACGATTAATTGTAAGAGCATGATGTGTGCGCTTACATTAGCAGAAACTGAGGTGGAAAATAAGCATGCCTATTGAATTCTTCATGATCATGTTACACAGTTACACGTGTGAGCACCCCATCACATAGCCTTTCAGCACCTGCGTCTGTGTGACAACGTCAGTCTCCGTGGGGAACACCAGTCATTGTGTGGCCAACTACAGCTGTTTCTGATTTTACTCTTTTCTTTCCTGTGATAATTGAATGTGTCTCATTAAAATAAGAGCAGGAAAAAAAAAAAATGCCAGACAAGGAGCTTGCTTGTGCCTCAGTTACAAAGCCCATGTGATAATTTAAAAATTTTAGCAGTAACGTTTCATCAAGACCTATTAAGATTTCTGCACATGTATTACGCTTGTTTAGCTGGAATCTGAATATCATTACATTTTTAGTTTTAGAATATCAACAGCAGCAATGAGTATTCTGAACAGAGTTCTATTTGTCATACGTCTAAATTTACTAGGATCTTATTTTGTAAAGTGGTACACTACTTCATTATAAATTCAAAGGTCTGACTTTAAATATTTATACAAGTAACCACACCACTGCACTGCGGTACTGAGGCATGCATCTGCATATGTGGTCGTTTTGTTGTTTATAAGCGGAAAAGAATAGCTTTCTTTTATGACAATACAATTCATAGCCTGATGATTAATTTTTTAAACTCATGTTTCTGTGATGAACTCTGGTTTTGAAAAAAGAGTTTATAATAGAGCAATTATTGTATATATTCTGCATCAGATAATATTTCATTCCGAAATACAGAGGTTTTCTTTTCTTTTAAACATTTTCCCAGTGATATGTTTATTGCATTTTTATTCTTCATTTTGAGAAAACTCTGGTAGCGTTCCCTCTTTATTTTTTTGTTAGTAGAAGTGTAGATGATCCCAAATTGCAGATAATCAAGAAGTCATTTGGAGACTTTTCTCTTGCATTTATCTTTGAATGCAGAAGTATCTAATGACCTCTGAATTTATTTCAGTTAAAATTATAAAGACTTATTGGAGAGAAACCAGGAAGTGATCTCGTTGCCCATTCTTGCTTCTCTTTTCAGTATTCTTTCCAGTCATTCCCTGCTGTGAGCAGATGACTGTCCTCAAAATTAGTGCAAACGTTATTTTCTCATAGACTTTCTTTATAAGAGAAGAGATAGTTAAGTACTGGAGTTTCAAATCTTTCTTTTTTTCTTGTAGAAAGAGGTGTGATGTGCCTAGAAATAATAAGGGCTATTTACCATTAAGATTTTTAAAGAAATTTTAATTCCAACAACCTACCATCAGTCAATTAATAGTTGGCAGTTTTAAAAAAATGCTTTGTGGGGCCAGCCCGGTGGCGTAGTGGTTAAGTTTGCACGCTCTGCTTTGGCGGCCCGGGGTTCATGGGTTAAGATCCTGGGCGCGGACCTACACCCTGCTCATCAAGCCATGCTATGGAGGCATCCTACATACAAAATAGAGGAAGATTGAGAAAGATGTTAGCTCAGAGACAATCTTCCTCAAACAAAAAGAGGAAGATTGGCAACAGATGTTAGCTCAGGGCCAATCTTCCTCACCAAAAAAAAAAAAAAAAGAAATAAAGAAAAAAATCCTTTGTGCCTGTTGCATGCCAAAGTTTTAGACATATAAAATAACTTGGGAGATATAAAAATAAACTTTCAAAGCCATTTACTTTGAGCATTTCCATTCTGTCCTCGCCACCATACTCTCTTTCTTCTTTGCTCCCCACCCGCTGGACTTCCCATGAAATTAATGTTTGAGGGCCTCATGTGCCTTGACTCTTTAATGCTGTTGTCATGTCTGTGATTGAAACTACTTTGCTCTCTAAGTTCTTTTTTCCCCAGTTTTTTAAATTGAGATATAATTGACATATAACATTGTAATAGTTTAATCTCTAAGTTCTTGACCATTATCTCTTTATTAAATCTTTGTGTCTTTGGCATAATTATTGGAGATTTGGCCTTGGTAGAGTAAAGCAGGTATATAGTTTGATTTAAGATAGAGTCTGGGGCCAGCCCAGTGGCGCAAGTGGTTAAGTACGCGCGCTCCACTGTGGCAGCCCAGGGTTCTCAGGCTCAGATACCGGGAGTGTACCGACGCACTGCTTGTCAAGCCATGCTGTGGCAGCATCCCATATAAAGTAGAGGAAGATGGGCATGGATGTTAGCTCAGGGCCAATCTTCCTCAGCAAAAAAAAAGAGGAGGATTGGCATGGGATGTTAGCTCAGGGCTGAGCTTCCTCACAAAGAAAAAAAAAAAAGATAGACTCTGCCTCCCCCTTTATAATAGTTTTATTGAGACTTTCCTGTTTTATGGGCTGCATTCCTTCTAGAATATTCCAAAGAAAAGGAATATTCCAGAGGCTGTTCTCAGGGTTGAGGGGATGTTGCAATTGAGCCTGGGCTTTGGCATCAGCCGTCAGTGTCAGCATTTTACTCCCTGCTCTATTTCTCCACCTCCCTGAGCCTCTGTACTGGGAAAGCAGACATACCACCTGGCAAGATGGTCTTAAAGTTTACATGAGATCGTGTGTGTGCAAGTGCCAGGCGTGCACTACACACTCAATACATGTAAGCTGCGATTTATAATAATAATATTCATGTGAATGTTAGTAGTAGTATTGATCTTCTGCACTGGCCCCACAGTCCCCAGTTTTTCAAACCAATGCCATCTAGTTAAAAGGAATCTCACAAAGCAAACTCAAAGAGGAAAAGAAGCAGGGGGCTGGGGGTACAGTGCCACAGAAAGCATAATCCTGAGACGAGTCTTGGAAAGGCATCTGAACACCACCTCCTGAATTGCGGTAGCCACTTGGGACCAAGACTCGCCCAAGCCCTGTGCTGCCATAATTCCTCCTAGACAGTGCTTCCCAGTGGTACCGCTAAATTAGTTTCTGCAAGAAGTTTCCACTTAAGAACTCAATTGATGATTTGAATCCAGAAGGATATTTACCCCATCAAAAAGGAATCTTGAGGAGAGTTGCATGATATTTTTGGAACTTCTAATTAGTCCCGTGGAGAAACCCTTAGAGAAGAATCACAACAACGTGGTGCAGTGGCTCCTGGGGCTCTCACTGGTCAAGGCCCAGCATCTCTGCCTGTGAGTGCCTGTGTGCCATAACTCTTACAGGCTCACAGGTGAGGGCGTTGCAGGGCACATGGTTCCCAGGCGACAGTCCTCCCCTGCTGTGCCGCCTCACCGTGTGGATGGGCGGATGCAGCGTTTCCCCAAGCGTGTTCTGTGCAGGCTCCACCCCGAAAATGCTTCAGGGAATACACATTCTCTGACCAAATCCCGCATAATCGCGCTCTCCCTCTGCAACATGCACAGTGCAGGGAGCACGTTGAAAACTTTTAGACTTTCAGTAAATGACCCATTTAAAGGTGTGAACTTAAAGTTTCAAATAATTATCTTCTATTTGAAAATGGAATCCTTCCTATGAACAGCCAACAGAATTAATATTCTGTGGAACACGTTTTGGGAAATATACACAGATATACACAGAATGTTTTTTAAAACCTTGAGTCTAATGAGGGCACCAGTATTCTTAATACCCTAAAATTATCGTCAACGTTTTCCCATGAGTCCTTTTTGTGGGAATCTCCCTTGTGGATGAGATTGCTTTATAATGAAGCTTTGGCTACTTTAGTGTAACTAAACCCAGTTGATGTTATGATTGAAAGTTACTTGTTAAAGCTGCTTCCTGAATTGACGAATTGACGACCAGCATGTTCCAGTAGTGAGTTTGGACAGTCCAGAAGTGCTCTTCTTTAGTGTGGGTCCTTCTGCGTGACTATTTGCTTTACAGCCGTCTCAGAGGAGATGTAGTAGAGAAAGACACCGAAGTGAACCCAGGCAGGCACCAGGAGTTTGGGCAGAATGGAGGGGAAGCTCTGAATGATGAGGGCCCTGGGGAAGTTTAACCTGAGAAGGGTACAAAAGCTATCTTTAAATATTTGCGAGGCCTCCACGTACAAGACAGAACGTTGATCAAGCGTAATTTTAGAGTCTCTCAGGGGGCTCTGTGTGTGAGTGGTGCAGGGAAGGAATTCACAGCTCAGTAATGGAAGAACTTTCTAGCTCTTCTTTGAGGCAAAACCAAGCTGAGTGTCTTCCAGGTATAAGATTCTGTGCTGGGTGCTTGAACCATGGCAGGAACCTACTCTCTAGAGGGACACTGTGGAAGGAATTCTTGTTTCTGGAACTGACGTTCCTTCTAATGCTAAGAGACTGTGATTCTCATTCCATATGAAAGAAGTCAAATGTGCCAATATTCTCATTTCTTTATTTCCCTTTCTTATTTGCTTATCACTTCCAAACATAGGTCTCCTTGGCAGAGGGGCTCATCCTTAAAGAGTTTGCTGTCACTCTGAAGGCATCTGCTTTGTTAATCATTTGCAGAGTGTTGGTTTCATAAGTTGAGCTCCTGCAATCTGTGCTAAGATTTACATAGAAACCCTCCCGTACACAGACCCACACACACAACCAGAATAAATATTCCCACAGCCTGTATGATCTGTTGTTGTTAACACAATCTACCCCTTTCATTAGTCTGGTTGTTCACAGTGAAGAATTAAGGTAGAAATCAAAGAATAATTTTGATATCTATGAATGTGTGGTTTTCTCCCTATAATAGATAGTATATCATTTGCATGTATATTACACCTTTACTTTGGCTAAGTCCTGGGAATAAGACTGGGTCCTTGCCCCTCCTAAGTCTTCATCATCTCTGATCCTCACAACAGTCCTGTGGGGTAAACATTAGGGACCCATTCTACAGTCAGTCCAACAGAAACTTAGGAAGGTTGAGTCCTGCTCAAGGCCATATAGCTAGTGTGTTGGATCTTGAATCGAACTCAAACTTCAAGATTTAATCCCTGAACTCCTTCTGTTCCACCAGCCTGCTGCTTTCGTTTTACAAGAGAGGCGACTGCATCAAGGTGTCTGGATTAATTAAACATCAGTGTATATCATCACAAAAGATGAGCTCCACAAGGATGCTTTGCGAGTGATGATGAGCGAAGCTATACCTTTCCTTTCTCTCGTGTTAGGCCTAGAGAGGTGGGCACTTGCAAGGATTTCCGAGTATGGATTTTGCCAGGAGGTGTGTGTGCCCTTTATACAGCGGGGCGAGCCTGAGTACACGTGCAGGACTAGAATACTCAGGTCAGTGCTTCCCTGGAACACTTAGACCAGGATTAAAGCCATGCTTATCTAGATTATGAGGGAAAATCTCATCTGAACTACTTATACCCCCAAGTGAAATTTCCCACGTTGGCAATTTTATTTGTATTCATACTGAATTTACCTCTGAGAGTGAAGTGAGTTTTAGTTTTAGCAAGTGACACAGGTTATGCTAAATGTCATAGAAACCCGTCACCTGACACGGTATCTGGCACACAACACAGTGGGCACTCAGTTTGTCAAACGAATGAATAAAAACGAGTTGGAATCCAAAGATTAAGGAGTTTCCTTAAATGCTTGTTGATTCAGGCCAGAACGCTGTCTCTTTCACTCAGTCACTCTACCAATACTTTCCCCACCCCACGTGCCCATCCTGGCAAAACTCATCTCCTTAAGCTCCGTGTGAAAAGGGCTCTCAGCTTTTATCTGAAGAGGATTAAGCCTCTAAGAATGTCCATTCAGCCTCTCATTCTTTTGACTCCTATTCTCTCGGTCAAGCTGTGTTGAAAGTGGTTGCCTGACAGTGCCGTTTCTCACTGATATTCTTTGGCAAGCTGAAATATTCAATGTCATACTAAGGTATGTCCATTTAGAAGCTGTGAGGGAGGTCAGCCACTTGGGGTTCTGGGCAGTGCTTCTCAAAACGTTATTGCTTGAGTTTTACATCAAATTGGAAAAGGCTGGGAACATACAATAGCCAGGTTGTCATTGGTGACTGGATTTACCCTGGGAGAGAAGACTGTGGTGACAACGTTGGACGCCGGAGTACAGTGGCGTAACACTCCACTAAGGAGACTTTACTAAGAATGTGTCTCACCTGTCCTGTCCCAGAAATGCACGAGGATCAGGAAAGACGTGTTACCTGCCAAGCCTGGGAGCCCCAACTCGTGCAAAACCAGGGGAACCATCTCATGCTGCTGGATTGTCCATTGCAGTCCCTGTGGCCCTGTCTCTGTGGTAGATGTCAGGCTGCTGGGGCTTCCCCTTTGCTGCTACAGCAAAGCGTCTTCACTCATGACATTACAGGGCGGTGGTGTTTGTTTAACATGGTCAGTAAAGAATGAAAGGCACCTTTCTGAAGAGTGTTTTCGATTGGTTGCTCCTGCATTCAAGGAAATTAATTCATAAATGCCTAGAGAAATTCTCCTTGGTCGTTGACAGTAGAATCCTGGGTGGATACCTATGCCCCAGCCACACCCTTGACCAGTTACATCAGAACCTCTAGGGGTGGGGCTCAGGCATCAGTCTTTTATAACACCCCCAGGTGACTCCCCAGGTTTGAGAACCATGGAGCAGGGGGTCTCAAAGCTGAAAGAGCCTTTGTAGGTCATGTTGTGAAACACCTTCATTTTATGCAAGAGACTCAAGTGGGGAGAGAAGAGGTTGGGCTTCAGATATTTTAATAAAATCGAGGATCATGAAGTGTATTATTTTCCTAGGGCTATTGTAACAAAGTACCACAAACTTAAAACAACAGAAATGTATTCTCTCCCAGTTCTGGATGCCAGAAGTCTAAACCAAAGGCCAGCAGTGCCGTGCTCCTGAAGGCTCTAGGGGAGAAGGCTTCCTTGCCTGTTGCAGCTTCTGGTGGCTCTCAGTTTGTGACAGCTTGACTTCAGTCTCTGCCTCCATCAGCACATCACCTTCTTTTCTGTCTCTGTGTCCACTCTTCCTGTCAGGATGCCTGTCATTGGATTTAGGGCCCACCACAAATCTAGGATGATTTCATCTTGAGATCCTTAACTAATTACATCTGCAAAGAACCTATTTCCAAATAAGGTCACATTCTGAGGTTCTGGGTGGACATGAATTTTAGGGGAGACATCATTCAACCCACTGTAGGGGGTGAAGAGAGATTTCTTCATATTTTACATTTCTAACATCTAGTTCATCTTATACATTGATTATTCCTGACCCTACTATAATGCTAATGATAATATTATTGTCTTTATTTCTGATTCTTCTCATTATATAAATCATTGAATGCAAATTGCTAAAAATATTGTTTTTAAAAATATTTAATTATGCCAATAAAATATAGCTTCCTGATCAAGATTACTCAATCTTTGAAAAGTTCAAGATTGCATGACTTGGAGAGTTAAAAATTCCCCTCCCATGGCTGAACAATGTTAAGTGGCAGGCACTATGGTTATAAATTTACATATGAAGTAATACCGGCAGGACTGTTCAGTTCAGTTTTGGAACATTCGTTAAAGTTCAGTTACAAGCCTGACATTTATCTTCAAGTGTAATTGTTGAATTACTCCGTAGAAATTAAGAATGTGATGTAAATATTTTTTTTTTAACTGAGGAAGATTCACCCTGAGCTAACATCTGTTGCCAATCTTCCTCTTGTTTTTGCTTGAGGAAGGCTAGCCCTAGGCTAACATCTGTGCCAGTCTTCCTCTATTTTGCATGTGGGTCACCGCCACAGCATGGCTGACAAGTTGTATAGGTTGGTACCCAGGATCCGAGCCTGCGAACCCAGGCTGCCGAAGCGGAGCATGCCGAACTTAACCACTATGCCATAGGGCTGGCCCCTAAATATTTATTTTCTGAAGCAGCTCCAGGCAACTCATGTGAAGTAGGAGTTTCTCTTCTCTGTACATCAGCAATCTCTGAGAGCACAGAGAAACCTTGGCAATAGATTTACAGGCCCACGACACTGGGGGAGTGGAGTTTATTGCAGAAAGTCTGGACATGAAAAGTGATTCTGGTCATGGATCCAACCTATGTATCTCAGGTTCACATTGACTTATGGCCTTTGAAAAAAATCCTAAATATAGATGAGTTTTCTGTATTTTCAGAATTGTGAAGGCACCCATATCCTAATATTTTCTTGTTTTCATTTGAGCAGATTACTAGACAAATGACTTCTGGATTTTCAGTGATAATATTTATCTTTAGAATTAATTTTAGAAATATATGTCACAATTTTTATTTTATTTTACAAAAATGACTATGTTTGCTGCATCAGCAACACATCTAGTAACAGTGTGGAAAAAAATTTGCATGGGTGTAGAAATATGTGAAAAGTAACAGCACTGGGAAACTCAGTGGACAGAAAATACTTTTCAAATTTAATTTTTAAATTTCTACATACTTCCTATAGGAATAGTAATTCCCCTTCCTTACTCAAAGATGCCCAGTTCTTTGTTGGTTCAAGGTTTTTCTATTTGTAGTGATGGTATTGTTTGCATCTCCCTTTGTTACTCCTTTTCCGGGCCCAACTTTTCTTTCTTTCATTAGGGATTTCTGCGCAAGCCAGGGGCAGATTCTCTGCCTGGAGACACCCCTAGGGGCTGGTGAACCCTGTCTCTCTCTGGTTCTTGTAATGAGTTGTTAAAAGCACTTGTTCATCAGATATTTTCTTTTTCTTTTTATTTCTAGATTTAGAAGTATTTTAGCAGGTGTACATTTGCATATAAAAGAGAATAAAAGATAAGAAGTTGAGGCTTTTTCTTTCTTCCCTCCTCAACATCATCTCTCTCCTACCTCCCTTTATTCAGCATGTTTTCACTTTCCTTCTCTGGCTGTTTCCGTTTTCTAGACACGAAATGCATATCAAAAAAAAAAAAAAAAAACAATCTCAGTGATTCTTCACCACTTTGTAGGAAGATAGATGATTGGGTTTGGCTGGCTTATGTAACAAAGTAGGGAAAAACATATTTATCTCTTTGTGTCATCAGTCTGGAATTAATAGCCAAGGATGGATTTTAACCCCCTGGACTCCTTTATTTTATGTTTTAAATTGCAATATTTTCTACTTTTTAAATTAAATCTTGACACAGATTTGAGTGTATAATAGATGCTTGACTGAGAGATCCAGAACTGAAAGCTTGAGCATGCAGATATATTTGTTTCTGTGTGTACCAGAACATTCTAATTGACAATGATTGTATTCTTTAGAAATATTTGTTTTATCTAATTATATGCACTTCTCAATAATTTTCTGGGAGTTTGACATGACTAATGAGCGGAAATGTTGCTCTGGAGTTCTCAGTCACAGGCTGGAAAGTAAAGCCTTAAGGGGCTACCTAGTCCTCGATTTTGCAGACTTAGGGTTTACTTGCAGTTGAGAAGACTCAAGTCTTTTCTCCTTGGAACTGGAGGAACTCGGCCCCCACTTGTCTATAGCAGGCTGATTTGAACTCTAGACTTGTTACTTTTGCTCTTTTGTTCGTTCATTCATTTCGTAACTATAAATCTGCAGGGCAATACAGTGCAGCTTTGAACTGCGTGATTCTTCACTATCCTTCTTCCTTCTAGGAAAGCCTGGGCCTGAGTTACCAGAAACTTCACGCCCATAGCTTTGCCTCCTTGACTTATGAAGTTGGCGTCCTGGCCAAGACCTCTAGGCTTTTCCAGGAGGAGGTCTGAATTGTTTGAGTGCCCCTAGCAAGACGTAGACTCTTGCCTCCAAAGAGTCTGAAACCTGGTCTATTTGATACAAACAGCTGCTTAAAAACCTCCACACAGCTGTTGCAGCCTGCCTTAGATAGTGTGTTCCCGGGTCTCTCAACTCTGTCAACTACGAAAGCTTTTGCTAACATCTAGCTTCTAGCCCTTGGCTGAAGTTTTTCTCCGAGTGTTCTTGTGCCACTTTTAGGGAACACAGAAAAAATTGCTCACCACCATCTAGTTTCGAGGTTTCCAGTGTGTTCTGTTTGGCCTGTGCAGTGTTGTATTTTTTTTTTTAAGAAAGGCGGGAGTCTGGCAAGACTAGGCCCACTTTCCCACCTGGCAGCAGTTGGCTGTAGCCGGAGAACAGCTGTCCCCCTGGCCAGGCATGTGCTCTCCAGCTGGCCAGACTCACTTCTCTCTGCTACCTGCTTGGCCCCAGAGCATCTGCATTTATAATCCTGCCCTGTCCAATCTATGCAATTTCTGTTCTTAAACCCTCTTCCCTTGTTTCTACGCAGGCTATGTAGCCTTTATCCTCTCATTGTTATTTTTTAACCAAACCTTAATTTTGTTTTTCCTTTTTGGGTTGTTTCCCAGTCCTTCAAATGTTTTGTGCAGCTCTTCTGACTAAAACAGGGGTGACTGAGGGTGTGATACATGCCATGGGAGAATGACCACAGCTCTGAGCATCTGCTGCCCGACACAGACCTCCTGTTAGACAGCAGCACCTGCCGCCTGCTCCAACCCCTCTGGCTGGTTTGGTGTCTTGGTCCTGCCTCAGTTAGTGTTTCTTCCTCCAAGTGAATACACTTAATCCTTTCACCTTTTAAACTTCACTTTGCCCTTAAACCACACGAGGAAGCATGCATCGGGGATGGGAGCAGGCCATGTGCCCAGCAGTCCTCAGCTTGATTTTGCCAACCCTCTATTACTTAGGTCAGGGCGGCTATGTCCCAGATAAAAATTGTCCAGGTGAGCTTCACTGACTTTCCGCTTAGAGAAGGGCTACAGAAGGTTTAAAGATCAAATACCAGTAAGGAGCTATGGCTGGGAAGCGGGGTGGGCTCTGGGAGAACGAGACTGGAGAGACAAGCTACATCCCTCCAAAACTGTGTACGGTTGAAAGCAGACTCAGGGCAGCCTTGAAGGGAAAGGCCAGTTACAGAGTCCAAGTCCTTCAAGAAGCAAGGGAAGGGTAGATCCTACAATTCCTCACCCACAAGAAAAGAAACTTTGTAACTATGTATGGTGACTGATGTTAACTAACTGTGGTGATCATTTCACAATATGTACAAATATTGGATCATTATGTTGCATACCTGAAACTAATATAATGCTGTATGTCGATTATACTTCAATTAAAAAAAAAGAATGAGAGGAAGGAAGAGAAGGAAACCAGAATGGAAAGTGTGTGGAACATGGAAACGGCCTTTCTTTTCCAGAGTGGTAAAATGGTCCCTTGCTGCTAATGTGAATTCACTTCACATTCCTCCCTTGCTAGACTCAGACCAGTGATAATATCCGTACTGTCCTATATTTGGACAGAATACTTAATCCTCCCAAATGTGAAATTAACTCACAACTACTAGCTTTATATTTTTCACGAAAATCTTCTCCTAAAAATAAAAGGCACGTGTTTTCTGAGGAGCAGGAGAGCCAGCTCACTGGAGTCAGATGATTTACCTCACAACAATAGATGAGAGGAAAGCCTAACTCCAGCTTCCAGCTGCCAGGAGCCTTTGTTTACCAAGAAGCTACTCTTTTTTTCTTTTCCTATTCTTTTTTTTTTTTAACTTTTATCTTTGCTCTCTTTTCCTTGACCAAGTCAGTATAATTGAGTGCAGAAATAGCATATGGTCATTATGATCTGGACTTGTATCCTAAAAGCTGAAAAACTTTTTGGTTGATCTTTTAGAATAAAAACAAAACAGAATATTTTTACCTCTTTTACAGTGATTCCTTACCTTTTTAGAATTCTTTGATTTTATTGATACTTCTCCTCTCCCAAAAGTACCTTACCACAAATCTGAAGTAATATAGGTAGTAGGACTGACAGGAGAGTGTTATGATGCTGTCCTAGGACAGTGGGACTAATCTACAGCAAGAAACACTTTCTGTCCCAGGCCAGTACCCAACACATTTACAGAAGTTATGCAAAACAGTACTTTCCCCTTCTGCATGCATGACATCTGGTGTTTTCTTTATTAAATTTGTCAAAATACTAGTTCAGGTTTGCCCAACTAATATCACAATCCAGCAATGTTAAAAAGTGTTGCCTTAGGATTTATTATTTTCAGAGTTGAGTCCCTGATCTGTACATATTTTAACTATATAGCATTTAATATTTCAAAATATGATGCTCATTTTAAGTACTTATTTTTATCTCGATTGATTCTCAGTAGGGCAAGATAAGTTACATTTTTATTCGTCAGTGTGACGGTAGTTTTAATCCAGTAATAAGGGGCTCATGGTTAAGTTCTTAAATTGAACCAGCAAAAGCAGGAAAGCAGTGATTGCCAGCCTCTGGTGCTGACAGCAGGAGTCCTTTTGTTTGTGGCCACGTTGGAGATGTGGACGTGGATGCTGTTTTGTTATGTCTGTGCTAAAACTCTATTTCTCCAGCCTCTGTTTCATCCAGGCATCCTTGAGACTTGAGGTAATGGGAAAGTTGTGTCTCTCAGGTTCTTTACGTGATCATTATTTATTGTTTTTCCCAACAGTCTTCCCCACTTTAACTTACAGCAGACACGTTAACAGTCCTGCAGGGTAAGGGTGTCCTGTGGGTGCCCAGGCTGCTGCTGACCCCTCTGGGGCACCTGGCTTTGCTCCCTGCAGATGCTCTTCTCTGTCCCTACCATGAGCCTGGTTAGATTTTCTCAGCGGTGGGTCCCCCAGCTCATCCTGCTGCCGCCTCCCCTTCCTGACCTTCCCGCCCCTCACTCAGCCCAGAGACCCCACACTCAAATGTGCAAGCCTGAGGGCCAGGGCAGCGCGTGCTGCAGAGGAGCAGCTGAGCAACCAAGGCAGTCAGTTACGTGTCCTCTGATTCATTCCTGTAGCCGCTTCTGCAAGGCCTGGACTGGAGAGAAACCATTTTACTGTGAGGTGAACCTATCCACAGACCCACTCAAAATAATGACTGGAATTTGGCCACCTCAAATAAATTCATACAACTTGACTTCGAGTCTTGAAACCTGGGTTCAACTAAATTGTTTTTTGTTTGTTTTCAGAGTTTCTAAAAAGGGACAGTTCAAAAAACTAATTTGCATGCATTTGAAAAGTGTTAACGTCGTAGGAGGAATTCAAGAAACTTGTTTCTAGGTAGTAGAAAATTCAGTATTTCTGTGTATTTTTTTCACACCTAAAGCAGTTAATAACAATTTAGCAATATCATATATCCAATCAGTGTTCAGTCAGGAGCCAAGCAAATATCTTTTCAGTTGATTTTTTTTGATGAGTAGCCCAACTGTGCCATTGCATTGCATTTGCTTCATATGTCTCTTAAGTAGCGTCACCATATAATTTATTGTCTAAATTAGGAAACTTTTGATTAACAAAAGACAACTCTATTAATTATTATGCTGGGACAACAGGCAGAAACCTGAATTGTCATGGACAAATTCTACTTTTTATTTTAATTGTGGTAAAAAAATACATAACTTTAAATTTACCATCTTAACTGTTTTTAAGTGTGCAGCTCAGTAGTGTTAAGTATATTCACATTGTTGTGCAACAGATCTCTAGAACTTTTTCATCTTGCAGTACTGAAACACTATACCCACTAAACACTAATACTCCCTCCCCCTTCTTCCCAGCCCTTAATAACCACCTTTCCACTTTCTGTTTCTATGATTTTGACCACTTTTGTTACTTCATATGAGTGGAATCATACAGTACTTGGCCTCTTGTGACTGGCTTATTTCGCTTAGTATAAGGTCCTCAGGGTTCATCCACACTGTAGTATGTGACAGGATTTCCTTCTTTTTAAAGGCTGCATAATATTCCATTGTATGTACATGCCACATTTTCTTTATCCATTCAACTATTGATGGACATTTGGGTTGCTTCCATCTCTTGGCCATTGTGGAAAATGCTGTGATGAACAAAGGTGTGCCAATAACTCTTTGAGATCCTGTTTTTAGTTCTTTTGGATATATACCCAGAGTGGATTGCTGGATCATATAGTAATTCTATTTTTAATTTGTTGAGGAAGCTCCACACTGTTTTCCCTAATAGCTACACCCACCAGCAGTGCACAAGAGTTCTGATTTGTCCACATCCTCCACAACGCTGATTTTCTGTTCTTTTGATAGTGGTCATCCTGATGGGTGTGAGGTGATATCTCATTGTGGTTTTGATTTACATTTCCCTGGTGATTAGTGATTTTGAGCATCTTTTCATGTGCTTATTGACCATTTGTATATGGAGAAATGTCTATTCAAGCACTTTGCCCATTTTTAATTGGGTTATTTGATTTTTGTTATTGTTGTCAAGTGGTAGAAGTTCCTTATATATTCTGGATATTAACCCCTTTTCCAAATATATGATTTCAGTTATTTTCTCCCATTGTGTAGGTTGCCTTTTCACTCTGTTGATTGTTTCCTTTGACATGCAAAAGTTAAGTTTGAGATAGTCCTGTGTGTCTATTTTTAATTTTGTTGACTGTGCTTTTGGTGTCATATCCAAGAAATCGTTGCCAAAACCAATGTCCTGAAGCTTTTCTCCTATGTTTTCTTCTGGGAATTTAATAGTTTTCAGTCTTATGTTTAAGTCTTTAACCCTTTTTGAGTTGATTTTGTTTATGGTATAAGGTAAGGGTCCAACTTCATTCTTTTGCATGTGGATATCCAGTTATCTGTGCCTTTTTTTAAATCTGTAGAAACAAAAGCCTACCAGTTGCTGAAGTGGTCTACCCTTCAGGATAATACAAATCAAACTGAAGACAGGTTCCAAAAGGCAGATGCTTCTGCATCACAACTGTCAGGTAAGTGAGCAGATTCAGCACTCACAGCCAGTGTCTAGGTGATCCAAGGCAGCAGCTAGTGCTGTGCTCAGGGAAGGGTGGTCATTCTTTGAAAGTTTCTGGAGTTTGCTTTGTAATAAGCTATCACTGGATCAGAATCAGCCAGTACTTTTTCAGTCCTTAACAAACAAGAGTTTGGAAGAGTCTTCCCTCCGGGATATGTGCCAGCCCTGGCATGGCGATGGTCCTTACAGGCCCTTGGATTATACCTGGCATGTCATGATAGTAACTTGTCGCTAAGTACCACAGGAGACACCCCAAGTTCTTTCTTTGCCCACATCTTCCAGTTTCTTAATCATCAATGGGGAACATCATCCTGGGCTATTTTCCCTCACCAGAATGTTGGAAAACTTTGGGTTTTTTAAATGAAAAGACTGTAAATCCCAGTAAAGCTAAATTTTAAGCTTAAGTGTAGTTCCTTCAATCTAGGATTTTTGTTTTAATTGTAATTTTCTTTGTTTTCGTATACTTTATTGCATTTTTATTATTTTCATTGGTTTTTATTTTATTACACCTTTTTTTAGTATGTCACTTCAGCTCCCTTTGTGAAAGTAAATGGATTCATACAGAAGGAAGTACACCTTAGTCACTTCCTTATCCTTACATAAACCACCATTCCATAATTTCACCCATCAGAATGAACAGTGATCTCTTAACATCACATAATTCCCAGGCCATATCCAGATTTCCCAATTGTCTCAAAGATGTCTATATCAGACAGGCATTTTTTCGAGGGACATGTGGTGCATTAGACTTAGCTGTCTGTCTTCAGAGAGCTATTTCCTAGATAATATTAGTGTTAGAATTGGTTGCTCTTTATATGGTTCCACATCCAAACTCCCTGTTTTATTAGGTATTCTATCAAGTCCTCTTTCTTCTTGGAGACTCCTTCTTGAGGTCTTTATTTCTGTTGCTGTCACACCTGGTTCTTTAGGCTTGCTGGAAAGCTGCTTCCTGGGATTTTTAAAAATTCCTTTCTTCAGTTGAGGGTACTATTTTCTGATCATCTTTCTTGGCCTAAATCCTTCCTTGGTTTTTATTCTCAATTGAATTCTTAAGAAATGCCGTGCGGGGTGTGAGTTTTCTGAATCTGTTCTACCCTTGTACACATGAGTGGTCATTAGCTAGGCATCAAGTTCGAGTTTGCAAATTAGTTTCCCTCAAATCTTTGAAAGTGCTGTTCTTTTGACTTACGTCATCCAGTATTTTTGATGAGTTTTTTTTTTTTTTGGTGAGGAAGATCGGCCCTGAGCTAACATCTGCCAATCCTCCCCTTTTTGCTAAGAAAGACTGGCCCTGGGCTAACATCCGTGCCCATCTTCCTCCACTTTATATGGGACGCTGCCACAGCATGGCTTGCCAAGCGGTGCGTTGGTGCCCGCCCGGGATCCAAACCGGCGAACCCCGGGCCGCCGCAGCGGAGTGCTAGCACTTAACTGGTTGCACCACCGGGCCGGCCCTTTGATGAGAAGTTGAATGTTAATGTGATTTATTTATTTAACCGATACTTATGTAGTATTTAACACATACCAGGCACTGTTCTAGGCACTTTATAGATTAATTTATTAAATTCTCATAACAACCACATGACTGTTACTCCTTACTATTATTACTATTACAGATGAGAAAACTGAAGCACAGAGGGGTTAAGTAATGTACTCAGGGTCACTTGGCTAATACATGGCAGAGCCATTGTCAAAATCAGGAAGGTCATGCGCTTAATTTTTATGTTCTGCTTTCGTTCTTTTGTAGTTGATCTATTTTTCTTTCTGAATTTTTTCAAGATCTTTATCCTTGGTAGTGTAAGTGTTCATGATTATGTACTTAGGTATAGATTCTTTTAAAATTTCAGTTTATTTTGATCGGTGCTTGGCTGACTCTGAGGCTGAGGACTTGTGTTCTTCAGTTCTAGGGAATGCTCCTTGATTGTTTCTTGACCTCTTTTTTCACTGCCCTCTCTGAACTCTGGATCCTGGTCCTCCTAGACTGATTTATTTTTCTTTTGTCTCTCTGTTCTCCCCCTCCTCTCGCAGCTTTATTGAGGTATTATTGACCTACAACAAACTGCACATATTTAAAGTGTACAGTTTAATACATTTTGAGATATGTGTACATCCATGAAACCGTCACCATAATCAAGATAATGAGCGTCACCTCTAAAACATTCCTTCTGGCCCTTTGTTATTCCTCCCTGCAACTGTGTGCTGCCTGTCGTTAGTCAACCACTGATTTGTTTCTGACTCTGTAGATAAGTTTTCATTTTCTACAATTTTATATACATGGAATTATATAATATGTACTCTTTGTTTTACCTGGCTCAGTTACTTTCATTCAGAATAATTATTTTGAAATTCGCCCATGTTCTTCCATATATCAATAGTTCATTTCTTGTTATTTTTGAGTAGTATTCTGTGTTGTGCATGTATCACATTTTGTTTGTTCCTTCACCTGATTGAGGAACATTTGGATTGTTTCCAGTTTTGGGCTATTAAACAAAACACTTCTGTGAACATTGGTGTACAAGTCTTTGTGTGGACATGTGCTTTCATTTCTTTAGAGAAAATACTCAGGAGTGAAATGGTTGAATTGTGTGGTAGGTGTGTGATTATTTAAAAACTTGCCAAGCTGTTTTCCAAAGTGGTTGTACGATTTTACATTGCCGCCAGCATGTGTGCAGGTTCTGGTTGCTCCACTCCCTCTCCAGCACTTAGTCTGGTTAGTCTTTTTTAGTTTTAGCCGTTCTAGTCTAGTGTTATCTCGTTGTCGTTTTAATTTTCATTTGCCTGATGACAGATGATGTTGACCATCTTTTCAGGTGCTTATTTGCGTGCTGTATATCTTCTCGAGCAAGGTGTCTATTCAGATCTTTTGCTCATTTTTAAGTTGGGTTGTTTGTCTTATTGAATTGTAGAGTTTCTTACGTGTTGATATATCTTTTGCAGGTATTTTCTCCTACTCTGTGGCTTACCTTTTTACTTCTTACCAGTGCAAAGAACAGAAGTTTTTAATTTTCATGAAGTCTGTTTTATATATATTTTTTTATATTTCCTCTCTTTGTATTGTATTTAACAATCTTTGCCAAAGCCAAGGTCACTAAGATTCTAATCTCTTGTGTTTTCTTAGAGATGTTTTATAGTTTTAATTCATCCCATGGTTTCTGTTTTTAGTTTTTTAATATGATGAATTATATTGATTTTGAAATGTTAAACTCGCCTTGCATTCCTTGGGTAAATCCCACTTGGTCATGGTATATTATTTTTATATACTGTTGGATTCAATTTGCTAAAGATTTCTTCATTTACATTTTTACATTTATGTTCAAAAAGGATATTTGTCTGTAGTGTTCTTGAAATGTCTTTGTCTAGTTTTAGTTTTTGAGTAACCTTGGCCTCAGATTGAGCTGCGCGGTATATACCCTCCCCAGTTTTCTGGAAGGGTGTGTCTAGAATTGGTGTTATTTCTTGCTTAAATATTTGGTAGAATTCACCAGTGAAGCTTTCTGGGCCTGAAGTTTTGGGGGAAGGTTTTTGTCTACAAATTCAATTTCTTTAGTAGATATAGAGCTATTCAGATTATCTATTTCTTTTTGAATGAGCTGTTGTAATTTTTAACTTTCACAGGTTTTGTCCATTTCATCTGAGTAGTCAAATGTGTTGACAAAAGTTGTTCATAGTATTCCTTATTATCCTTTTACTATTGATAGAAAATGTGGTGATGTCACCTCTCTTATTTCTGATACTAATTTTGTCTTTTCTCTTTTGTTCCATTAATAGTCTGGTTAGACTGATCTCAGAGAACTATCTTTTGGTTTCATTGATTTTTCTCTGTTGTTTCTCTGTTTTCTTTTTCATCACCTTCTGCTCTTATTTGTTTCTTATGCTCACTTTGTGTTTAGCTTCCGTTTCTTGTCCTTATTTCTTAAGGTGGAAACTTAGGTCATTGCTTTGGTACATTGCATTTTCTATAATAAAGGTGTTGAGTGCCATAAACAGCCTTCTAGATACTGTTTCAACTCTATGCCACAAATAATGACATGTTGTGTTTTCATTTTCATTCAGTAACCAATATTTTCTGATATCCTCTTTGACTTCTTCTTTGGCCCATTGCTTATTTAGAAGAGTATTATTTAATTTTCAAATATTTGGGGGATTTTCCAGACTTTTTTTCTGTTATTGATTTCTAGTTTAGTTCCCCTGTCAGAGAACATGCTTTGCATAATTTGAATCTTTTAAAAGCTTATCTGATTTGTTGTATGTCCCAGGATATGGTCTCGGTAGATGTTTCATTTTGACTTTAAAAAGATATATGTGCTGCTGGTATTGGGTGGAGTGTTCTATAAATGTTATCACGTTTGTTGATAGGATATGAAAGACTTGAACAACATTTACTGATTTTCTGTCTCCTTGTTCTGTCAATTATTGGTAGGGGTGTGGAAATCTCCTATTATAATTTTTTGGATTTGTCTGTTTCTTCTTTTAGTTCCATTGTTTTTTGCTCCTTGCATTTTGAAGCTCTTTTATTAGGTACATAAATGCTTAGGATTGTTATGTCTTCTTGATGAATGTACTCCTTTATCGTTATAAAGTGGCCCTCTTTATCCCTGGTAATATTCTTTGCTCTGAAGTCTACTTTGTCCAATATTAATGTAGCCAGATCTTTTGACTAGTGCTAGCGTGGGCTATTTCCATCCTTTTACTTTTAGCCTGTTTGTGTCTTTATACTTAAAGTGTTTGTTTTTGTAGGCAAAATACACTTGGGTCCTGCTTTTTTATAGTTTGATGATCTCTGCCCTTTTTTTTTTATTGTGGCAAAATATACGCAACATAAAAATTGCCATTTTAACCATTATAAGGTTTAGAATTCAGTGACATTAAGTACATTTACAATATTGTGAAACCATTGTGACTCTTCATTTCTGTAAGTTTTTCATCATCCTAAACAGAAACTCTATACCCATTACACAATAATTCCCCGTTCTCCCTTCTCCCCTACCTTCTGTCTTATGAATTTGCCTATTCTAGGTACCTGAGATGAGTGGAGTCATATAGTATTTGGCATTTTGTGTCTGGCTTATTTCACTTAGCATATTTTCTAGTTTCATCCATGTTTAGCATATATCAGAGTTTCATTCATCTTTAAGGTTGACTAATATCCCATTGTATGTGTTTATCACATTTTGTTTGGACACTTGGGTTATTTTTACCTTTTGACTATTGTGAATAATGCTGCTGTGATCATTGGTGGACAAGTATCTGTATGCCACATCAATGCTTTGGGTGTATACCTGTGAGTGATTCCTGCTTTCATTTCTTTGGGTATGTACCTATGAGTGGAATTGCAACATCATATGGTAATTCCGTGTTTATCTTTTTGAGGAACTGCCACACTGTTTTCACAATCTCTGCCTTGTAATTGGGGCATTTAGAACATTTACGTTGAATGTAATTATTGATATGGTTAGATTTAAATCTATCATCTTACTGTTTGTTTTCTGTCTCATCTGTTTTTTGTTTCCCTTCTCCATTTCTTCTTCTTTTGGTTTAAGTATTTTTTATGATCTCGTTTTATCTCTTTTTTTAGCCTTTTAACTATTAATTCATTCAACCATCAATTTCTTCACTTTGTGTCCTTGGCTCATACAGTCCTCCATTCGTTAGCTTTCTGATCTAGGGAAAATGACTTAAACTCTCCTGAACTCTAAAGAACTGGAGCTTCTTGCATTACACCACACTGCTCCCTACCATCTCTATTCTCTGGTCATTTCTGTATGAGAGCTGAAGTAAGGCAGAGTGTCACCTTGTTTGACCTCAACTGGAACGTGTGTGTTGATAGACTGAAATTTTTCACTGCTCTGCTCATGTTTACGAATGACCATGAGAATGCTGCAAATACTGATTTGGGATTCCAAAAAAATTTTAGTGAGTAGGTGAATTCACAAATATGGAACTTGTAAATAATGAAGATCAGCTATGTATGTACCACATAGGGTGGTTGTGTGGGTTAAGTCAATTAATACAAGTTAAGTTCTTCAAACAATGCCTTACACAGACTCATTTGATGTTTCAGAAATTTATTTGGTAAGTTAGTTTTTAGTAGTTTGTATGTCCAGGTATAAGTGAGGATTTTTTTTGTGTGTGTGTGTGTGTTTTGAGTTAAATTTAATATAAATTTTGAGTAAAGTTTTTTCCTCACCCTTTGGATTGCAAAGTAGCAGTTAGACTTCTTTTTTTTTTTTATTGATGTTTTAATGGTTTCTAACATTGTGAAATTTTGGGTTGTACATTTTTCTTTATCCATCACTCCATATATGACTCCCTTCACCCCTTGTGCCCACCCCCCACCCCCACTGCCCGGGTAACCACAGTCCAGTTTTCTCTGTCCATGTGTTGGTTTATATTCCACATATGAGTGAGGTCATACAGTGTTTGTCTTTCTCTTTCTGGCTTATTTCACTTAACATAATACGCTCCAGGCCCATCCATGTTGTTGCAAATGGGACGATTTTGTCTTTTTTTATGGCTGAGTAGTATTCCATTGTATATATATATACCACATTTTCTTAATCCAATCGTCAGTCGAGGGACACTTAGGTTGCTTCCACTTCTTGGCTATGGTGAATAATGCTGCAGTGAACATAGGGGTGCATAAGCCTCTTTGGATTGTTGATTTCAGGTGCGTTGGATAGATTCCCAGTAGTGGGATGGCTGGATCATAGGGCATCTCTATTTTTAATTCTTTGAGGAATCTCCATACCGTTTTCCATAGAGGCTGCACCAATTTGCATTCCCACCAGCTGTGTATGAGGGTTCCTGTTTCTCCACATCCTCTCCAACATTTGTTGTTTTTTGTCTTGGTGATTACAGCCATTCTAACGGGCGTGAGGTGGTATCTTAGTGTTGTTTTGATTTGCATTTCCCTGATGATTAGTGATGTTGAGCATCTTTTCATGTGCCTATTGGCCATCTGTATATCTTCCTTGGAGAAGTGTCTCTTCATTTCCTCTGCCCATTTTTTGATCGGGTTGTTTGTTTTTTTGTTGTTCAATTGTGTGAGTTCTTTATATATTATGGAGATCAACCCCTTGTCAGATGTATGTTTTGCAAATATTCTCTCCCAGCTGGTTGGTTGGTTGTTCATCTTGATTCTGGTTTCATTTGTCTTATAAAAGCTCTTTAATCTGATAAAGTCCCACTTGTTTATTTTTTCTTTAGTTTCCCTAGTCTGGGTAGGCATGTCATCCGAAAAGATTCCTTTAAAACCAATGTCAAATAGTGTGTTGCCTATATTTTCTTCTATGAGTTTTATAGTTTCATGTCTCACCTTCAGGTCTTTGATCCATTTTGAGTTAATTTTTGTGAATGGCGATAGCACATGGTCCACTTTCATTCTTTTGCATGTGGCTGTCCAGTTTTCCCAACACCATTTATTGAAGAGACTTTCCTTTCTCCATTGCATGTTCTTAGCACCTTTGTCGAAAATTAGCTGTCCGTATATGTGTGGTTTTATTTCTGGGCTTTCAATTCTGTTCCATTGATCTGTGTGTCTGTTTTTGTACCAGTACCATGCTGTTTTGATTACTATTGCTTTGTAGTATGTTTTGAAGTCAGGAATTGTGATGCCTCCTGCTTTGTTCTTTTTCTTTAGGATTTCTTTAGCTATTCGGGGTCTTTTGTTGCCCCATATAAATTTTAGTATTCTTTTTTCTATTTCTGTGAAGAATGTCATTGGGATTCTGATTGGGATTGCATTGAATCTGTAGATTGCTTTAGGTAATATAGACATTTTAACTATGTTTATTCTTCCAATCCACGTGCATGGGATATCTTTCCATTTCTTTATGTCATCGTGGATTTCCCTCAATAATGTCTTGTAGTTCTCATTGTATAGGTCCTTCACTTCCTTGGTAAGATTTATTCCTGGGTATTTTATTCTTTTTGATGCAATTGTAAATGGTATTATGTTTTTGAGCTCTCTTTCTGTTAGTTCATTATTAGCATATAGAAATGCAACTGATTTTTGTAGATTGATTTTGTACCCTGCAACTTTGCTGTAGTTGTTGATTGTTTCTAACAGTTTTCCAACAGATTCTTTAGGGTTTTCTATATATACAATCATGTCATCTGCAAATAGTGAGAGTTTCACTTCTTTGTTGCCTATTTGGATTCCTTTTATTCCTTTTTCTTGCCTAATTGCTCTGGCCAAAACCTCCAGTACTATGTTGAACAGGAGTGGTGAGAGTGGGCAGCCCTGCCTCATTCCTGTTCTCAGAGGAATGGCTTTCAGTCTTTCCCCGTTGAGTATGATGTTAGCTGTGGGTTTGTCATATATGGCCTTTATTATGTTGAGGTACTTTCCTTCTATTCCCATTTTATTGAGAGTTTTTATCATAAATGGATGTTGTATCTTGTCAAATGCCTTCTCTGCGTCTATTGAGACGATCATGTGGTCTTTATTCTTTGTTTTGTTGATGTGATGTATCACGTTGATTGATTTGCGGATGTTGAACCATCCCTGCGTCTCTGGTATAAATCCCACTTGATCATGGTGTATGATCTTTTTAATATATTGTTGTATTCGGTTTGCCAATATTTCGTTGAGGATTTTTGCATCAGTGTTCATCAGCGATATTGGCCTGTAATTTTCTTTCTTTGTATTGTCTCTGTCTGGTTTTGGTATCAGGGTGATGTTGGCCTCATAGAATGATTCAGGACGTGTTCCATCTTCCTCTATTTTTTGGAATAGTTTGAGGAGGATGGGTATTAAATCTTCTTTGAATGTTTGGAAAAATTCACTGGAGAAGCCATCTGGTCCTGGACTTTTATTTTTTGGGAGGTTTTTGATTACTGTTTCAATCTCTTTACTTGTTATTGGTCTATTCAGATTCTCCATTTCTTCTTGGTTCAATTTTGGGAGGTTGTATAAGGCTAAGAATTTATCCATTTCTTCTAGATTGTCCAATTTGTTGGCATATAATTTCTCATAGTATTCTCTTATAATCCTCTGTATTTCCATGGTATCCATTGTAATTTCTCCTCTTTCATTTCTAATTTTATTTACTTGAGCCTTTTCTCTTTTTTTCTTAGTAAGCCTGGCTAAGGGTTTGTCTATTTTGTTTATCTTCTCGAAGAACCAACTCTTTGTTTCATTAATCCTTTCTACTGTTTTTTTGGTCTCAATATCATTTATTTCTGCTCTGATTTTTATTATTTCTCTCCTTCTGCTGGCTTTGGGCTTTGTTTGTTCTTCTTTTTCTAGTTCTGTTAGGTGTAATTTAAGGTTGCCTATTAGGGCTTTTTCTTGTTTGTTAAGGTGGGCTTGTATCGCTATGAGTTTCCCTCTCAGGACCGCTTTTGCTGCATCCCATATGGTTTGATATGGCATGTTATCATTTTCGTTTATTTCCAGATAGTTTTTGATTTCTCCTTTAATTTCATCAATGATCCATTGGTTGTTCAGTAGCATGTTGTTTAATCTCCACATTTTTGTCACTTTCCCAGTTTTTTTTTCCTGGTTCATTTCCAGTTTCATAGCCTTATGGTCTGAAAAGATGCTTGTTATGATTTCAATCTTCTTAAATTTATTGAGACTTGCTCTGTTTCCCAACATATGGTCTATCCTAGAGAATGTTCCATGCGCGCTTGAGAAGAATGTGTAGTCAGCTGTTTTTGGGTGGTGTGCTCTGTATATGTCTACTAGGTCCATCTCGTCCAGTTTTTCATTTAAGTCTACTATTTCTTTATTAACTTTTTGTCTGGATGATCTATCCATTGCTGTAAGTGGGGTGTTAAGATCCCCTACTATTATTGTTTGTTTTTGATTTCTCCTTTTAGGTTTGTTAATAGTTGTTTTATGTACATTGGTGCTCCTATGTTGGGTGCATATATATTTATAAGTGATATGTCTTCTTGATGGAGTGTCCCTTTTATCATTATATATTTCCCTTCTTTGTCTTTCTTAATCTGTTTTATCTTGAAGTCTACTTTGTCTGATATGAGTATGGCAACACCTGCTTTCTTTTGTTTGCCATTAGCTTGGAGTATTGTCTTCCATCCTTTCACTCTGAGCCTGTGCTTGTCTTTAGTGCTAAGATGTGTTTCCTGAAGGCAGCATATTGTTGGGTCTTGCTTTTTAATCCATCCTGCCACTCTGTATCTTTTGATTGAACTCTCCAATCCATTTACATTTAGGGTAATTATTGAAATATGAGGGCTGAATGTTGCTGTTTTGTCACTTATTTTCCGGTTCTTTTGCATTTCCTTTGTTTCTTGTCCCATTTGTTTTGGACTGCCAATTCAGTTTGGTTGTTCTGTCTTATGATTCTTCTAGTTTTCTCTTTGTTTATCATATGTGGTTTTAATTTGATTATTTGTTTAGTGGTTACCTTGAGGTTTGGGCAAAAAATCTTGTGTATGAGATAGTCCATTATCTGATAGCCTCCTATTTCCTTATACTAAGTCAATTCAGTCACTTTCCTCTTCCCCTTCTAAGTTGCTCTTGTTATACCTTATTCTATCTTGTGTTGTGGTTGTGTGTTTACAGTGATGAGGTTAAATTTATTTTTGGTGAATTTCTTCCTTTGATCTTTGAGTTTAGTATTTAAGTGGTTGCTAATCTATTCCGGTAAAGATCTACTATTTCTCTGATTTTGTCTACCTACTTTTCTCCTTACTCCAAGCTTTGTGTTCCCTTTCTCTTCTTTTTTTTAGGCCTGAGGGCCTTCTTGAGTATTTCTTGTAGTGGGGATCTCGTGGCCATGAACTCCCTTAGCTTTTGTTTATCTGGGAGAGTTACTATTTCTCCATCATATTTGAGGGATATTTTTGCTGGATAGAGTATTCTTGGCTGAAAGTTTTTGTCTTTTAGTATTTTGAATATATCATTCCAGTCTCTTCTAGCCTGAAAAGTTGCTGTTGAGAAATCCGCTGAGAGCCTGATGGGAGTTCCTTTGTACGTTATTTTTTGTTTTTGTCTAGCTGCCCTTAATATTGTTTCTTTGTCGTTGACCCTGGCTAGCTTTACCAGTAGGTGTCGTGGTGAAGGCCTTTGTCTGTTAATATATATAGGCGTCCTGTTGGCTTCGCTTACTGGTATTTCCTGCTCCTTCCCCAGATTTGGGAAATTTTCAGCTATTATTTCCTTGAATAGGCTCTCTGTTCCTCTTTCTCTCTCCTCTCCCTCAGGAATACCTATAATTCTTATGTTACATTTTCTAATAGAGTCAGATATTTCTCAGAGTCTTTCTTCATTTCTTTTTAGTCTTAGTTCTCTCTCTTCTTCCATCTGGAGTATATCTGTATTCCTATCCTCTAAAGTACTAATTCTTTCCTCCATATTGTCAGCTCTGTTCTTTAAAGATTCCAGATTCTCCTTTATCTCTTCCATTGTGTTCTTCATCTCCATCAGCACTGATTGGTTTTTCTTTATGATTTCAATCTCTTTTGTGAAGAAACTCCTAATCTCATTTAATTGTTTGTCTGTGTTGTCTCGTATTTCATTGAGTGTTTTTATGATAGCTATTTTGAAATGTCTGTCATTTAGTTTATGGATTTCTGTGTCTTCGGGGTTGATTTCTGGGTGCTTGTCATTTTGTTTCTGGTCTGGTGATTTCATATATTTTTGCATTGTCGTTCCTGTGTTGGTTTTGATTTTCCTCATCCTGGAAGTCTCTGGTTGCAATTTCCACCTGCCGCCACTGTCTGGTGGTAAAGGGCTGTGTAGTCTAAGCCCCCTGTGCTCTGCCCCAGTTTTTCTGCTGCGATCCGCAGTTTTTTTTGTTTTTTTTTCCCCCCCACTGCGATCCACGGGTCCAGTCCAGTTTGTTCAGGTCTGCCTCGGATCGCTAGGTCTGGTCGAGCTGCAGACCACGGGTTGCGGGCAGGGGGGAGCTCTCTCTTTTGCCCTCTGGGTCCCTGACGTGGGAGGCTTCTCGTTTGCCCCTCTTTATCCGCTCTCTGGGGTGCTCAGATGTTGATGGTAGCCCTGTGGCTCCTCTGAGCCCTCTGTGCGGGAGTTTCCCACTGGCTGAGAGAGCCCGAAGAGCTACAGTTTCCCGCCGAGGGCCGCCCCTCCCCCCTCTCTGGGAGCCGCGCGGACCGGATCGCTGATCTGATGGGGAGGGAGCGGAGTTCTCCTTACCTCTCCCCACTTCCTCCGGGGGCCCAGCACGTTCCGCTCTCAGATGTGCGGCAGTGTGGATCCCTCCGCTCCAGCTTTTCACTGTCTGGGATTCCGTTGTTGGTCTGTGGCTGTTGCTTTTGTTGTATCTTGTGGGGGAAGAATTCACGGGAAAGCTCACTCCGCCATGATGCTGACGTCACCCCTCTAAGTGAGAATATTTTTATGTCTAATTTTTGGTGACATTGCATAGTGTAGAATTGTGCTCTTTTCATGTGGTGAAATCCAGGTTTCCTACCCTGCTTTTTTCCTGTCACTCGTCTACTTCATTTAGTCCTTTTTTTTTTTTGCAAACATGCAGGCATGGCTTTAAGGTCAGGAAGGATTAATAATGAACAAAAGCGATGTTGCTCCCTGACCCTACATTCTGCTTTCTTCACTATGATGTTTTTTTTTTGGAGCTGGCTACTACATTTTTTAGGCAGCTTTATTGAGATATGATTCACATACCATACAATTCACCCATTTAAAGTTTATAATTCAGTGGTTTTTTTTTTATATATTCACAGATGTGTGTAACCATCACCACAGTAAATTTTAGAATATTTTCATCACCTCAAAAAGAAGCCTGAACCCTTCAGCTACCATCCCTTTATCCCCTGACCCTGTTTACCCCATCCCTAAGCAACCACTAAGCTACTTTTTGTCTCTATAGATTTCCCTATTCTGACTTTCCTATGAATAGAATCATATAGTATATGGTTTTTTTTTTTTTTTTGGTTGGCTTCTTTCACTTAGCATTATATTTTCAAGGTACAGTTATGTTGTAGCATATGTCAGTATCTCATTCTTTTTTATGACCAAATAATGTTTCATTGTGTGGATATACCACATTTTGTTTATCTGTTTGTGTGTCAGTGGACATTTGGGTTGTTTCCACCTTTTGACTATTATGAGTGATGCTGTTACATTCATGTACAAGTTTCTGTGTGGACACGTTTCCATTTGTTGGATATATACCTAGGAGTAGAATTGCTGGGTTACATGGTAGCTCTATGTTTAATTATTTGAGAAACTGCCAGACTATTTTCCAAAGTGGCTGCAACATCTTACATTCCTGTGGCAGTGTTTGAGGGTTCCAGTTTCTCCACATTCTCACTAACACTTGTTATCTAACTTTTTTAATTTTAGCCATTCTAGTGGGTATGAAGTGGTATCTTATTGTGGTTTTGATTTGCGTTTCCCTTATTAC
Organism: Diceros bicornis minor; assembly: GCF_020826845.1. Classification (NCBI taxonomy): domain Eukaryota; kingdom Metazoa; phylum Chordata; class Mammalia; order Perissodactyla; family Rhinocerotidae; genus Diceros; species Diceros bicornis. Next base: position 43,456,791 of record NC_080770.1, on the reverse strand, counting down.
TAATGATACTGAGCATCTTTTCATGTGCTTATTGGCCATTTGTATATCTTCTTTGGAGAAATATCTGTTCAGATTCTTTGCCTATTTTTTTTTTTTTTTTTTTGTGAGATCAGCCCTGAGCTAACATCCGCCAATCCTCCTCCTTTTTTTTTTTTTTTTTTTTGCTGAGGAAGACGGCCCTGGGCTAACATCAGTGCCCATCTTCCTCCACTTTATATGGGACGCCGCCACAGCATGGCTTACCAAGCAGTGCATCGGTGCGCGCCCGGGATCCGAACCAGCGAACCCCGGGCCGCCGCAGCGGAGCGCGCGCACTTAACCACTTGCGCCACCGGGCCGGCCCCTCTTTGCCTATTTTTAAATTGGGTTGTCTTTTTATTACTGAATTGTAAGAAGTTTTTTTGGGGGAGGAGGTGGGGAAGATCAGCCCTGAGCTAACTTCTGTTGCCAATCCTTCTCTTCTTGCTGAGGAAGATTGGCCCTGGGCTAACATCCGTGCCCGTCTTCCTCTACTTTATATGGACGCAGCCACAGCATGACTTGATACGCGGTACGTTGGTCTGTGCCTGGGATCAGAACCCATGAACCCTGGGCCGCCAAAGTGGAGCGCGCGAACTTAACCGCTACACCACCGGGCTGGCCCCAAGAGCTTTTTAATATGTGTTCCGAATACAAGGTCCTCATTAGATATATGATTTGCAGATATTTTTTCCCATTCTAGATTGTCTTTCCACTTTCTTGATAGTGTCTTTTGAAGCATAAAAGTTCTTAATTTTGATGATGAAGTTTAACTTATTTATTCATTTATTTAGTTGCTCCTGCTTTTGGTGTCAGATCTAAGAGTCCATTGCCAAATACAAGGTCATGAAGATTTATGCCTGTGTGTTCTTCTAAGTGTTTTATAGTTTTAGCTCTTCAATTTAAGTGTATGATCCATTTTGAGTAAACTTTTGCTTATGGGATAAGGTTAGGGTCTAACTTCATTCTTTTGCGTATAGCTATTCAATTGTCACAGCACCATTGGCACCCTTGTGAAAAATCAGTTGACCATAGGTGTATAGGTTTATTTCTGGTCTTTCAGTTCTGTTCCATTGATCTGTATGTTTGTCCTTGTACTAGTACCACACTGTCTTGACAACTGTTGCTTTGTAGTATCTTTTGAAATTGGGAAGTATGAGTCTTACACTATTTATTCTTCTTTTTCAGAATTGTTTTGTTAGCTGTAGCTTGTTGCCTTAGAATTCCGTATGAATTTAGAATCAACTTCAGAGTATGAGTTTTGCATTTCTTTGGTTAATTTATTCCTGGTTTTGGATACTATTGTGAATGGAATTGTTTTCTTAATTTTACTTTTGGGTTTTTCAATGCAAATGTATAGAAATTAAATTGGGTTTTGTATATTGATCTTGTATCCTGCAACCTTGCTGAACTCATTTATTACTTCTAATAGTTTTTTGGTAGATTCCTTAGGATTTTCTATATACAGGATCACTTCATGCAAATAGAGATAGTTTTACCTCCTGCTTTCCGATATAGATGCCTTTTATTTCTTTTTCTTGCCTAATTGCCCTGGTTAGAACCTCCGCTACAATTTAGAATAGAAATGGCAAGAGTGGAAATCTTTGTCTTGTTCCTAATCTTAAGGGGAAACCATCCAGTATGTCACCATTAAGTATGATGTTAACTGGAGATTTTTTGTAGATGGCCTTTATATTGAGGAACTTCCCTTCTGTTCCTAGTTTATTGAGTGTTTTTTTAAATTGTGAAAGCATGTTGGATTTTGTCAAATGCTTTTTCCTACATCTGCTGAGATGGTCTTGTGATTTTTTGTTTTTCATTCTATTTGTATGATGTATTACATTAATTATTTTTGGATGTTAAACCAACTTTGCATCCCTAGGGTAAATCCCACTTGGTCATGGTGTATAATTCTTTTTATATCTTGCTAGATTCAGTTTGCTAGTATTTTGTTGAAGATTTTTACATCCATGTTCGTAAGAGATATTAGTCTGTAGTTTTGTTTTCTTTTTTTTTTTGGTGAGGAAGATTAGCCCTGAGCTAACATCCGTTGCCAATCTTCCTCTTCTTGCGGGGGACGATTGGCCCTGGGGTAACATCCGTGCCCATCTTCCTCTATTTATTTTTTTTTATATGGGACACTGCCATAGCATGGCTTGACAAGCGGTACATCAGTCCATACCCAGGATCCAAACCTGTGAACCCTGGGCCGCCACAGTGGAGCGTGCAAACTTAATCTCTACGCCACCATGTTTAGCTTTAGTAGAAACTGCACAATAGCTTTTATGAGTTATTTATTTTCAATAACATGTGAATACGAGTTTATACTAATCAGTTTAATGGAAATCAAACAGACACCTGTGCTGTATTGCAGCTGTTTTTATGTTGTGATGGTGAGAGGTGACCTGAGTCCCAGAGTTTTTTCCTTTGAGGTGGTGATCTTGGAGCAGAGTCCTCCGGGAACAGAGCCTTGGGTTGCCTTGGGACCTTGCCCTGGGCAGCGCAGAGAGTCTTCCTCAAGAAGACAGGAATCAGAGAAGAGGCCATAGTTGGCAATCCAATTGGTAATCCTCCATTGGCCACAGCTGCCAGACTTGAATCTTTGGGCAAATTAGAAAAGTCATCCCTGTGGGGATATAACTGGTGGCCCCTCTGGATGCATCAATTAGCAAAAAGCTCCCCTTCCTCTGCTGCCCCAGCCCCATGCCTTGGGACAGGGGGTCTCAGTCTCCACTGGTCCCTCTCTTGAGTGGTGCCCTGTGCTTCACTGCACTCAGGAACCTGCGGGAGACTGTCTTGCTTTGGCTGTGGTGGTTGTAAATGAGGGGAAAGAACCAAATTAAAATGGGAAGGGACCTGGTAAACAACCCCAAGCCTCCAGGGGATGCTACAGACCAGGCTGCCTTTCCTGCCCACTGCTTCTCAGGCCTGCCCTGGGCAGCTCCAGCCAGTGGTAAAGGCTGCCTGACTTAGTTTGCATTCCCCCTCAAAAAGTTCTCTGCTTGAGTTCCTCAAGCAGAGCTGAGGCATCAGGTGGAAGGATTTGAGTTCAGATGGTCTGCTTGGGGGCTGATCCCAGGAAGCCCTGTGAGGAAGTGATGCAAGTGAGGCAGGAGGGAACCCAATGTGCATTAGTGAGTGTGTTACCACTGTGGGCACCCAGAACTCAATCCAGCGGGACCCTCTGAGAGGCTATGGGGAATTGTCCTGAGGACATTTCCTCAGAAGCCAGGACACTGGAATGTTTTTGTGCTAGTGCCTGCCACTCATTGATTGAGGGTCCCTCCTGGCACTGGTGGTCTGCCCTATGCATAATGACGGAAGCTTAGTGGGTGAGGGAACTGTCTGCAGGCCACCTCAGGGGTAGGCTAAAGGAATATGGGCAGGGTCCTGAAAGCATCTGCTACACTCCGGCAACTGCCGAAACTCAGAATTCAGATTTTCTCCTGCCCTTCATGGGCCTACTGGCTAAACCATTCAGATTATAACAGAGCAGTGAGTGGGACCCTGACTATAATTTATGTGCCCTCTTCCATCACCCTATCTGCTGGAGGAGGGATGGAGAGAGTGGGAAAATTTTGATGCAAAAATGTGAAAGACCACAGCTTGGAGCAGATAAGCTGTGCTTGAATGAATTGCTTGTTCTCAAAGAGAGAAGGAACTTTATTTGAATGGTTAATCCTCACGTGTTGCAACATCCAGAGATCGCCCCACAAAGACTATTATTTGCCCAGGGTGTTGCAGACTGGGGAAATCTTCATGTGCCTCTTTTCCTTTTAAACAGATTCCATGGCCAGACCAAGACGTTTGAAAGCCAGTTGTGAGCCCCGCGTGCCAGCTGGGGGCATGCGGAGACAAAGGAAGGATTCTCACTGGCAGAGCTCACCGGCCAGGAGACCCTTAATCCAGTCAGACTGATTTTAACACATTTGTTCCCGTGTTGCGTGGACGTTCCTCCATCCTTGAAGATGCTACACCAGAAAGAGCTTTTCTGCTTGTTAGCAGCTTATTTACAGTTTTAGATTTAGCTGTAGCTCATGTCATATCAATCTCGGCCAGCTGAGGGGAAATCTCCCCAGGGTTCCAGCTCAGTTATAAGTAAATAGGTGGTGTAGCTGGAGGGGTCACCAAATGGAGCCCTTGTGATTCTGTAGGGTGGCTTCAACAGGACCTCTTCTAGAAAACAATGAGAACTGAGGGAACAAGAGGGTATATATGCCACAGAGTAATCCTTGAGGTCATGGGTTACTTTGAAAGGAACCATTTAAAAACTTGCTCTCCATAAAACTTCTCCAGTGAGCTCCAGTCGGTTGAGCAAGCTCAGTTTGGCAGAAAATCACGCAACATTGCGGAAATTAACAGTCTCTCGGGCTGTCAGGTAGAAAAACTCTAGGAATGAGCCACTGATGCCGAGTTTGAGAGTGAGGAAAGAAAAATAAGCTGAGCCCCAGTTCAGAAAAGGTTGAGCATATTTTTACAAATGCTCTCAGAAACACACTCAAAAGTCCATTTAAAATTCTAAACAAATAGGCTTAGAAATATAGTTAGATTTTCAATAGTTAACCGTTTGCTCACGTCTATGCAATTAATACATATCCTAAAGCGGAGACTTCGTTTATCCAGATTGCAAAGCCTGGGGCTTCAGCTGGTATTGTGATCACCTATTTGGAAATTTCTATGTTATGAAGGGAAGCCTTCCTGAAGGCAACATTAGTAAAATTAGTCAAATATAAAGAAGAGTACTGCAATTTTCAAGGTCGTATAAAGTTTGTTTACTTTAATTGAGAAAAAATTTTAAAGGATGCTTATAAAAGAGACACGGTAAAAGATGAAGTCATCATATATTCTAGATGGTCTTCTATGTTACTGTCCTTGTAATTCATTCATTTATTCATTCATTCAATGAAGTAAAATTTTGCAATTCCTTCATTCATCTGTTCATTCAACAAAGATATGCATGACTTCTCTGCCAGATACTCTGCTGGACACTAATGGTATAACTGTGTGGAAGTTGGCTGGGTTCCTGCCCCTTGAGCTTACCATTTTGGACACAAGTGAAAAGTGAGATATTTTATATTGTGCATGGATGCCCACTATAAAAAAAAAAAGTATTAGTTAAAAACTAAAAGAATTTTAATAGTTAAAAACCGGAAGGGTCAAAAGCAAAGATGTTGAGCTGGGTTCTGAAGGAGAAATGAGCAAGGTTGTGTGTTTCCAGGTATTTCCCTTCCCCCATAACAGGTCTCCAGATGAACCAAGGAAATACCTAGCCTCTCTCACCTATACAACAGGGAAGTAATGATACCTAACTCACAGGATAGCTGCAGGGCATATGCATGAAGAGCTTAGCCTGGTGAGACCCATCATAAATAATCGATGTGACCTGCTGTGATATTATTAAATAACTCACATAGCACAGTGCTTGGCACTAGGAAATGGCTTATAAATGTTGATTCACTTCTCTTGCTACACAGACACACACACACACACACACACATCACCTTAAGCCAGAGTCTCCAAAGTGGGATATACACAACAATCCATTGGGTGAAGAAAAAAAATAAGACTTCTATTTGTAAGTTTTTATACAAAAATGGCAAAGTGATTAGGCTTCACTGAAATATATTGTACAGATTGACACTAATGCCTTTCCTGGGTCTGTGTGTCAGTCTTGCATTATTGGTACCTGAAGTACCCCAGGGGCATGTGGGAATCCCACCACTCCAAAGAACTGAGAGGGGCACGCTCGCTTGGTGGCTTTCCAGCTACTGTGACAAAGGGCACTTCTGTGAGCTCCTTAAATGGGTGTACAGGTTATATAATTCTAGCTTTAACTAAATTAACTCTCCCAATTTGGGAAAGTGACTTTAAAATATTCTAGCCAAGAAATCACAGATTGAATATAACCCTAATACCACAAGCAGAAAGGAACAAAAAAACGGCAGAGCTGACACTTCCATTCCCCTTATTCCCCGTTTACCTCATTACAAGGCAAAAACTATAACGATCCAATTAATATGACAAGAATCCAGCCAAAAACTCATAGAAATTACAAAGAAGACTACTGGTAAAAAGGATATATAACCATTATTATTGACAATGAACCTAACTCTACGTGTCTGTTGTGGTTTGAATATGTCAGCTGATGGCAGTGTAAAGCCATGGTGATAACAAAGACGTATATAGTAAGCATCAGTGTGTAAAAGGAAATGTCTACCATTTTTTTCAGCAATGTTTAAAGTTGTGAGATACTCAATCCAGGATATTATCAAAGTTTCACTCAGTTTAATGAAAAACATTGCAGTTTTTAAATAAATAAAAAAACAAAAAGTGACTTACTGTTAGGTAAATCATTTTCTTTAATGCCACAGTAAAAATGGCTGCAGTAACACAGAGAGAACAATATGGCAGCAAGTTCAAGTGCCTTCCTTTCTTAGCAACACTGTTGGAACTGCATAGCAAACAATGCTGAAGATTTAAAGATATACACATTAGAACAAATCATGACTTATGTGAAAGTTGTTAGGAAAGTATATCTTAAAACTTCTCATTACAAGAAAAGAAAATTCTGTAACTATGTATGGTGATGGATGTTAACTAGACTTATTGTGGTGATTGTTTCCCAATATACACAAATTTCAAATTATGTTGCACCTGAAACTAATATAATGTTGTACGTCAATTATACCTCAATTTAAAAAAAAGAACAAATTATATCTTACAGAGATTTACCATGGAGTTGAATGAAAGTACAGATATCTCCTGCATGTCTCACTTTGGAGTGTTTGCTAGATTCAATTTAAATAATGAAGGGCCATTTTTTATGAGCCACTAAACCATTACATTCTCAATAGTAAATGACTAAAAAAGGTATTGGGGGAGGAAGTCAGTAAGTGTAATTAGTAAGGGAATGGCTGAATTATTGATCTTTTTGAAGAAAGAAAGAATTATGATAAAGTTTACAAAGAAAGCACAGCACATAAAATGCATTTAGTACATCATTCTAGCAACCTAGAGCAGCAAGATGTCAAACCAGAAAAAAAAAACGGAGTATGACGGATGTCATTTATGGGGTTAAATTATAAAAACAAGACTTTAAAAATATGGTTGGATCTTTACCACATTTGTAATGTGCATGGAAACAACCATAAAAATCCTTTAAACCACACAGAGCAACAATGTACCTAAAAGAATAGGGAAACCAAAAGGGCTCCAGATTTCTGGACTTTTCTATAATGACAAGAAGCTGTCACTAGTATACGATCTTACACATATTTTCCAAATAAATAAACACACAATCTGTTCCTTTAAGGTAAAAAAGAGGGGAAGTTCCCTTCACTTAACAAGAAGCGTAAAAGTCACCGCTTTTAAAAAGAAACACGTGATCTGATGAAGCTTTTTGAAGAGTGTGAATTTGGAAATGTTTTCATCATCACATAAATACGTTTATTCTCCAAAACTCTCGTATTCATACCCTCACAGACAGAATTTTTAACTTGTCTAAAAATCTTCTAAGCACAGACCTTGTCTTTGCTCTGAACAAGTTTTCAAAAATACAAAAAAGCAACATTTTCCAACTATTTTGCAAGATTGATATTGGGGAAGATAAAAAGTCTACCAGCCAATTGCAATAAAAATTTTTGAAAATTGAAGGATGATATTAAAAATATGTTTTACAACTTAGACCAGCCATTGATGCGATTCTTCCGTTTGGATATACAAAACTTTGTGAGGTATCTTTTTTGAGACATTAAGGGCAAGAATTGAAATAAATTAAACTTAGAATCTGACTTTCAAATTTACCATATCAAAAATCAATCATTCCTTAATATCATCAAATAACCATTTGATGTTCAAACTTCCAATTATTTCATAAATGTCATAATATTTTAGTTTGTTTCTTTAAATTGTGATAATAACAGAAACCTCAATAAATTGGAGTCAGGAGGCCAAAATGGGGAGCTCTCACACCCTACATGGATAGGAGAGCCCAAGAGGAGGAAGAAAAACTTCCTCTTCTTGATGGGCAAGAAGCTCAGCCAATGAGAGACTATCACAACTCAACCAATAAAAGGCCAATATGCCTCGAGTTCTTCGTTTACAATAGCCCTCCCAACTTCCTCTTCCCCTCCATAAAAGAGTTTCTCTTCCCTTTGCTGCAGGGGGACTTGCACATGACTTTGCCATTGTTGTAGACCCTGAATTGCAATTCTTTGCTGATCTTGAATAAACCCATTTTTGCTGGAGAAATAACTGGCTGTCTATTTGTCTAAGGTCAACACTTTGGTGGCCCATACTGGGACCCAGAGAAGACTCCGAACTACTCCAAGGCTGGTGAGCAAACAGGTGTGGCACTCTCCATAGAGCTTATTGAGATCACTGCGTTTCTTGTGGACCCTGGAGTTTGAGAGTCGTTCTCCTGGATCCAAGCTTCCACCTCTTTGCATTTTGAGCTCTCCAGGCTTTATTCGGTATCTATTTTAAGGCCGTTTCTGGTTAAGGCCTTAACCAGAAAGGCCTTTTGTCTGCAAGTACTCAGGTGGCACTTCGTCCTGACTCTCTGAATCAGGCTGATCCTTGGAACTGCACTAGCCATCAGTCTGATTCTTTTTGGAACTGGACTGTTTCTACTGAGACTGTGCTAGCCTTCAGTCTGACTTTCAAACTGTTTCATCGGAACTGAGCTGGTGCAGCTTTCAGCCTGAATCCCTTGGGAGCAGACTGTTCTATTGGAACTGCATTGATTCAACCTTCATTCCACCTTAATGAAATTGGACTATTCCTTAGAACTGGCTGGAATTAAGCCTGTAGGCTGTTTGAGCTGTTTAGTCTTTTGGGGAATTATTTCTTTGCTCTAAAGATAAAACCTCTAAGAAATGGGATCTCAGTTATCTAAATACTTTGAGGGCACCCCCCGCCCCCCACAGGAACCCTGGTCGATTTTACTTTTAAAAGCCACAGTCGTTCCTCCTGTGCATGTCTAACTAAATGGACTTGTTTAACCACAAGTAATTTAAAATACAATAGCCACTGTGAGGAACTTTTGAACTCCCCAAACTTACTTCTCTTAGAGTCAAATTGGACAACCATAGGTCTGTAGTTTCCAAAACCAAATGGAACACCTATTTTGATTGGTATTTTGAGGCTTCCAAACATTATCAGGTGTCTAAAATTACCTCTTTGAACAGCAACTAGAAGGATGTGCAACTGTGACATACAACTAGCTACTGGGGCTTTGGGGGGGGGGAGGAGAAGGATTGGTGATAGATGTCAGCTCAGAGCTGGTCTTCCTCAGCAAAAAAAGGAGGATTGACATGGATGTTAGCTCAGGGCTGATCTTCCTCACAAAAATAAAGAAATAAAGAAACAAAACTATTTAAAAAAATAAAATAAAATAAAATAAAATTACCTCTTTGAAAAAAAAAATTAAGATTAACTGAGGCAACCAAATAAATAAGAAAGGGAAAATGGCTTTCAGAGCCTCAGGTTTCTCTTCTCCAGTTTCTTTGTCTCAGGCTCTGCCTCTGGCGCCATCATGTCCCTCTTGCCCAGCTCCTCGGCTCCTCGTGCGCAGGCCTCACCTCTGGTGCCATCTTCCTCCTTCCTTCTATACTGCCTACACCTCCTCAATACCCTCAGTTCCCCCATGCTAACTCTCTTACCAAACTTCCCCTTTTCCCTGAATCTCGCCCCACTCCCTCTTCCTCTGAACCTATCAGAAACTGTCCCTTTAAAATTAAGCCTTCTCAGGATCCAAAGGCTAAACCCTTAATTGCTTATATTCTCTGGACTAAAGCTGAACTGTGAACCATAGTCAAAGATTTTCCCAAAGTAACTGAAGATCCTCACAGATTTGCTGAGAAAGTTAATATAGTCATTCAAACTTATCAACCTGGTTTCTGCAACTTATATCAGCTGGTTCATATGCTTATCAGTGAAGGGCAGTCCCAGCTAGTTTTATTGAATGAAAACTGCTAGCTGGGAAAATCCTGTAAGGTCTCTAGAATTACAGCCAGGAGACCAATCTGCTGACCTATTGTATGATCAGGTTCAACAATTTCTAGACGACTTCATCAGGCAATTCCTAGGGCTGTCCCAAAGCCTGTTGATTGGAATGAAATTCAGCCTTATGTACAAAAACCTGGTGAACCTGTTCATGACTATTATGATCAACTTCAGATTGTTTTTAAAGAAAATTCTGGTCTTCCTTTAGATGTTGATTCCACCAAGGTAACTTTTAACTCTATGTTTATTAATAGGCTGAACCAAGACTTTTCCTTTCTAGTGAAAAGGACCAGATTGGAATGGGAGACTGCGTCCACTCCAGACTTAGTTAATCTGGCAAACAAACTCTCTCACACTCTAGATGAGTCACCTAAAAGACAGACTGCTAAAATTCTTCATCTTCAACTCCAGCAAATGAAGGCCCCTAAAAGAAACCAAAACCTCCTAGTTTCTGTTATTATTGCAAAGATCCAGGACACTGGAAAAGAGATTGTTACAAATTTAAATGCTTCAGGTGCCTTCAGCCCTCTAACTAGCCTTTCCAATGTCCTCCAAATTCTCAGTATTGGGGCTCTGAGGAACTACAGGGGCTCTTCCCAATCCTCCCTCTTAATCAGCCTGGAGAAACATTTCTCCAACTTGGAGATCAATCTGTTTCTGTCCTAAATAACACTGGAGCCACCCTCTTAGTGCTCAACCCCACTACTACAAAGCAGCCCCTGCCTGCCCGGTACAAAAACAGTTCAAATAGAGGGGGTTTCTAATAAACCTCAAAAGGTTCCTGTCTCTGAACCTATTCCCTTTGTGTAGGCCCTTTGAGAGACAACAACCTTTTTCTCCTAAGTCCCTTCACCCCTATTCATTTATTAGGCCGAGGCTTCTTGGAAAAGTTTGATGCCAGATTTTCTTTCTCCCCAAAGGGGGAAATAATTCTAGAATTTGACAGTAGCCATCAAAATTGTCAAATAGGTGAATTAAATGGCCCTTTGACATCTTTTATTTGCTCCATCTCTGATGATACTAGAGCTGATTCTGGAAACACTGATCATTTGTCCCTGTTAAATCAGCTACCTCCCTCCTTATGGGCAAAATCTCCAACCAATATTGATAAAATTCACAGTGCATCTTCCATCAAGATTCAAATAGGTTCTTCAAAACCTCTGCCCAGAATTAATCAATACCATATAAGTAATGAAGGCCTTCCGGGTATAAAGCCCATAATAGAGGATTACAAGGCTCAAGGCCTCATTACCCCTTGTACTAGTCCCAGCAATACTCCTCTTTTACCTATGAGAAAACCCAAGGACTGAGGGTGGATATTTGTTCACAGCCTTTGAGCAATCAACAACACTGCTATCCCTCAACACCCTGTTGTTCCTAACCCTCATCCACTACTAACATTTATTCCCAGTGGAAGCAAATTGTTTGCAGTAATTGATTTACGTGGTGCATTCTTTCGCATTCCAGTTGATGAAGCTAGTCAATACTTTTTGCCTTCACTTGGGAAAGAAAACAATTCACCTGGATGGTAATGCCTTGGTTTTACTGAGAGCACATCTGATTTCTCACAAATCTTCAAGGCTGATCTGGATGATATAAAGAGGTTCTACTTTGTTGCAATATGTGTACAATTTGCTTCTTTGATCTCCTTCCCAAGTCTCCTTACAGGAAGACAGCATCCACTTGCTAAATATTTAGACTTAAAGGGACATAAGGTCACCAAAGAGAAATTGTAGTTTGCCAAACCTTGGTTCAATATTTAGGGCATCCGATATCAGAACAAGGGCTACACTCAGATCCAGATAGGCTCTATGGTGTCTTAAGTTTCCCAAAACCCAAAACTAAGCACCAACTGCGAGGTTTTCTTGGGGTAGTTGGTTATTGCTGAAACTGAATTTGAAATTTCTCTCTTATGGCCAAAGCTTTGTATGTTTTACTAAACAATGAAAACCTTAACCCAATTTTATGGGAAGAACCTGATGACACAGCATTTAAAGCCTTAAAGCAGAGTTTGATGAACCCACCTTCCCTTGGATATCCCAATTACCAGATTCCCTTTTTCCTTTTTGTATATGAAAAGAAAGGGAATGCCCTTGGGGTACTCACCCTAAAACACAGGGACCACCTTCGACCCAAAGGGTATTATAGCCGGCAACGGTCCCTGTGGCATTGGGATACCCCCCTTGCCTTAAAGACCTTACTGCTATTGCTCTTTTAGTTAAAGCCACCAAGAATCATTATGGGATTCCCTTTAACCATTTTTGTACCTCATGCAGTAGAAACTCTCCTGAATTCTCATCACACTCAACATTTTTCAGTCAACCACGTCACCTCCTATGAAACCTTTTGTTAACTGCTCCTCACATAACTCTTTTACATTGTAATCACCTACTCTACTGCTCTTCTCTTCTCCATTACTGACAAAGTCCCTCATGACTGCTTAACACTGACAAATCACCTCCTGACTTCTAGTGATGATCTGCAGGAAACTCCTTTGGGTAACGCCAACTTCTCATGGTTCATAGATGGTTATTATTTAAAGAGTGACAATGGCAAATACTGTGCTGGGTATGCTATTGCAACTCCTTTTGATATCATTGAGGCAGCACGTTTGCCTATGGCTACTTCAGCCCAACAGGCTGAGTTATATGCTCTTACACAGGCTTGTACTTTAGCCAAAGGTAAAACTGCCAATATTTGTACTGGTAGTAGGTCAATATAAATGAGTAGCTCATGACTTTGGAATGTTCTGGAAGCAATATGGCTTCCTTACTTCCAGAGGAAATAAAATTAAAAATGGCCCCTATGTTCTGGAATTATTATACGCTATACTTTTACCTGCCACTGTAGCTATTATTAAGACCTTGGGGCATTCTAAACTTGACTCTCTGGAAGCTGAAGATAATCACCTTGCTCATATTTCCAAAAGGAATGCAGCCCTTAAAGGAACCAACAACAACCAAACCTCTGTCATTGTCCAGAGGGATATTTCCCCAAATAATAACTTAGAAAAACTGGCTAGATAAGCCCAACAATTGGCCTCAGAAAAGGAAAAACAAAAGTGGAAATTCAACAATTGGTTTGAAACTGAGAACAAAGAAGTTAAAATCTTCCCTAGAGAAAAACTTTGAGATAAGCTTTGTTAACTGCAGCTGTGCATATTCAGCGTAATCAACTGTTGTTTAAAACTAACCAGGTCTTTCTGTTCATCTTTAGTACATGAGTGAGCTGTCTTTCCCAGAAATTCAAGGTCTAGATGTCCAGATTCAGGCTTACAAGGCCAAACACAGGCTGAAGATGAAAACTAACTGGAGAAGCCCAGACAGTCAAGGGAAAAGAAATTCAGTCTTCAAGGCCAAACACAGGCTTCTGGGAAGGTGCCAACCAGCAAGGCCACATACTCCCCCTCCCCTACCTAAAACCCTAGGAAAAAAAACCTTAACTTTTTCCCTTTGAGGAGGTGGATCTGAGTTTTAACTCCCATCTCCTCATCTGGCTGCCTTTCAATAATAAACCTCTTTCCTTGCTGCAAGCCTGGTGTTCCAGTTATTGGCCCCCCTGTGTGGTGGGTAAATGAACCTGTGTTTATGTTTGGTAAGAGGTTTGATAAAAAGAGAAAGCTCTTGTTTGGACCAAATAATAACCCAGTCCTACCAGAAACGCTAAAATTCCCATTTTTAACCATTGTATGTGCATTAAACCATTGGTCTACTGACAAAATGATAGCATTCATGATTCAATATTGGTGGGAAAATAATGAGGCCAGAAACAGTGCCTATCTCATTTGTCCCATTTGTTCAAAATACAATCTAAGGAAGCCTGCTCATACCGCTCCCAGACATTTTAAACTACCTAATGGGCCATTCAAGTTTTGGCAAATTAATTTCATACAACTTTCCCCATCTCATGGATATAAATATGTTTAATCATGGTTTGTATGTATTCTCACTAGACTGAAGCCTTCCCTTGCAGACGGGCTACTGCCTCTTCTGTGGCTAAAGTCCTTTTGGAAAAGATTATCCCTACCTGGGGACTCCTCTCAAACTTCATAGTGATCAAGGAACCCATTTTACTGGTCAGGTACTTTGACAAGTCTGCACTGTTTGGCTGGTTTTACACTTTCACTGTGCTTACCACCCTCAACCCTCTGGTTCAGTCAGATGCACTAACAGCATTATTTAGACTCAATTGGCAAAATTTGTAGACCCTCCAAATACCTTGACCAAAAGCATTGCTATTGGTCTTTCTAAATCTCAGGTCCACCCCCTTTAGAACTCATAAACTCTCACCATTTGAGATAGTCACAGGATGCCCAATGCACTTGGCTTCTGCCTCTTTTGACCCACAGCTGATAAAAAGAGATATACTCCATTATTGCAAAGGCCTAATTGCTTCTAGTAAAAATAATCATGTTTTGGTAGGGAAATCTTTCACAGTGTGCTCCAGAGAGACAAAGACCTTAAGCAACCTGGAGATTTTGTCTACTGGAAAAAACACCTCCAGAGGGACTCCCTTGGATCTCGCTGGAAAAGCCCCTATCAGGTACTATTAACTAACACTTGTACCACCAAACTCTAGGGAATAGACTCTTGGGTTCACGTGACACACCTGAAAAAACCACCAAACCCTGACTGGACCTGCACACCATCTAGTGACCTGAAAGTAAAGATTTCCCAGAATTGAAGCAGGTGACATCTGATGAGACAGCTTTCTCAAGATGTCCAGACCAGGCCTGTTGGAAGTTTGTCTGCCAAACCTTTGATGATGACATATCGCCTCAGATGATCTCCAATGCCTATGATCTTGATAACTTATAGAATTTAGAAAAGAAAAGTGCCTGAGAGTGCTCCCTCCTACCCCTCCTTATTACTTGAATGTGACCTCAATAGGTTTCCAATCTGTGCACTTTCCCTCCAACTTGGGACATGACACTCAGGAAAGGTCCTTCCTGGCATCAAGGGACAAAAGATTGATAAAACCAGAAAAAACCTGACTCTTGATCAGCAATGCTTTCAGAGAAAGATCACGATCAAAAGTGGAAAATGTGAAAATTAATAAGCAGAAACCTCATTAAATTGGAGTTGGGAGGCCAAATGGGGGAGCTCTCACACCCTATGTGAATAGCAGAGCCCAACAAGAAGAAATAAGACTTCCTCTTCTTAACCAGCCAGAAGCTCGGCCAACAAGAGACTGTCACAATTCAGTCAATAAAAAGCCCTACACCTCAAACTCTTTGTTTATAACAGCCCTCTCAACTTCCTCTCTCCTTCTATACGAGTTTCTCTTCCATTTGCTTCAAGGGGACTTGCACTGTGGCTCACCATGGTTGCAGACCGCGAATTGCAATTCTTTGCTGATCTCAAATAAATCCATTTTTGCTGGAGAAATAACTGGCTGTCTATTTGTTTAAGGTCAACAAAATACAGAAACAAGTAATGCCCACACATTGCACTTGATTGCTCTGTCTTTTAGGTGTATTTTATTCTGTGGGTCCTCCACTCCCGTCTTTTCTTTCCTTGCAATTTATTTGTTGAAGAAAGTAGGTTTATTGGCCCATATGAATTCACACAGTCTGCATTTTACTGAGTCCATCTCCATGGTGTAGATTTTCATGTTCATCAGTCCTCTGTATTTTCTGAAAAAAAATAGTCATTGGATATATATACAAGTTGACCAAACTCTGGCTTTTTTTTCTTTTTGGAAAACTGCTTTATTGTGGAGTTGTGTATTTCCATCAGGAAGCACATAATGCCTGCTTCTCACTCTTTTTGTGATAACAGGCTGTGATATTGTGATTTATAATAAGAAATATATATTTGGTCTTTGTCCCTGTTTGACACAGAACTTCCAAATCCCTTGGAATTTCCTAAGTGATGATAGCTATAAAAAGTGTCTTTTGTAATGTGGATGATGTGAATTTTGGGCTACATCTGAGGATGGGAGCTGGTTGCCAGTGAAGCCAACCATGTGATTAGAGGGTTGAAACTTTCAGTCCCACCCCTGACTTCTGGGGAGGGGAGAGGAGCTTGAGATTAAGTTCAATCACCAATGGTCAATGACTGAATCAATCATGCCTACATAATGAAGCCTCCATAAAAAACTCAAAAGGACAGGGTTTGGAGAACTTCTGGGTTAGTGAACCCGTGGAGATTTGGGGAGACTGGTGCTCCTGGAGAGGGCATGAAAGCTCCACGCCCCTTCCCACATACCTTGCCCTATGCATCTCTTCATCTGGCTGTTGGTTAGTATCCTTTAATGTCCTTTGTAATTTACCGGTTAGTGAGTGAATGTGTTTTCTGAGTTTGTGAGCCACTCTAACAAGTTAACTGATCCCAAGAAGGGGGTCATGGGAACCTCTAATTTATAGCCAGTTGGTCAGAAGTATGGGTAACAATCTGGACTTGCGATTGGCATCTTGAGTTGGAGGGGGTCATTGGAACATCCAATTTGTAGCTGGTTAGTTGGAAGCACAGGTAACAACCTGGGCTTGTTATTGGCATCTGAAATGGAGGGCGGTCTTGTGGGACTGAGCTCCTTATCTGTGGCCTCTGATGCTATCTCCTGGTAGATAATGTCGGAATTGAGTGGAAACCCAACTGGTGTCCAAGTATTTCTTGGTAGTGTGGGGGGAACCCCCCTCCACATGTTGGAATTGTGTCCAGAACATAAATATAGGCATTGACAGATCTCTTTTAAAAAGTATTTTATTATGAAATGTATAATATAAACACAAAGTTTAAAACATATGATTTAAAGAATGAATTAAACATCCATATACCTATCACCCAGGTTAAAAAAGAAAAATAATTATGCACAACTTCCATCTCTTATTATTCTCCTTTCATTCTGTCTTCCCAGAGATAAACAACAGAACTTCTATAATAATCATTTTTTGTTTTTATCTTTTATTGAAATGCATCTAATGCCTATGTATGTATTCCTAAACAATACATTACTACTTTTTTGACTACATAAGAAATACAAGTTTCTCTGTGTAAAGAAAGGACAGTATTACCACTGTGAGATGATGGCTTCTAGAGAAAATAAGCTGAAGAGTCTCTGGGATATGGTTTCTCATCAACCATCTCACTGGTTTACAAGAACCCCTTTTGAAGAAATCAGAGGGCGAGGTTTTGAGTGGAAGCCTGGCAGACTTAGAGCTCAGTACAGTCAGGGCATCTGGAATGACTTCAATGTGATGAGCACTGGAGGCCTTGCCAGAACATGATTAATGAGCATGGATCACTCTGCATTTTCTGTTTCTCGACTCACCATGCCGTACCTCAATCTTTCAGGTGTCGGTTCAAGCAGACCACTTCTGTAAGTTGAAATGAGTGCCCTCAGCCAATCCAGGCTGCAGAGCATGGACCAAAGAGCAGCAGCTTCTTCAGAACAGGGTCAATATGAACAAAGGGCATATAAGAATCTGGGCCGGGCCCAAGTAGATGGTCTGTCTTCACATTAAAAAAAATACATACAATGGTAGTGAATATCTTGATGATGTTGCTGTTACCAAGTTGAATCTTGAGTTATTCTGATCTATCTATACTAGTTGCTCTCTGTGTTTGGTGCTTAGCTCTTATCCTGGGATCTTATTTCTCCATCATTCTGGAGACTTCCTTCACCTCTCTTATGATGGGCTCCTTTGTTTTCAGTATCCCATGTCTTCCTCTTTCTTGGTTTACTTCCTAATTTTGATGGAGCACATCTTCCAGTAGCTTTTTGAGAAAGATCATATGGAAGATAAATTTCCTTTATTGAATGTGTCTTTATTCTACCTTTATAACTACTTGATAGTTTCACTGTCATAGAGTTCTAGGTTGGAAATCACTTTCCTTTAAGATTTCAAAAGCATTACTCTGTTGTCATTTTGTTTCTGATGTTTGCTTCTGAAGCCATTTTGATTCCCAATCATTTGTATGAAACTTTTTCTTAATTCTCTAGGAGCTTCTCTTTGTCCCTTGTGTTTCACTGTGATGAAATACCATTGGGCTTGTAATTGGTGAGAACATTCAACCTGGTAACTCCATCTTCTGTTCTGGGACTTTTTTCTTAAATTATTTCAACCACTTTTTTCATTCTGTTTCTAGAATTGCATTATTTGGATGTTGAATCTGAACTGGTCCTCTAATTCTCCTTTTCTATTTTCCATTTCTTTGCTCTAGTTTCTAGGCCATTTCCTCGACTTTATTTTCAAAACCTCCTATGAAGGAATTTATTTTTGCTATCATATTTTTAATGTTCAAAATTTTCCAAATATTCTTTTATTAAGAAAACTTATTAGAGAAAGAACATCATATAGAAAAATGCAGAAGTCATCTGTATAGTTCAATGAATTTTTAAAAATTAAATACACTTGCCTAACTACGACCCAAGTGAAAAAATATTATGTTATCAAAACCAGAAAATTTTCCTCATATCTCCCCCCATAGTTATCCCCCCACAAAAGTAATCACTATTGTGCCCTTAATCACTATAGAGTAGTTTTGCCTGGTTTTGAACTTAATATAAATGGAATCATACAGTATACATTCCTTATGTCTGGCTTCTTTTGTTCAACATTTGTTGGTGAGATGCATGTAGAAATAGTTTCATAGTTCCTCCATTTTTATTGCTGTATAGTATTCCTATTTATTCATTCTATTCTTGGTAGACTTTTGGGTTATTTCCAGTTTAGAATCTTTAAATAATGCTGAAACATTCTTATACAAGCCTCTTGAGCACATGGGCACACATTTCTGTTGGATATATAGGAATGGAACTCTTGGGTCATAGGGAGTATGTATATGCTCTGCTATAGTAGATATTAACCCAGGTTTCCAAAGTGGCTGTACCAATTTACACTCCCACAATCAGTATATGAGAGTTTCAGTTGTGTCACATCATCATCAATCCTCAGCATTGTCTTTTTTTTCTTTTACTGTAGGCATTCTGGTAAATATGTAGTGCTAACTCATTGAGGCTTTAATTTGCATTTGCCTGCTGCCTGATGAAGCTGAGCAGTTCTTCACATCTTTAAAAGCTTTTTACCCATTTTTCAAATTGTGTGATCTATCTTTTTCTAACTGATTTGTAGGAATATTTTACATATTCAATGTATCTATCTTTTGTCATATATATACATATTACAAATATCTTCTCCTACTCCATGGCTTGACATTTTATTCTTTTATGTTTAGTGACTATTGAGTCCACTTAAGAAATGTTAGCCTTCTAAGGTCATGAAGATATGCCCCTATGCTACTTCTATATTTGTTTTAGCTTTCATATTTAGATGTACAATCCACTTGAAATTGGTTTTTGTGTATGGTGTAGGTAAGAGTCAAAGATCCTTTTTCCTTGTGGCTAGTCAAATAAATTGGAATTATTTATTGGAGAGACCATCCTTTCCCTACTGTACCCTAGTGGCAATTTTGCAATAAAATCAAGAGACTAAATTTGTATGAGTCTGCTTCTGGACTATTGATTCCATTGGTCTATTTGTCTACGTTGCATTTGTTCCGTATCTTATTATAAAGCACTAGTAGTTAAATAAATCCATCAACTTTGTTCTTCTTCACGATTGCCTGAGCTATTCTTGACCCTTTTCATTTCCATATGAATTTTATAATCAACTTATAAATTTCCACCAAAAAATAAAATCTGCTGATTTTTGCTGAGATTGCATTGAATCTACAGATAAATTTAAAAACAATTAGCATCCTTATAATGTTGTTTTCCAATTCATTCATATCTCTCAGTAATTTTGTGTAGTTCTCTATGTAGATCTCTTGCACAAAAAAATTTATTCCTAAATACTTCATTTTTTATGCTATTGAGAGTATTGTTTTTTGAAGTTTCATGTTCTAATTGTTGCTAATATATTGAAACTAAACTGATTCAGGTATATTTTTATTGCATTCAGCAGCCTTGCTAAGCCCATGTATTACTCCTAATTATTTATCTGTAGATTGCTTTAATTTTTCTATGTACCAAAACATATCATTTTATTTCTTCCTTTTTTTTCTTTCTTCCTCTCTTCCTTTCCAACCTTCTTTCCTTTTCTTCTCAATTTGCACTGGCTAGAACCACCAGTATAATGTTGAATAAATGTCGTGATAGCAGGCATCCTTCTTTCCTTCCCAATCACAGAGGGAAGACTTTTAATTAATAATAATTAGCAATAATTTAATAATGTGATATTTTTGTAGGGCTTTACAGACTCATTTTGTCAGATTAGGAAAGTTCTCTTGTATTCCTAGTATGCTACGAGTTTTTAAATTATGAATTTAACTCAATGCTACATTTTTTTTGCTGTGAGATAATAATTTGATTTTTTTCTGTTAACAAGAGTGACATCAATTGATTTCCAAATATCAAATTAAGCTTGAATTCCTGGAATCAACTCAATTTAATCATGATTACCTTTTTGATATATATTGCTGAGTTAGATTTGCTAATAATTTGAGATTTTTCATCAATATCCATGAGAGATATTGTCCTGTTATTTTCCCTTCTTATACTGTCCTTGTGAAGTTTCTGTATAGGGGTTATTCTGGCTTCATGAAACAAGTTTGAGTGTTTTCTCCATTTATTTTCTCTGAAAGAGTCTACGTAAGTTCAGTATATATCACCCTTAAATGTTTGGAAGATTTCAACAGTAAAGCCATCTCTCTTGGAGTTTTATTTATTGGATGGCTTTTAAGTTATAAATTCAATTTCTTTAATAGATATAGGAGGACTATTCAGATTTTCTATTTTTTCATGTGTCCATTTGGGTAGGTTGTGTTTTCCAAGGAATATATACAATTCATCTAAATTTCAAGCTTATTGGCATAAGTTGTTCATATATCCTTTTATGATCTTTCTAATGTATAAAAGACTTGTAATTATGCCCTCTTTTTCATTGCTGATAAATGGAAATTTGTGACTTTTTTCTTCTTGAGAAGTCTTGCTGAAGGTTTAATAATTTTATTAAATTTTTTCATAGAGCTAACATTTTACTGTATTGGTTTTATCTATTATATGCCTATTTTCTACATAACTAATTTCTGATATTATCTTTTTTATTTCCTTCCTTTAGCTTTAATTTAATATTTTTTTCTGACTTCATAAGAGAGATATTTAGATCACAAATGATCTTCTTTTATAATATATACATCTAGAGCTAGAAATTTCCCTCTAAAAACAGCTTTAGCTACCTCCCACAAATTTTATATGTCATATATTCACTGTAAGTCAGTGCATAATATTTTCCAATGTTCATTGTGATTTCTTCTTTAATCCAGGGGTTATTTAGAAGAATATTGCTTAAT
Organism: Diceros bicornis minor; assembly: GCF_020826845.1. Taxonomy (NCBI): domain Eukaryota; kingdom Metazoa; phylum Chordata; class Mammalia; order Perissodactyla; family Rhinocerotidae; genus Diceros; species Diceros bicornis. Next base: position 43,435,474 of record NC_080770.1, on the reverse strand, counting down.
TTACATTAGAGATTTTCCTAATTATCTTTTGTTATTGATTTCTACCTTAATTCCACTGAAGTCAGAGAACATGCTCCCTATGTTTTTAATATTTTGAAGTAAAACTTGATTTATGACCTAGAATTTGGTCATTTTTGGTGAATGTTCCATACGAATACGTCTAAAAAATTATTCAATTTCCAGTTGCTGTTTGATATATTCTATATGTTATTTAGGTCAAGTTGGTTAATCATGTTGTCCAAATCTATAATTTTACTGATTTTTCTGCCTGTTTGTTCTATCAGTTACTGCGAGAAGTTTTCTAAAATTTATAAAGATGAATATGATTTCATATATTTTTTCTTTTCATTCTGTTGCTTATATATTTTAAAGCTGTGTTATTAACTGCATACAAATTTAGTATTGTCATGTCTTCCTGTTGGATTGAACATTTTGTCGTTATGAAATGTTCCCCTTTATCTCATAATTTCTCATTCTTAAAGTCTATTTTGTCTGATATTAATGTAGCTATACCAGGTCTCTTTTTGTTAGTGTTTGCATGGTGTATTTTCCCAGAGTTTTATTTTCAACAATTCTGTGTCCTATTAGTAAAACTGTGTCACATTTAAGTAGCATATCATTGAATTTTTAATGCAATATGACAGTCTTGATTTTTAATTAAGACATTAGCCTGTTCGTATTTAACATATACACTAATATATATGGGTTTAAATCTACCGTCTTACTATTTGTTTTCTATTTGTCCTATCAATTCTTTGTGCTTTTTCTCTTCTTTCTTGCCCTTTTTGGGATTAATCAAATATCTTTATTATTCCGTTTTTGCTCTCTGTTAGTAAGTTATACATTTTTTTATCATTCTTTTAGTGTCTGCCCTAGAGATTACAACTTGAACCTTGATTTATTAGATCTACTATAAATTAGTGCTGTTACCATTTCTTAGGCAGTTCAAAGATTTTAGAACACTTTACGTCCATTTATTCTCTCTGATTTTTTGTGCTACTATTAACTTTTATTTTTAATTAAGTATTTTAACACTATAAGACAATATTTTAGTTGTTCAATACAATCAATATTCATTTAAATCAGAGTTTCTCAATCTTGGCACTCAAATTTGATATTTTGGGTTGGTAATTCTTTGTTGTGGGGGGCTCACCAATGCATTATAAGATGCTTAGCAACATCCTTGGTCTGTACCTACTAGATGCCAGTAGCACTCCTCTCTGTTGTGAAAACCAAAAATGTTTCCACACAGCGCTAAATGTCCCCCAGAAGACAAAATTGCCTTCAGCTAAGAAGCACCAATTTACATTTCACATATATTTACCATTTCCAGTGCTCTTAATTTCTGTGTTTCTGTGCTTTTCTTTGGGATAATTTTTCTCTGCCTTCATTTTTTTTTTTTAAATATGATTCGTCTGGCAACAAATTATCTCCGTTTTTGCTTCCCTGAAAACATTACCTTTTCACATTCACTGTTAAGGATATTCTCACTGGGTACAAATTTGAGATAGGCAATTGTTTTCTTTTAGTGCTTTACCTTCAAAGGAGCAACAATTAAACTTATAGTTAATTTTTCAACAGAAACTGTGGAATGGTATTGTTAATGTATCTTCTCCCACCCTACTCCCGATCTACTTTCAAGATTTTCTCTTGGTTTTTAGTTTTCTTCAATTTTAGCATGATATCTGTAGGTATGGTTTCTTTGTATTCATTGTGCCTGACGTTCATAGGGCTTCTTAAATCTGTGGCCTGCTATCACTTATCAGCTTTGGAATATTCTCAGCCACAATCTCTTCAAATATTGCCTCTGCCCATCTTTCCCCCACTCCTCTGGGACTCCAAATCCACATGTTTAGAACTTTTTACTGTGTCCTATTTTGCATATTGCTTTATATGGGGCTTTTTGATTTTCAGCCTTACTTCTGGGTGATCGGGTGGGCTCTTTGTTTAGGATTTCTGCATTTATGTTCAAAACTTCAATATCCATATCTTTGAATATTTCCTTTGGGCCTGTTCAGATTTCCAGGAATGTAGTCTTCTAGTCTTCTATCTGGATGGAGAAGATTTGACTTATAGCTTTCTGGAAAGCTCCAAAAGAGGAGTGAGAATTTCAACATGTAGAACTTATAGGAATTTGATCAACAAATTCCTCTTTTCATTATGGTAATATTGTATTAATTGTACCTGGCATCCTCCAGCCCAGTGATCCCATTTTACACTCTCAAACAATGGCTTTATACTGAAGAAAATGAATTTAAAGTCTCCATCAAGTATAATGATTGCTGCAACTTTTGGTGTAAAATTTTTATCAACTCAAAGAAGTTCCCTTATGTTCCCAACTTGTTAAATTTATTATAAATAGGTGTCGAAACTTATCAAATGCTTTTTCTTCATTAATTAAGAAAACCCTATGATTTTCCCCTTCATTTTATTATTATAGTGAATGTACCATCCTTACTTTCCTAGGATAAATCCTACTTGATCCTGAAATATTTTAATTAACTATTGGATTCAGTTAACTGCTATTTTATTTAGGATTTCTGCATTTATGTTCATAAATGAAATGGACCTATGATCTTTCTTTGTACTGTCCTCCTTAAGTCTTAGAACCAAAATGATGCCATAAAAGGGATCAGGCAGGCTTTATTCTTTCCACTATTTTTCTGGAACACTTGTTTATACGAGAACTAGCTTCTCCTTGAAATTTTTTTCTTTTTTTTTTTTTTTTTGTGAGGAAGATCAGCCCTGAGCTAATATCCATGCCAATCCTCCTCTTTTTGCTGAGGAAGACTGGCCCTGAGCTAACATCTGTGCCTATCTTCCTCCACTTTATGTGGGATGCTGCCACAGCTTGGCCTGACAAGAGGTGCTTCGGTGCGCGCCCGGGATCTGAACCCGGGCCACCAGCAGCAGAGTGCACGCGCTTAACCACTACGCCACAGGGCCGGCCCCTGAAATTTTTTTTAAGAATTTGCTTTAACCATCTAGGCATGTGAGGTTTAGAAAAAAAGAGGTCTTTAACCATGATTTCAATTTATTTAATATTTATTGGTTATTCAAATTATTTCTTTTTATTTCTTTTTAAATTATTTCTATTCAAACAATTTTCTCTTAAAATTATTCAATTTGGGGATATTATACTTTGTCTAGGAATTTAACCATTTCAACATAGAATTTTAGGCCATTAAAATGATGAATTATTCATTAATGATGAATAATTAAAAATATTCTTCTACTTTATGTAAATTTCTGGTGTTTCTATAGTTGTTTGCATTTCATCATCATTTATTTGCAGAGGTCAGAGGTTGGCCTATCTTATCAACCTTTTCAAATAACTAGTTTTTAGTTTAAAACTCTTATGCATTTTTTTCTGTATTTCATGAATGTCTGCTATTTATTCCTTTCTTCTTTTGGACTTGTCCTGTTATGTTTTTTCCCCAAATTTTTTAGTTAAATATTTATTTATTATTAAACTTGCTGATTTCCTACTTAATGTATTTAAAAGCTTGAAAAACTCCTTGTAAGTGCCATGTTTAGCTATGAACCACAAATTTTGATAAGTAAGGTTTAATTATCATTCAATTCTAAATATTTTTTCATTTCTTTACTAATTTTTAACTCAAGGTTAATTAGCGATATGTTTTTAACATATAGACCTATCAGATTTTTTAGCTATCATCTGTTCTTCATTTCTAATTGATTCTATTATAGCAGAGAAAACAGCCATATACAGAAAATAAAAATGTTGGTTATTTGGAATGTATTGAGGTTTCCTTTATGACCTAATACATGGTTTGTTTTCAAAAATGTTCCATGTGCAATCAAGAAAAATCAATCTCTCTCTCTCTCTCTCTCTCTCTCTCACTCTCACTATAGAGCTCTATATATGTCTATGAACTCAAGCCGTACTGTACTGTTCAGATTTTTATATCTCTGCTTACTTTTGAACTACTCAGTCTAATAGTTTCTGAAAGGGCTGTATTGCAGCCCCAAAAACTACTGATAGTTTATCTAATTCTCTCTGCAGTTCTAGCAGTTGTTACTTGGTATATAAGGGCCATATGTAGTTAAGATGGATTTATATTTTTGTCTTATTATTCCTCTATAATTATATAACATTTTGTTTTGTTGTTAATGATATTTTGCCTTAAATTTTATTTTGTTGAATATTAAGATTGCTACATCAACTTTCTTTTTTTATTGAAGTATAATAGACATATAACCTTATATTAGTTTCAGATGTATAACATAATGATTCAATATTTGTATATATTATGAAATGATCATAATAAGTCTAGTTAGCATGTGTCATATACATAGTTACAGAACTTGTTTTTCTTGTGCTGAGAACTTTTAAGATTTACTCTCTTAGCAACTTTCAAATATGTAGTATAGTAGTATTAAGTATAGTTGCCATGCTGTACATTACATCCCCATGACTTATTTATTTTCACCAACTTTCTTTTGATTCACATTTTCCTGGTACAGCTTTTTCATCCTATTATTTTCTTTACCTTTCCATTTTAAGAGTGTCTTTTGTATATATCATTGGATTTTTAAACCAGTCTGAGGGTCTGTTTTTAAGTCACATAAATTTATTACAATTACTAATATATTAGAAGTTAGTCTATCTTTTTATTTTATATCTTCTAATTAGTGCTTTTTCTTTTCTTCTTTTTTTTTTCCTTTCTATCCAACAGATTAAATTTACTTCTGCTGATTTAAAATGAAATCTCTTCATTCTTTTTTATGGCTGCATATTATTCCATTGTGTGAATATGCTGTAATTTATTTAATTCATCCATTATTGATAGACATTCAAGTTGTTTCCAACTGTATTCCAGTTCTATTCTATTCTAAATAATGAAAAATCTTGTTCGTACTTCCCAATTGCAGCTTGTTTTTCAGGTTTACCTCTCCGAGTGCCTTTGGCTCCAAGAATTCATAGACCCTTTCATAGGTTCTGTCTTAGGCTTGGTTCTCCAGAAGCAGTCCCTAAGATGAGCATTCCTGTGAACATGGCTTATTAAGAACACAGCCCAGGAAAAACTGGTGGGAGAGTGGGGAAGGAGGACAGGGAAGGATGCCAGCCCAGGTACATATCAAGCAAACTACCTGAGAAGGTGACTTGGTTCAGTCCAACGGGGAGCTCTGGGGACAGTATAGGTCCCTCCTCAGCGTGTCCTGACCAGGGCAAGCATGCTCCTCCCATCTGACATCGTTACGGGCTGCCCCTAAGGAGACATAAATTCTAGCACCTCCACTGGCATCAGAGTAGAAGAGCCCTGAGGGCAGCCTGTGGACAAAAAGATACAAGCAATGGCTTTGGGGAGCTAGTGTGCACAAGACTGCCTGGGCAGACATGATGTCTGCCAGGGTGTCCTGGCCCTTGACTCAGTGCAGGCCAATGAAGAATCTGGAGGAGACACAAGGGAAGCACCCTAATCTCTGATTTTCAGCCTCAAAATAAACAATGGCCTTTAAAGCAAGGTGTGTCTAGGTTGACTCTTGTTTCCACCACTTATAGGTCATGTGACCTCAGGCAAGCCACCACTCAACCTTTTTAAGTCACATTTCCTCATCTGTAACTGTAAGAACTGACAGTTCTTACAACATAAAGCTTAGCACAGTGCCTGGTACAGAGTAAGTGGTGATCTGAGTTCCTGTCATTATTATTATTCAGCAGAACTTCTCTCAAACAATACCTGAGAGACTTTGAGCTGGTTAAACAACCACTAGAAAGCACCTTACAAAGCAAAGACGCCAGTTAATTTATTATTTATATAAAATACATAAATGGGAGGAAATCACATAAATCCTAAGTTGCTATTTTCCTTGGGGTCTATTATGTTATGAAAAACTGGATCATATTAAATTACTCAGGCCTTGGAAATTTGTAAACCTGTAAATTCCACATTGGAAATAACCATTTATATGTACTGTCACTTAAAGCACAAATTATGGTTTGTATAAAAGATTTTAATTCACCATAAATAACCCAGTAAAAACTGCATACCAGGAGAGTACTACTCAGGGCTTGCCACACGTATAAAGAGGCTACTGGAAGTTATCACAGTTGGTTAGAGTGATGAAGTATTGGGAATGGATGGTAAAAAGGGAAGGTTTTTTTTGTTGAGTTCCTCCAAAAGCAGACCCTGAGGCAAGGGCTTGGGTGTGGGCAGTTTATTTGGGAGGTGTATTAGTCAAGATTCTCCAGAGAAACAGAACCAATAGGAGATTATATGTATATAATAAGGAATTGGATCACAGGATTACAGAGGCTGAGAAGTCCCACGACTTGCTGCCTGCAAGCTAGAGATCCAGGAAGTCCGGTGGCATAATTCAGTCTTGAGTCCAAGGGCAGGAGAAGATGTGATGTCCCAGCTTAACAGCAAGGCAGGAAAAAAGGGGGCAAATTCCGTCTTCCTCCACCTTTTGTTTTGTTCAGGCCCTCAATGAGTTGGATGATGCCCACCCACATTGGGGAGGGCAATCCACTTTACTGAGTCCACCAATTCAAATGCTAATCCCATCAAAAACACCCTCACAAACACATCCAGAAATAATGTTTAGTCTGGGCACCCACCAGCCAGTCAACTTGACACGTAAAATTAAGCATCATAGGAGGTGAGCCCAGGAAACACAAGTGAGGGAGTCAAGAAGGGAGACAGGGAAGGGAGAAAAACCAATAAAGATAGCATTAACAAGCAGGTTACACTACAAACAAATGGTACTCCGTAGTGCTGGGGACCCTCTGTGAAACTGTGTGGAACGTACCCTCAGAATTGTCTATCCAAAAGATGGGGAAGCTGGGGTATTTCTCCACCACCTCCGCCTTTGGTTGAGACTTACCCCAGAGTTGTTGAATCCTTGACTCTTACAGGTTGCCCTACGAGTGGCTTGACCAAGCTTATGGGGGTGCTAAAGAAAGCATTTGGGAAGAAAAGCAGAGAGGTAAAGATGCTTGGGGGTGGGAAGTTGACAGTATATACAGGAACTGTCCACTGCAGCTGCAGGTGAACTAAGTGACCCAGGGAACACAGGGTGGGACATCCATAGCATCTGCTATAAATGTCTTGAAAATCTATCGTGACTCAGGACACAGTGAAACGTATTATCATGTGAATCCATTTTAGAACCAAACTTTTATTACAGGAAGCAAAATGTCACTAAAATGTTATTGCTTCTAAAACTTCGTTCCATAAAAATGAACTCCAAAACTGTGCTCTTAGAGGGCTCTGGGAAATTATAAATAGTCATCTTTTCTCTTATAAAGAACTATTTCTTAATCCAATTCTCCTTAGCTGCGTGAGAAAATCACTATATATATTTCAGTATATAATATACCCTGAGTCAATAGTCAAATGTATCATAAATTAATGCCAGCACCAGAAGAACATTTTGGTCACCGTATCTGTTACAGAAAAATCTAAATGTTAATACCATCCAATAATTCTGCCCTCAAGTTTTCCAGGCCATTTAATTATTAAATTTCTTTTTTGAAAGGGATCCCTATTGTAAGCAATTCAGCTTTTGGTGGATGGCAGGGTTTTTTTCCTGAGGTCACCAGAGCTTTTAACCACTGCCTAAAGTACATCCTGTGCTGATTACCATACCCCGGATTAACTAGATGTAGCATGCGGCAATCACACTCCATTCAGTAGGGCCCATCTCTGGTGAATCGTAGACATTAATGACAGTTGCAAGAGCTCAAATATTATATAATCACTAATTACATTCTGTGCAATTAGTGAAGCCTCATCAGTGTGAATCACTAATGGCTGATCACCCTGTTCTCTCTGGGAAGGAGTAGACAGCCTGCATAATTTTCTGATTGTATTAGCATAGACACAAATGCCATTAACAAAGTTGGGCGATCATGAAGAAGCTCAACGTCTGTGGTGGACAAAGGCAAGTGGCTCGGGCTGATGGGCATGGACCCTTCATTTTAAACCTCAAAGCCACGTGTGTGTGGTTTGTTGATGTGACTCATTCACTCTCCACTCCAAACGGAAAACAACATCCTGTCCAACCAATCACTAAAGACCTTGCATGCAAGGCCAGTTTTAAAAACACCCTGTGGATATTTCTTTTTCTTAAAATGGTTTTTGGAGAGCCAAGCTCTAAGGATTTGTGGAACATTAAAATATGAAGCAGGTGACAAAATAGAAGGCACACATCTGAAATGATGAAGAGCTTATCTGAATTTTTTTTTAACCCTCTATGTGCTGGGCCAGTGTTTTAGTCAGCTGAGGCTGCCAAAACAAAATACCACAGACTGGGGGGCTTAAACAACAGAAATTTATTTCCTCACACTTCTGGAGGCCGGAAGTCCGAGATCTAAAGAAGTATAAGAATGGTTTTCTGTTAAAAACAATTTTATTGTTTTAGTAGGGATACATTTCACATATTGAAAATTTAGTATCTCAATTGAGATATGCTATAAGTATGAAATATATACTGAAATTTGATACTTAGGATAGAAATATGTAAAATATATCATTAATAATTTTATATTGATTAGAATATTTTGAATATATTGGGTTAAATGAAATACATTATTAAAATTAATTTCACCTGTTTCTTTTTACTTTTATAATTTGGCTATAAGAAAATGTAAAATTACATGTCTGGCTTGCACTATATTTCTATTGGACAGCATTGAATTAGAACTTTAGTCCTCCAACATCTCTTTGCTCACCAAAGTTGAGTCAGTGGGTAAACTGAAAGATAAATTCCTTTTGCCAGAATGATTCAAGTTCCAGGTCCTTTTGTGTCCTCTGTACTCAGATTAAGATAACTGAAACCAACCATTCCTTCTTGGATACTAATATATTATTAAATGTCCCATTACTTGTCTCAATAATATTGTAAGTTTTCTCAATAATATTTTCAACACTAAAATCTTGTTAACACATGCCTATATTTAGGATTCTGGAATAATTTTTTTTCATAATGAAAAGATTCTTATAAATTAATCCTGCTGTCCTGGTACCTGTGGCTTTTCCCCACAACACCCTGACTTCATTTGTCCTCCCATCCCTCTCTCTTTTTGTTCTGTCCTCCTGCCTCGGTTGCTAGGAAATCCTTGGGTAAGGAATCTGATATCCTTTCCGTATTTCTATTTAACACTTGCTGAAAACCCACTCTAACTTCTTCATCTGCAGTTGGGAAGAGCCATATTGTATAGTATTAAAAGTTAAAGAATTAAAAGTTAAAAATTCAAACAAAGCAATTATTTGATATTAGGTCAGAATAACTGGTTGGTTGTCTCTAACCCTCTTTAAGCAGTTTAATCCCCAAGTGTCAGAAAGAACAACTAACAAACAGCACACAGAACTTCTGAAAACCTGACCCCATGGTACAGTTTTCCTTAACCCACTCACCAGCCTGTCTTAGCCCCCAACAGGAGATGTTTAAAATTCCCTAAATGACCACAGAATTTGTCCAATATCACATCCTCATTCTAAAATACTGGATGGGGGGGGCAATAAAAGAGATGGGTTTTGCCTTATCTCTTTGTTCTTTCTGGCATCAATCAGCCTTTGGAAATAATGAAATCAATGCAAACATTTGTTGGAAGGATGCCCACTTTGAAGATCATTTGCTACCTGTCTTGGTCCTTTACACGGATCCCAGGGAGGATTTCAAAGAGTCTCTCACCCTTGTTACCCAGATAAAAGGAAGAATCAGGTGTTGAGTTTGGTTTTGTGTGTGTGTATGTGTGTGTGTGTGTGGTTTAATATTTGATGAGGCTTCCATTTCATACACACAAGGATTCCAATGTGAGTTTTATTTTTCTGTCGTTTAATGGAAGTGATGCAGATTGAATTAAAGATGAAAAATAAATTCAGATCTAAAATGGAAAGAATTTTTACAGCCATAAAAGTGACATATAAGTGTCTCTCTCATATACATAAAGCAAATGTTGTTTTTTCTGTGTATGCAGTAGCAGCAATACATGGCAGAGGGGCTTAAATTAGAAATAGGGAAAGAAAGATTGGTAAAGGTAACCAGCAGACAAATACAAAAGAACAACTTACCAAAACTAAGGGAGGGAAGAGAAGGAAAGCTCATACATGAACCAAATCCTCATGTAGAAGTTCAGTAGAAAATGGGAAAAGATCAAAAAAATCAAGAACTAGTTGGAGGCCATGTTATTATAGCTATGTAGACAACTACAGGAAGACAGAAAGTCAAAAAAAAAATCTTTGACCTCTTGGTTGGTTGTTCTGGAGTGTCTTGTTTAATTTCCACATATTTGTGAATTTTCCAGTTTTCCTCCTATTATTGATTTCTAGTTTCAATACCATTGTGATCAGAAAAGATACTTGGTATAATTTCAGTCTTTTTAAATTTGCTGAGACTTGTGTTGTGACCTAACATGATCTATCCTGGAGAACGCTCCATGTGCACTTGAGAAGAATGTGTATCCTGCTGCTGTTGAATGAAATGTTCTGTATGTGTCTGTTAGGTTCATTTGGTGTAAAGTATAGTTCAAGTCCAATGTTGCCTTACTGATTTTCTGTCTGGATGATCTATCCATTGTTGAAAGTGGGATGTTGAAGTCCCCTGCTATTATTGTATTGTTGTCTCTTTCTCCCCTCAGATCTGTTAGTATTTGTTTAATATATTTAGGTGTCCCAATGTTGGATGCATATATATTTACAATTGTTATATCCTCTTGATTAGTCAACCCCTTTGTCATTATATAATGACCTTCTTTGTCTCTTCTTACAGTTTTTGACTTAAAGCCTATTTTGTCTACACATAGCTACCCCTGCTTTCTTTTGGTTTCTCTTTGCATGGAATGTCTTTCTCTATCCCTTCACTTTGAGCCTATGTGTGTCCTTAAAGCTGAAGTGAATCTCTTGTAAGCAGCATATAGTTCGTTCTTGTTTTGTTTTTTTTTAATCCATTCAGCCACTCTATGCCTTTTGATTGGAGCATTTAATCCCTTTACACTTAAAGTAATTATTGATAAGTAAGGACTTACTATTGCCATCTTGTTCATTGTTTTTTGACTATTTTATAGTTTCTTTGTTCCTTTATTCCTCTCTTGCTGTCTTCCTTTCTGATTTGATGATTTTCCCTACTAGAATACTTTGGCTCTTTTCTCTTAATCTTGTGTGTATCTACTATAGGTTTTGGTTTTGCAGTTAGCCTGAGGCTTACTTGAAACATCTTATAGATATATCAGTCTATTTTAACCTGATGACAAATTAACTTTGTTCATACACAAAAACTCTACACTTTTATTGCCCCAAGGCACACATTTTATGTTTTTGATGTCACACTTTACATCTTTTTACATTGTGTATCCATTAACAAATCATCGTAATGGTAGCTATTTTTAATACTTTTGTCCTTCAACCTTTATACTAGAGTTAAGTGGTTAATACACCACCATGTTACAGTATTAGAGTATTCTGAAGCTTACTATATACTTGCCTTTATCAGCGTGTTGTTTATTTTCATATGTTTTCATGTTACTAAAAAAAAGTGGTCTTTCATTTCCACTTAAAGAATGCTTTTTAGCATTTATTGTAAGGCAGGTCCAACGGTGATAAACTCCCTCAACTTTTGCTTGCTTAGGAAAGTCTTTATCGAGACTTCATTTATGAAGGATAACTGCTAGGTACAGTATTCTTGGTTAGCAGTTCTTTCTTTCAGCATTTTGAATATATCATCTCGAGAAATCTGTATTTTAAAAAAATGAACCTTGACCCCTACCTTACACCATCCACAAAAATTAAGTCAAGATGGATCATAGAACTAAATGTGAAAGCTAAAATTATAAAGGACCTAAAAGAAAACATAGGAGACTATCATCATGAACTTGGGATAGGCAAAGATTCTTAAACAGGACACAAAAACTATAGACCACAGAAGAACAAAAGTGATAAATTGGACCTCATCAAATGTAAACCTATACTCATCAGGAGATATCATTAAGAAAGTGAAAAGGCAAGCCATACACTGTGAGGAAATATTCTCAACCTATATAACTGTCTTAGTCCATTTGGGCTGCTATAACAGACTGAGTAGCTTATAAACAACAGAAATTTATTTCTCACAGTTCTAGAGTCTGGGAAGTCCAAGTTCAAGGTGCTGGCATATTCACTGTCTGGTGAGGGCCCACTTTCTGGCTCATAGATGATGCTTTCTCACTGTGCCCTCACAAGGTAAAAGGGGGAGCTCTGTGGGACCTCTTTCACAAGGTCACTAATCTCAATCATGAGGGCCCCACCCTTGTCACCTACTAACCTCCCAAAGGCCCCACCTCCTAATATCATCAACTTGAGGTTAGGATTTCAACATATGAATTTGGGGGAGTGCAAACATTCAGAACATACCAATATCTAACAAAGGACTCATATACAGAATTTATAAATAACTCCTATAAATCAAGAAAAGAAAGTCAAATAACCCAATTTCTTAATGGACAAAATACTTGAACAGGCATTTTCAAAAGAATATATTCAAACAGAAAACAAGCATATAAATAGGAGCTCAATATAACTACTCACCAGGGAAATGTAACTGAGAACCACAATGATATACCTTGAGCCAGACTGCTCTATTCAGCTAAAGACAATTCCTAGTGAGGGACTCAGCTAAGAACTCCCAGCAACTGAGGACGGAGTGCCTCCATCTTGAAAGAGGGATCTGGGCAGTACAACACAGCATCCATTCTTAATCTTAAAATCTCAAAAACATTCTGTTGAGTAAAACAGCCAGATACAAAAGAATGAATTACTGTATGATTACATTTAGATGAAGTTCAAAAGTAGGCAAAACTAATCTATGGTAATAGAAGTTTGTAGTGGTTACCTCAGAGAAGGGGTATTGACTGGAAAGAGAGAACTTTCTGGGGTGGCAAAATGTTCTGTATATTGATTGGCAGTTACATGTACACACATATAAAATTCTATCAAGCTGCATACTTATGATTTGTGCATTTTACACTATGTAAATTATTTCTCCATTGAAATAAAAAGCAAAGCCTGTGAGATTGGATTATAAAATCCAGCTAGGGCAATTAGGCAAGAAAAAGAAACAAAAGGCATCCAGATTGGAAAGGAAGCAGTAAAACTATCTCCATTTGCAAACAACATGATGTTATATATAGAAAATCCTAAGGAATCCACAAAAACACTATTAGAACTAATAAACAAGTTCAGCAAGGTTGCAGAATGCAAGATCAATATATAAATGTCAGTTGTATTCTCTACATTAGCAGTGAAAATCCAAAAATGAAATTAAGAAAACAATTCCATTTACAACAGCATCAACAAAAATAAAATATTTAGTAATAAACTTAACAAAAGAAATATGACTTATACACTGAAAACTATAAGACAGTGTTGAAAGACATTAAGGAAGACCTAAATAAATGAAAAGACGTCCCATGTTTATGGATTGGAAGGCTTAATATTATTAAGATGGCAATACTCTTCAAACTGGTTTACAGATTCAACACTTTCCCTATCAAAATCCCAGCTGGCTTTTTTATGGAAAGTGACAGGTTGATTTTAAAGTTCATATGAAAATTCAAAGGACCAAAAATAGCCAAAACCACCTTGAGAAAGAAAAATAAATTTGAAAGACTCACACTTCCCAATTTCAAAACTTACTACAAAGCTAGAGATTACTCTAGACTGTGTGCTGCCAGCATAAGGATAGACATACAGATCAGTAGAACAGAATTTAGAGTCCAAAAATAAATCCTTACTTTTATGGTCAATTGATTTTTGAGAAGGGTGTAAGACCATTCAATGAGAGAAAGAATCATCTTTTGAATAAATGGTGATGGGGCGACTGGATAGCCACATGCAAAACAATGAATTTAGAGTCCTACCTCACACCATATACAAAAACTATCTCAAAATGGATCATAGGTCTAAATATAAGAATTAAAACTATAAAACTCTTAGAAAAAAACATTTGTGTAACATTGGATTGGGCAATGGTTTCTTAGCAATGACACCAAAAGCATGAACAATCAAATTAAAAACACATACATTGAACTTTATCAAAATTAAAAACTTCTGTGCTTCAAAGTACACTATCAGAAAAATAAAAAGATAACCCACAGAATGGGAGAAAATACTTGCAAATCATGTATCAGCTATGAGTCTAGTACCCAAAATATATAAAGACCTCCTACAACTCAACAAAAAAAGACAAGTAACCCAGATTTAAAAAATCTATATATACATATAGATATCTATATCTGGATTATTAAATAACATTGAATATATATACATTTTTAAACTGAATTCAAAATCTGAATTGAATTCAAAAATTGAATATACATATATATTCCTATAATAAGACACAATGCAAAGCAAACAACACAGGAAGTTTGCAAATAATGGGAATGAAAATATATATTATCTAAATGTAGTAAGGAAGGGAGGAGGGTTGGGTTGGGAGGGAGGAAAGAAAAGGACAGTAGAAATATTATTAGACCAAATATGATTAGAAAACTATATAAATAAAAAAACAAATAAGAAAAAGGTGTGTCCCATACCAATAACAGACAAAATCCATTCAGAAGACAATAGTTATAAACGTGTATATAACTCATAACAACTTCACAATACTTATAGGAAAACTCATAGAAACATAAGGAGATGGACTTAGCAGTTATTTTGACCAACTACCCTGAATAACATTCTGCTGCAAAGTAAGAATTCAGATAAACTTTCTAAAAACTTTTTCAAAGATGATGTATTAGTTTGCTAGGGCTGCCATAACAAAATACCACAGAGTAGTTGGCTTAAACAAAAGAAATTTATTTTCTCACACTTCTGGAGGCTGGCAGTCCGAGATCAGCATGTCGGTAGGTCTGGTTTCTCCTGTGGCCTCTCTCCTGGGCTTGCAGACGGCCACCTTCTCACTGCATCCTCACGTGGTCATTCCTCTGTGCACGTGCATCCCTGGTGTCTCTCCACGTGTCTAAGTTTCCCTTATAAGGATACTGGCCAGGTTGGATTAGGGCTGGATTAGCCCTACAGGCTTTATTTTACCTTATACCTCTTTAAAGGTCTGGTTTCTAAGTACAGTCACATCCTGAGGTACTTGGGGTTAGGGCTTCAACATATTGATTTGGGAGGGAAACAGTTCAGCCCATAACACACGAGTAAGAAAGCAACCAAAATCCTCAGGGGCCAAAACAAAGTGAAATCAGGAATCCAGAGTGATAAGTGAGCTTTGAAACCATCAGCTCACCTGAAGCCAGATGCCACCACCTGGTAGCACAAAGCTTTCATTTTGATAACTTGCCCACACAGACAGACAGCAGGGCCCACACGAGGTGGGGAATTAGAAATACCTCACATAAAACAGCATCTCCCAGGGGCTGGCCTGCCAAGTTCACACGTTCAGCTTCGGTGGCCAGGGGTTCGCAGGTTCGGATTCTGGGAGTGGACCAACGCACTGCTTGTCAAGCCATGCTGTGGTGGCATCCCACATAAAGCGGAGGAAGATGGGCACAGATGTTAGCCCGGCGCCAACCTTCCTCAACAAAAAGAAGAGTATTGGCAACGGATGCTAGCTCGGGGCTAATCTTCCTCACACAATACAAAAACAAAACAAAACAAAAAACAGCATGTCCCAAAAAGCCACACTTAGTAAAAGTAAATCAGAAAAGAAAATCTGCCCCATGTAAGTGGAAAGCAAAAAAATTACCTGTCTCAATATGGACAAAGGGCAGGAAAAAAAAAAAAACCTCCCCTGAAAATCCTTCCACAACCCAGCCTTAACCTAAATTTACACTTCTTTGAGAAGGGTTAATGTGTCCACAGCTGATCCCCGGAAGGTTGGCTTTCCAGAAGAGAGATTGCCTCCCAAACATTTTTAGGGCCCTTGGACTAACGTGACTTTGATACCCAAGGAACCAAAGCATCATTATGGAATCCCTATTAGATTGGAGCAGGTATAAGTAGAGTCCCGGCCAGGCTCTCAGTGGGTCCACTGCATCCATGGACTTATCTAATGGCATACAATGGATATATTTGGTAGTTAGCATAATCCCCACATTAGTTCCTCTGTCTATGGTGTAAGAGCTATCATATTGGGGAAAGCCAAGTCAAATGGCCCCTTCTGAAATAGCTCGCTCTGCTCTTAGTCAAGAGGTTACGTCAAAAACAATATCATATTCTAGGAGAATGACAAAAATTGTCGTCACTCTTAAAGATCTGAAGGAAGGAGGAGTTTTCTCCACTACGTCTTCATCTAATTCACCACTGTGGCCCTACAAAACCAAGACAGACACTGGAGGATGATTGTGAACTAAGTGCAAATGGAAGCAAGTCATAGCTGCAGTCACAGCTGGGCTGCATGTGGCATCTGCACAGCAGATCAACGTGCTTCAGGTGAGTGTCGTGCAGCCATTGCCTCGGAGGGTGTTTTCTTTCCCATGCTTATCAGGAATGAGGACCAGAAGCAGTTTCTATCTACCCACGATGGACAACGGCAGCCATCTGCAGTCTTGCCCCAAGGCTGTGTAAACTCTCCCTCCCTTAGACCCATGGACTAAGTACTCTATGGTCCATGGAGACTTTTACTGGTTGGATATCTAGCAGAACATCACATTGGTCCATGTGTATCCATGACATTAAGTTAATAGGACTAACTGAGCAAGAAATGGTAAAACAGAGAATGGGAGATGAACCCTATGAAGATTCAGGAAACTACCCATCATTGAAGTTTTTAGTGGGCTGAGGCATGACAGAACATCTTCTCCAAAGGAAAAAACAAATTATTGAATCTCAAGCAATGCCTGGTAAACTTATTCAGGTTCTGGTGGGAAATACTCGGGAATTCTTCTCCAACCCATCTACCAAGTGATGCAAAAGACTGCCAGCTTTGATGGGGCTCAGAGTAGCAAAGGATTCTACAACAGGTCAGGCCTGCCTCTTGGGCCATACAATCTGACAGACCTTGTGGTATTAGAGGCATATGTGGTGGGAAGAGATGCCCAGTGGAGTTTATGTATCTCCCAGGAAAAGAATCACGATGTTAGACTCTAGAGTTCTAGAATAAGTCCATGACATCAGCAGTACAGAATTTTATACCATTCAAAAAAACACTTCCCCTCAAAATGTGATATACATATATAATAGAATATCATTCAGCCTTAAAAAGGAAGGAAATTCTGACATATACTGTAACATGAATGAACCTTGAGGACATTATGCTAAGTGAAATAAGCCAGATACAAAAGGACAAATACTATATGATTACACTTATATGAGGTACTTAGAGTAGTCAAATTCATAGAGACAGAAAGTAGAATTGTGGTTGCCAGGGACAGTGGGGAAGGGAGAATGGGAAAATCATTTAATGAGTACAGAATTTCGATTTTGCAGAATGAAAAGAGTTCTGGAGATGGATGGTAGGGATGGCTGCACAGCAATATAAATGTAGTTAATACCACTGAACTCACCACTTAAAAATGGTTAAGATGGTTAATTTTATGGTTTGCGTTTTTTATCAAAAAAAAAAAAAAGTAGGGTGGAAAAATTGCTCCTAATGGGAGCAATTTTTGGGCCCAGGCAAAAATTGCATACCCGACAGTGAAGCAGCAAGTGACTCTGCAGCCAGAATAGCCCATCATAAGCTGGATTCTGTCAGACCTGTAGAGTTTTAAGGAAGGGTGGACCCAATGGTAATCCCTTGTAAGATGGATGTGGTAGATCCAGGATGGAGCATGAGCAGGTTCACAAGGGGCAAGTAATTACATAACCAAGTGGCCAGACTTCCATGCGACCCACTACCAGTTTCTTTCCCTAAGGTAATATCTGAACCACACGGGTGGGTCCCTTGTGACCAGCTGACAGGGAAGGAAAAACACCAGTCTTTGTTCACAGATGGAGTGACTCAGTAGATGGGTGGAAGCAGAAAATGCACTACGGCCCCACTGAGGGGTAGCCCTAATAGTCAGAAAGTCCTCCCAATGAGCAGAGTTTTGGGGCAGTGCAAATGATCATCCACTTTGTGTAGAAAGAGAAGTGGCCCAAGGGAAGACTATATAAAAACTCACAGACAGAGGCAAATGACTTAGGTGGTTGATCAAAGGCCTGGAAGGAGCAAGATAAGAAGATGAAGATAGAGATAGAGGCACATGGATAGACATAATGAAGTTAGTATGAAGTATAAAGATCTTCATATCTCATGTTAATGCCCACCACAGAAAAGACACTAAAAAATCAAGTAAAGAAAATGACTCAGCCCTCCTCTATCATCAGCTATCTCAATGCTGGCAAAATAGGTGTATGTACTGAATGGGCATAATGGTAGGTATGGGGGTCATGCATAGGCCCAACAGCATGAGCTGTCACTCACCAGGGCTAATGCTGCTACTGAATGTCTAATATGCCAACCACAGAAACGAATGGTCCTATTACGGCACCATCCCTCAAGGAGACCAACCACTCACTTGATAGCAGGTTAATTACACTGGACCCCTTCCGCCCTGGAAGGAGTGGCCATTCCTCTTGACTGGAGTCAATATATATTCCAAGTATGAGTCTGCCTGTCCTGCCCTCAGGGTCTCAGACAGCACCACGCTTAAAGGGCTGACGGAGTATTTGATCCACCAACACAAGATCCCACATTATGTGACATTGGACTGAAGGGCGTACTTTATAGCAAACGTGGTCCACCAGTGGTCTCATGTCCATGGGGTGTACTAGTTCTGCTGCACTCAACACCACAAAGAAACTGCCAGCCTGGGCCTGCCCCGTGGCTTAGTGGTTAAGCGCGCGCGCTCCGCTGCCAGTGGCCTGGGTTCGGATCCCAGGCGCGCACCGATGCACCGCTTCTCCAGCCATGCTGAGGCCGCGTCCCACATACAGCAACTAGAAGGATGTGCAAATATGACATACAACTATCTACTGGGGCTTTGGGGGAAAAATAAATAAATAAAATTATAAAAAAAAAAAAAAAAAGAAACTGCCAGCCTGATAGAGTAAACAACCCATTCAAGGCACAGCCAATGTGCCAGCTAAGATATAATATCATGCAAAGATGGGCCTTTATCCTCCAGAATGTGGCGCACATTGTAAATCGATGACCATTACATGGTACTGAGTTCACAGTAGGTGAAATAAATAGGTCTGGGAACCAAGGAGTGAACATAGATGTGGCCCCACACACTATCATTTCCAGTGATTTATTGAAGAATCTGCACTTTCTATCTCTGCAGTTCTAGTTTCTGTGGTTCTAGACATCCTGGTTCCCAAGAAGGGGAAGACTTTCTCCAGGGGATGCAAGTGTCCCATTAAACTCTAAATTATAAAGGCCGGCTTTGGGCTTCTCCTGTCAAGAGACCAGCAAGCCAGGAGAGGAGTCACCATCCTGGCAGGGTAATTGACCCTGATCACTAGGAAGAGGTTGGGCTGCTGTTACACAATGGAGGCAGGGAGGAAAGTGTGTGGCACACAGGTGACCCATTAGCTGCCTCTTGGTCTTCCCCCGACCAGTTTGGATGGCAAATAGACAAGTGCAGCAGCCACAGTCTGCAAAGGGCAAGGAGACCAGAGGCTCAGACTCCTCAAGGATGACTCCCCCTGGGTCATCCCAACAGGTAAGCCACTTAGGCCAGGAGAGGTGCTGGCTGAGACTTAGGGAAGTGAAGAACAGATAGCAGGGGAGGGAGAAGATGAGTATCAACTGCAGTCCCAAGACAGCTGCAGCATCAGGTTCATCCCACTAACTTCCTCTTCTAATTATAGTTTCCCCAGGCAAAAACAAGGAGAATCCCAAAGGGGCGAATTGACATGCAGCAAGTGCACCTGAGAGACACAGGGACATTCTATGGTGGACGCTGTGAGACCACCCAGAGTCCCCCTTCAGGACAGAGGCACTCACTGCAGGTTGCATGGCAGGTTGCCTACTTAGGACTCACTGTTGAGTCCCTCCCCAGAAACAGTCCTTAGCTAAAGGGAGCTTCCTGGCCCAAGGTTCCACCCCTCCCTGGGGGCAGTCTACTTCCATTGACTGGTAACTGCAGGGGTACAACTTAAAAGATAGTTGGTCTTGAATCTAAGCATATTCCTTTGAGATAGCATCAATAAATTTAGATTTACAGAAGCAAATATTTATTAAGCATATACCGTGTATCTGAACTATTCCGGGAACTTGGTATACATCAGTGAACTAAACACACAAGCATTCCTGTCCTCACAGAGTTTACCTTCTAGTGGGAGGACACAGATCATAAACAACACACATGTTAAGGGAGTAAATTATATGGTATGCTATGAAAAAACAAGAGAGAGTAAGGTAAGAGAGATGAGTACAGGTGATACCGGCTCAATACAGGGTTGACATAAGGGAAGCCATATTGTAGAGGGGAAATCATATTGTGACTTGGAATGACCTCTGACTAACTCTGGACTTTATGGCCCCTCCCAGCTGCTATAAGTTGATAACTTTGTTCTTTTGAGATCCTTAGGAATGTGATGTGATGACCCCTGGGCAGAGAATCTATGCTGATAGCCATCATCAATGACAACAGAAAGATCAGGGCATAGGGTGTTGCTCCAGTCTCTGATGCATATCAAGTAAAACAGAAGACTGCCAGGAACTAAGACCGGATGGATGCCCCCACCCTGAGACCAGATGCCTCCACCCAGTAATCAGATGGATGCCCCCACCCTAGGACCAGATGACTCCCCTACTTGGAGACCAGCCCTCTATGTAACTGGCCTGTAGTCTTTGTTCTGTAAGATGGTTCTTTGAGACGTTAGTCGGCCATCTTCCCCCTTGCTAGCAAGCTGTAATAAACTGCCCTTTCTTTTCCACCATCTTGCCTCTTGACAATTGGCTTTTGTCTCTCGGCCAGCAGATCATGCCCTTTGTGCAGTAACACAGGGATGTGGAGAATAGTTGCAATTTTAAATAGCACCATCCAGTTAGACCTCCTTGAGAAGGTGACTCTGAGCAAACTTGAAGGAGGTGAGGGAGGGATCTATGCAATTATCTGGAGAAACGTACCCCAGACAGAGGGATCAACAGGCTCAGCCCTGGTGTGCTCAGGAGACAGCAAGGAGACCAGTGCAGCTGGAGGGAGTGAGTGACAGGGTGTGTAGGAGGAGATGAGGTCAAGTTGTAAACATGTGGGAGGCAGGGAACCAAGCATGGACTTGTGGGCCATTGTGTAAGGATCTTGACTTTTACTCTGAGGAAAATGGGAGAGCCATTAAAAGGTTTTGCTCAGAGGATTAACATGGTAACTTCCATTTTAAAAGGACTTTTCTTGTTGCTTTGCTGTGAAGAGACTGATGGGGGGAAGGTAGAAGGGTAGACACCTGGAGACAAACCAGGAAGCTCTGGCAGTAATTCAAGTGACACATGATGGTGGCTCAGGGGGGTAGCAGTGAGATGATGAGAATATTCTAGGTACATTTTAAAGGTAGAGCCAACCTATTCTCTAATGTATTGACAGGAATGTGACACGGAAAAAGAGGAGTCATGGATGACTCCAGTGTGTTTTGTGTAAGTCACGGGAAGGATGTACTTTGAGGATGGGAGTCGGGGGGAAGAGTGTCAGAAGTTTTGGACATGTTAAGTTTAAGATATGTACTAGACTCAGTAGCAGACTCTGCTGGTGATCCACTGCCAAGCTGGAAGCGCCTGGGAGTTTGTGTCCCCCAGAGAGCCACTCTTGGACAATGACTGATGAGTGCAGAAATATAATAGCCCAGCTCCCATTTCTTGCACTGGGACAAATTTCAAGGCATAACTCACACTCCAGAGCACCTTTTGTGGGGTCCAGTTGAAGCCACCCTCTGTGGAACTTTGCCTGATATTGCACTTTGCTTGATTTCCTCACCTTCTCTGTCTATCCTGCTTCCCCCAACTCCTTACTAGCATCTCCTAAGAGTAGCTCGTTATAGATTCTCTGTACACAAACCCTCATCTAAGGTCTGCTTCTGAGAAACCAGACCTAAAATGACATCCATGCAGAGATGTCAAGGAGGCAGATGGATATATGAATCTGGAGTTCATCAGAGGGGTTTTGCTTAGAAAAATAAACTTGGATGTCAACCAGATATAGATGGTACTTAAAGGTATGCAGCCGAATAAGGTCACCATGAGACTGAGCTGATGTTATTCTTTCATCATAGAGATGCTTTCATCTTGAAAGTAATTCAAGGGGGCAAAACGTTGGCCTATTTCTTTGTAAATATTATTAAATTGTAATTTAATTATAATTGCAATTACAATTAATAGATTGTAACTATAATGTAATTAGATATAAAATATATAATTTTATAAATAATTTAATTATAATGAAACGTCAGAAGTTGATACTTGTTAAAACTGGGCCATGGGTATATAGGGGATCATTATATCATTCTTTTTACTTGCGTGCATGTTTGAAAATTTCTATAATAAAAATCACACAAGTAATATACAAATATGCTCTCCTTTAAAAAAGGAAATAACTGGGAGAATTGGAGGAAGGTGGTCAAAAGGTACAAGCTTCCAGTTATAAGATAAGGAAGTACTAGGGATATAATGCACTGTACGATGACTGTCGTTAACATTGCTGTATGATATACAGGAAAGTTGTTAAGAGAGCAAATCCTGAGAGTTCTCTTCACAAGGAAAAAAAATTTTTTCTTTTTCTGCTTTTTCTTTTTAATGTATCTATATGAGATGATGGATGCTAACTAAATTTTCTATGTAATCGCTTCACAATATATGTAAGTCAAACCATTATGCTATACCCCTTAAACTTACACAGTGATGTATGCAATTATATCTCAATAAAACTAGGGAAAAGAAGAAATCATTACATAGTAAAATACCGGAAATAATGCAATGTCCATCAACAATAGAATAGATATATAAATTGTGGTTTATTGACGGAGCACTGATTATGATGAACTACAACAATCTGTGATAATATCGATGAATCTTATAAGCATAATGTTGCAAGAAAGAATCCAGACACAAAAGAGTACGGATTGCATGATTCAATTTATGTAAAGTTCAAAAATAGGCAAAACTAACCCATGCTGCTAGCACGAGTGTGTTATCCTTGGGAGGGTATTGACTGAGGGAGACATCAATGAGATTTCTGTGACTCTGGTAACACTCTTTTTCTGGATCTGGTGCTAGTTACATGTATGA
Source organism: Diceros bicornis minor (assembly GCF_020826845.1). NCBI lineage: Eukaryota > Metazoa > Chordata > Mammalia > Perissodactyla > Rhinocerotidae > Diceros > Diceros bicornis. The sequence goes on along the minus strand of NC_080770.1, from coordinate 43,412,320 downwards.
GTCCACTTTGTGAAAATTCATCAAACTGTCCTCTTAACGATACGTGTTCTTTTCAATACCTATGTTACATTTATGAGAACTGTGAAGGGGCTGAGAACTTAGCCTGCCATGATCTCACTGATGCTGGCAGAAAACAAGAGACTCCTGGATCAGAGACAAAGGACTTCATTATTCACAGGAATCATGAGCTTCACATTTGCATCAGTTCCCTTTGACTCTCAAGGACCATGGGGGTGACACGAAGGCGGGCCCAGGTGGATGCTACGCACACACTGGGTTTGCATCAGACATGAGGAACTCTGAGCTCAGGAAATCTCAGTCTTTAAAGGGCTGCAAGCAAATACTGCTCAAACTTGGTCCTTTAGGTGGACATTATCTTTATTATACTGGACAGCAACCAAACCCGCCCTTGCCTCAGAGGGAGACCCTCTCTCTGCCTTTGAAAGCTGTTGGCTGTGCAAACATCCTTGAACAGATATTCTGGAAGAAAAGCTGTCAGTGCCTCTGCTCACAAGACATGCAGTATAAATATGAGACCCATGGAGAATTGCCTCCCAACAATATTGCAATAAAAATGTACATTTAAAAAATCATTTAGATAAATCGTTATAGAGAAGGCCAAAGATAAAATTCTTTTGACCATTCCCCTGCTCTGAGTCCAGAGGTGATCATTATTTATTGTGTGCATTTCTTTCTAGATCATTAGCTATACAATTACAAGTATCTATATCTATCTATCTGTCTACATTTTTTTTTCAACCAAAAGATGAATACTGGCAAAAATCCTGAGAATGAGGATTGGACCAACTTGAATTAGGAACCTCTCTCTGAACAAATCCCCATGGCTGTCAGAACCTGGTGGATTGGTGGGACAAGCCCTGCTCAACTTCATGAATAAAATTTAGGGAAGATGCCAGAAGTATATACATACTTAACAAAAAGATGATTTTTGTTTAATCTGGAATTCTCTTTGCATATACATATACACAGAGAGAGACAGACAGACAGAGACAGAGAGAGAAAGAGTGATTTAGAGTACAGTGTGGAGTATGAGTTAAATATATGATATCACAGCCTACATGTCATCCTGCAGCTTATCGTTTTCACATAACAAGGTCTTGATATCTCTTCCCTTTCTTCTTTCCTTATCTCTACGTACACACAGATCTTCCTCATTCTTCTAATCTTCTGCATAATAAGCCATGGCATGGATGTACTATGGTTTAATTAAACATTCCTCTTTTGGATATTTTCAGTTTTTGTTGCTTTTGGATTTTTTCCTATTACAAGCAGTGCTTCAATTACCATCGTCAGACAGATCTTTTTATACATTTATGCAAATATTTCCCTACAGTGGATTCCAAGGAGAAGGATTGCTGCCAAATTGCCCTCCAAAAACACTGTCCCAGTAATCTCACTAGTAGTTTATGAGCGTGCTCATTTCCCCATGAACTTGCCAACATCGTACACTATTATTTATTTTAATTTTTGTCAGTTGGAAGGGAGAGAAAAAGGACATCCGTTTCGGGGTTTTAATTTGCATTTCCCTAATCTCTAGTAAGGCTGAGTATATTTTCATACCTCATTTTAGGTACCTTACCACATCTTAACATTTTCGTGCCAGAGACTGTAATGGGCACTTTACGTGAAACGCTTCATTTTATTCTCACAACCCTGGTATGGTAGTGAGGAAGGGGCCACTATTTTTTCCCATGTGAGAGATGAGTAAAGTGAGACTTAAAGAAGTTAGATAACTAGCTTGGATTCACACATCTAGTCAGTGTTTGTGGCAGCAAATTCTTCCTCCAATTAATTACACAATATCTGTTCTCTTCTTCCTTAGTAAGAGAACTCAGATTGTGGAGGCAGCAACAACATGTCAGCTTCAAATCTGCACTTCCCACCTTCTTTGCAAGTAGAAATAGCCATAGGAAAGTTCTTACCAATGAGCTGTAGACACAAGTTGAGGGGTAGAGCTGCCTCCTGCAAAGCTGCTTGGAAGGACAATGACTCACCTGGCTCTTTGCCTTGCCCTCCTCTTTTCCGCCTCCTTAAGATGAGACGACTGAAACTGCACAGCCATCATATGCCCATGAAGTGACCTGGAGATGAAATCGGTGTTCTAAAAAAGGTGGAATAGAAAAACAAATGGAACCTGGGACACTAAAAGCATCATGGGGCCTGTTTTCTTCCACCCTAGACTTCCTGAATTCCCATTACATGAGCGAGAAATGACCCACTCTCCTTTTCTGTTATTGCTGACACAGTGATAGAGCCAAGATTTGAACCAAAGCCAAGCCCAGGTTCTTGACCCTTAAATTATACTGAATCACTGCTTCTTATCCAGGCAACACTCTCCACACAATAAGGATGCTATTACTATAGTAGTCACCACCAGTGGCCATTAAAGAGTGGAAAAAATCTTGCTCTTGGCTATTCTTCCTCAGGACAATTGGAGTTGCACTTCCTGCTTCCAAGTCAGAACAATTTCAACCTCGTAACAGCAACAGAAGAGGTAGTACTTGTGAAGGATAAAAGTAGAAATAGCCTAATACTGCATAACTTTATCAAAAGTATCTACACAGGAGAATGTGGATTTATAGAAAAGAACACGATGGCAAATGTTTAAAACAGAAAGTTCTGATTCTGGCTTTACCACTGTATTTACTGTGTGACATCAGAAAAATCACATCATTTCTATCCCCTCCCATTTCTTACATGTTAATAAAATAGACTTTTGTGCCATAGGCTTGTGATGAGAGTCCAGTGAGGAAATACACATGAAAGCTTTTCAAAAAACTCAATACTGCACTGGACACAGAAGGAATCACTATATAAATACTGAATTCCTAGTGTACGTGTACATCATGCACAGACAGCCTGAGATTACCATTATTGCATTTTAGTGACCCCAATTTTCTCCCTCTTTTTTAGCCATTATGTCATGGGAGACCCCACGAGACACAGGAATAAAGTCAGAATGGAGCAACATTGTCACAGCGAGGGGTAGGTGTGCCTCTGTGTGTGTGTGTGTGTTTAAGATTTAACCTGTTTCTCACTGAGTTTCATTTATGTCATGCAAAAGATTGCTGAATATTCATTGACCTACCCAGTATCCACAAGTATCCACGCTATTAGAAATGCATTGCTTATCTATATTTTTGAAATGTTGAAATAATTCAGTGTTGATCCTCTGCAAGATAGGTTTGCTACCTTTAAACTGAAGTGACAATAACACCCCAGCCGTCTTCGGTTTCTCTCAAGTTGTGCTGATATCCTTGATGTCGCTAACAAACCAAAGACTGCCTGTGAGAATCCCGTATGTCGCCATTAAATTGAAAAAGGCCCAAAATATCGAAATCTCACTTCTGGTAGGGAAGAGAAGAGAGAAAAGAGCAAACTGAGGGTTATTCAGGAATCACTCCGGCCTGCCACGATAAATGCCACTGGCCTTGTTCTCCTCTTCTCCAGGCTTGTAATTTTCTTCCTGAAGGTGTTTCACCTGCACAGAAAGAACTGGGCTGGAGGGATGTCTAGTAAAAATGATTTTTAAAGCCTCTTAAAACACAAAAGGCTGTGTATGGGTTACGAGCCCTTCTTTTTGCATACGCAACACAACGTCCAATTAATCTCAGCAGACTGAAGAGAAGGGACTAAACCATTTATCGTGTTTGGTCTGGGGTTTTTTGACAACCCAGTAATGTTAAGAGAAAATGAAATAAATGCATGACGAAGAACTCTTTTAAAAGATTACAAGTGAATGGGTTCAGATTTGGGCTTCTATAGCAACATTAAACAGATTCACCATCCAAATATAGATTCTGCATGTAATGTAGGGAATATTCATGCCATTTCCACAGAAAAGGCCAGGATGGCATATTATTTGGAATGAAATACAGCAGTGCAAAAAGAACCAGGGAAAGCGTGGCTCCGGGGTGTTTTATTGTGGACTTCCGAATGTCCTTTCATTGTTTCAACAGGGAGTTGTCGTTGTCGCTGGCGCTGATGGGCAACGCTATGTGATGTGTTGGCAAACAATTTTACTGTTTCCCTCTCTCTCCTTATGAATGATCTTTATAGACTAAGAATTGCATTTGGTTCCGCTTGCCGAAACAGTTATCTTTCTGGGCGTGGATTAAATGTAGATCTGGGTGTTGAAAGACATTTACATAAGTGCTGTTTGTGAACAGGGAGGCCAGTTCTTCTATTATCGCCAGAACATTTAAATCTTAATGACTGGCATTGTTGTCTAAAAGACGATGTTTTTCCTGCTGAGAAACTGCATTAGATTCAAGAAACGGAGCTCATTTCCATTCTCTCAGCAGTCTCTCTAGAAATGACATGCAGTGCTTGAAACTGTTTATTTCCAAATTCAGGCCTCCCTCGCATCAGTCATCAGCTTCAATTACCAGTTTTCCGGAGCCGAGCCAACAGGCGGTCTGACACTGGGGTCCGGCCTAATTCCCACCTTCTCCAGAGTCAAGAGCATAATGTGCGGATGAAAAGGTGCAAAGTAGCCTGGACTTTATTAGCATGCAGGGCCTGGCTGTTCTTTTGCTGGCTGCGAGTGGAAGTTCTGACACTCGGAGCTGGCTGCAAAATGAGAAAAGTCCTCTTCAGGGGAGATGGGGTCCTCCGTGGTAAGGAAGGTCATCAAAAAGACAGCCACTGCCCTTGCTCCCTGCTCTCCAGGACTGCTTATTGATTCCAGGGACACCTCATTACACGCCGGATCAACATATTATTGCCATGTTCTGGGACTGAATTGTTTACAAGTGTCTTTATCACCGGCAAAGGCCTGCCCGGCAATGCATGACTACACTCATTTGGCTGTGACCCGCCAATTATGTGTTATCCGATATGTTGCTGGGTATCTTGATCTTTGCCCGGGTCTTCTCCCAGCATCAACACAGTCCCATTTACTACTTCTTTCTAACCACTCTTTGGGAAAGTAGCCATTAGCCTGTCAGTGTGTAAGTGTGTGTGTGTGTGTGTGTGTGTGTGTGTGTGTGTGTGTGTCCTCTGCTACAGGAAATCTGAGCATCGTTTCTCCATTGCTTGCTATGTATAAGGTTCATAATCAGTTGGGAGAATGAAATTCTCTATTTCTCTCTCTCTCTCTCTCTCTCTCTCTCTCACACACACACACACACACACACACACACACACACACAAACACCTTGTTTTTATTATGGCATCGAGGAGAACCCACACAATTTGCAATCAGTATGCACAGCCGAAAGCATAATGCGGCTTGTTACCGAGCTCCCTCTGCTGACATACAGGCCCTAGGAGAGAGCTGTCATATTTTATTTGGGCACAGCCATTGCAAACCACTGCACAGAACCGTTTTAATCTTGCATTACAGACACTTCTACGGCTCCATAAAAGAAAGAGTGGAATAGCAACTTGGTTAAAAACTCAGTAAAGGGATTGTGCAGCCTCTCCTCGCTCCCCAAAGAGTGGAGGTGAAGCCATAGTTGTCAACAGAGAGCATTCTGCAATGCAGACCTGATTCCCATTCCCCTCCAACGGTGACTACTGACATCAATTTAATGATGTTGCATATTCACAACTTCGGTTTATTTTTATGAATACTGCTTGGAGAAAGTTTAATGACAGCCAAACATTTGGGCCATCTCAACCAAATACTAAAAGGGGGTGCATTTCATTTACATCTCCAGTTGCCATCAGGAATGGCTCTTTAATGAGTTTTCCAATGGGAGATATAGCAAAGCAAATGCCAAGAAATTTGCCTTTACTTTTCCTGGAAGAATACATCCTTGACAATGGGCACCGACTATAATGAGTGAAATAAAACTCAAGAATCTGACTGCCTTCAGAAAGGTGACATCAGTAAGTACATTCATTTCCAGCAATTTCTCAGATATATCTGGTATTTATCTTTAAATTAATTTGCTCCAGGCAATTTTTTTCTTCTTTCCAATTTTTGGAGAGGAGTTTTGTAAAGTTATCAAGTTCTTTTTGTTCTTTCTGAAATCCCTGGGTCCTGGCTTCCTGACAAATAGCTAAATAAAGACCCCTTGTCAGGGTGCTTCAGCTCAATTAAAGAGTTAATGCAAAGATGTTTGCTCCACCAAGCGTTTGAGGACACTGCAAATTCTTGGTGTCATCAACCAACAAATAGCCTTTGGAAGAGAAGATGATGATGGGAAGGATTGTTCTTAATTTTTTTTTTTTTTTTTGAGACATGATTGCATGTGGAGAAGTTTGGTCAAGGGATAAAGATAGAACAAGTGGGACTGTTTACCAAGGCTCCCATCTGAGGAGCAAGTCTCAATGTGTTTGGGATTCAGAGAATGCAGAAAAGGATGACTCTCAAGATCTAGGGGTCATCCAAAAGGACAAGGGTTTCTTTACACATTTGTAAGAGATTTTAATAAGGAAGCAGTGGGAAAGCCCAGTCAACAGGCAATTAGGGGTTGAATGTTCTAGGCAGAAGGAAGAGTTCCATCCAGGGGCTTCTGCCAATTTTTATAACCGGGTCATCTGTCATTTCAACCATAAAAAAGAATTTGTTTCTGTGATGGCTCTAAAATTTCATCTTCTTTATGAATCCCCCAAATTTGTGCCAAAAGGTTCTCTTCAATTAACAGGATGGCCAGTGATCCTAGATCCTCTGGATTTCTTCCCTGTCTTTAGGAATCACATATGCCTATGTATCTTTTCTGATGGTAAATGGAAAATGCATACATACTCTGCAAGCACAGTAGTATGGTGAAATGATCAGATGGTAAGTAACAAAAAAGAACCTTGTTTTAAAAGTCATTTATTATATATAACTTTGTGCCATGGAACTTTCTAGAAACTTAGCATATATTTACTTATTTATTACTCACAACAACCCTGTGACTTAGGTATTACTATTCCCACTTTCCAGATGAGGAAATCTTTTGACACATCTAATAGAATTTTCAAATGTTCTCAAGGTCACAAGGCTAGTGACAGAGGCAGAATTTAAACACAGATGTGACCCATGGCAGAGTCTATGCTCTGTTCTGCCTCTCCTAGAGCCAGCGTCCATTACAAATTTCCAAGAATCCAGTAAAGCACATTTTCTGCATGCCAGTCAACATCAGTGCACAAAAAGTTGCCAGTCCTGATAATGTGTTGAAACCGTCATCTTTTACACATCGATATCCTTAGCCATGAGGTGGGCTGAAACAAGCCTTTTTTGATTGATATAATAAAGACAGTTTTGATCCAAAAGGGCAATTCAGGATATTTAATAAAAAAGCGGGATGGGAGTTGCATGCTCAGGGAGCTTTAGAAGTGCCCCCACGAGTCACTAGGAGCAACAGAGGAAGTCTTGTCAATCTTTAGCACTTAGACTCATCCCAGTTGTCTGCTGATCTTCCTTTGCTGGTTCTACTAAAACACAACAACGATACTTATTCCACTTCCTGTGGACACCATGGGCCAGTTTTCCCACAGGCTTACTCTCCCTGTGGAAACCTAGTGACTAAAGACACAGTCACAACATAGATTAGATCCCAGAGTTTGGAGGGATGTCCATCCTCTGACTGCAAACCCACACAAACCTGCTCATAAGTTCTGGAATCCTCCTTTGGCTCATGTTTCCACTTTTCTCTGCTGTCCATGAGAATGCTACCCACTTTCTAATGCCCGGGACAATGCATTGTTCAGAATGTCCCCTCCTGGACAACTGGCCCTTCTGACATGAAGGGAGATGACTTGTCCACAGGTATCCTTCCTCTTCAGTTCTCCTTCCTTTAGCATCAGTAATCTCTAATCTTCCAGCACATTCATGCTGCCCCAGTTTCTTCTATGAGAGAAAAATAAACACTGCTCTTATCAGTTAATTTTGCACTAAGATATCAAAGATTCAAATTTCCACATCCCTCCTCCACTTCCCATTCCCTCTCCAACGGGTAGTACTTGCATTTTCAAAGATAGTACTTGCATTTTCAAAGAGGGCAATGCTTGACACAAGGGAACAGTACATCATGGAGAAGTGGTGTCTAAGAAGGGGAATTCTTCCAGGCACCTTTCGGGTGATCCATTCCAGTCACAAACACCGCTATTCCTGCATGTAGAGGTGTGTGTCACCTAAGCCTCCTGTAGGCTGGGAGGATTTCAGACTTACTTGATTTTCAGAATAAGCAGTTGATGACTCTAGCTAAATCTACTAGAAATGAGGTTGACTGATCTAGATCTCAGCCCAAAGGCATATGCATGCTGGTCACTCCCTCCACCCAGCCCTTACTTCTGTGTCCTCCCTTTGTCTTTGCACAGACACACATCGAGAGTCCGCTGTGTGCTCCCACTGTACAAATGTTCTGAAGTCTAACCTGCATTTTCTGCCCTCAAAGAGTCAGCAATAAGCAGCAGCAAAAAGTGTCACAAGACAGTAAATGACTAAGGACAAAACAACAAGTGGGTATAATAAGAGGTGCCCTAGGATTGCAGACAGGGCTAGACCCCAAAGGACTAGCATAATAGGAAAGGCCTCTTATATGAGGTAGGATAGGAGTATGTCTTAGAGATTTGAATAAGTGGAAAAGAACGGGTAGGCAAGATATAGTATCCAAATACGGCCATCTCAGTTCTTCCATTCCTTTACCACATGCAGCTCCTCTCTTCAGAGGAGGAGCCCATTTTCCATCCCCACCTTGTGACTGGCTTTAACCAACAGAATGAGATGGGAATGACATTTTGAGACTTCCAGTGGCACAGGCCTTAAAAGGACTAGTAGCTTCCACTTCTTCCCTCTTGGACCCCAGCTGCCATGTTGTGGGGAAGTCCAGGCTGGGCTACTGAATGATGAGAGTCCATGTGAAGAGAGGCCCTGGAAGATGAGAAGCCATCTTGGTCATTCTACATGAATAAGCCCAACTGACACTCCATGGAGAAGAAGTACCCAGCAAGTCTTGCCCAAATTCCTGACTCATGGAATTGTGAAAAATAATGAACCATTGTTGTTTTAAGCCACTAAGTTTTAGGGTGGTTAGTTAAACAGCAATAGATAACTGATTCAATGGGGATAAAGGGGAGTACACGAGCATTGAGATGCTTTCCACGTGAAAGGATGGCGTAAATAAAATGAGAACGCATGCACATGGTATTTGGGGAGCCCTAAATTAAGCAAACCTATCTGGCTAGAGCGGACATTTCAGATTAGCAACTAGAAGAATACAGATTCATAAACTGGGCCCAGAGAACTTTAATGTGGGAAGGAGATCTTCAAGACTATTCATCAATGCCCTCTGTAGCAGATGCAGTCAGTGTCCTGTCCGGAGACCCTTGCCCTTATACTTCAGTGCGTACCAGCTCAATATCCAACCACCAGTACCTGCTTCTCATTGTCTGGGTGCTTTTTTTGGCCCCTGCAGCCCACTCTACCTATGCAACAGGCCAGAAGTGCTGGGGAAATAATGCCCATGAAGAGGAACCCTCAGCCAGTGACTAATGGGAACTGGGGTAGAAATACTCCAGCTCAGGTGGACTTACTCTAAGGCAGGTGTTCTACACAGTTCCCCAGAGTTTTCTCAGTAGAATCAAATCCCAGTTGCCCACAATGGTAACTTGCTTTATAATGCACTTTAATGGCCACCTCCCTTTCCCTGTCTCTCAACCCCACTCTTTTACTGGCGTTTCCTGAGATCACCTCCCAATAAACTGCTTGCTTTTGGGGAAACCCAAACTAAGATACTCTCATTTTACAGTTAAGAAAAATAAAACCAAGATGCAGATTTGGGGTGAGTGCTGTAACAAAGTGAACAAAAATACGCAGTTTTTCAAACACAATAGAAATTTATTTCTCCCCATTAAGAGAGGGTGAGAGGGTAGACTCTGCTCCAGGAAGTCATCTTGCAAACCCAGGTCATTGGAGGAGCTTTGTCATCCTCAATTTGTGGCCTCCATTAGCATCATTCCCAGACAGCAAGAAAGAACAGGAAGGTGCAAGGATGAGATGACAATTACACCCACCATTTCTGCTTGCAATCCATTGGTGAGAACTTAGTCACATGGGCTAAATGTAGCTGCAAGGGAGGCTGGGAAATGTAGTCCAGCTGGGCAGCCATGTGCCCAGCAAAAAGAGAATAAATTGGTGAGAAGTAGCATACAGGAGTCTCTGACACAGGAAGATTAGGTGATTGCCCAAGAGCTTGCAGCTAGTTAGTGGGCAACTAGAACTATAAGCCTTCTGCCTACCATTTTTTTTCTTTCTACCCCCACTGTGGCAAGTCTCAAATGTCACGCTTAAGAGTCTGATATTCTGGGGCCAGCCCGGTGGCAGAGTTGTTAAGTTCATGTGCTCCGCTTCAGCAGCCAGGGATTCACAGGCCCGGATCCCGGGTACAGACCTAGGCACCACTTATTGAGCCATGCTTTGGCAGGCGTCCCACATATAAAATGGAGGAAGATGGGCAGAGATGTTAGCTCAAGGCCAATCTTCCTCAGCAAAAAAAGGGGAGGATTGGCAACAGATGTTAGCTCAAGGCTAATCTTCCTCACCAAAAAAAAAAAAAAAAAGCATCTGATAGTCTGCAGGATTCATCTCCCCTTATAAGAGAGCCAGCAAAGCAGAATAAGCCCTTGGAAACCCTCTCAAGTTCAGTCTACACGAGGGTGCTAGATTGGACTTTCTGGCCAAAGCAAATGGCATAGTCACTACTGCCCATGATCTTCCCCTTTAAGCAGAGCCAACCAGCCTCACTTGTAGCCCATGTTGCCCCTTGGTGAGTATTTTTTAAAACATAATAATGGCCCTCCTCCTCAAGGAACTTTACTGCCATACACCAGAACAGTGTCTTAAAAACCATACAAATCTACAATAACAGCAATGTGAAGGGTGCCCCTGGAGTCAGGTGAAGCTCGATCTGTCAGTACTAATCACAACTCCTGGCCAGGGGAGGGAGAGACAAGAACCATCAGACTGGCTGACATCCATGATGATCAGAGACATTTTACAGTCATCGTTGAAGAATCTGGACTTACTCTGTGGCTTGCAATTATCCACAGGCTAATAAGTGCTGAAGCTCTTTTTTTTTTTTTTTTTTGAACCCCATATCAGGAATGGAGATGCTCACCTGGCATCAGCACCCAGCAAAGCTTATTTAAATATTGAAGTAGAGGAAAATGAGAGCAGACAGGTTTATCTAAGTGAATCCTGCTTATCTCTTATATGCTGACCCATATTTTTCAAATTCAGTTTTTGACTAGATTTGGGTTTAAGCTGGTCATATATGTAGAACTTGTCTTTTTTTTTTTGAAGAGCAATGGAAGCAAATGAATTGAAAGAATTTCTTCATTGGAAAAATTTGTTTAGTAGCTCTGCCCTGTTTTCCTCTCTCAAATTAAAAAAATAAAATCCTTTAACCTCGATAGAGATAGCACTGAGTTTTTAAATCATTATTCTGCCCCTTGGCCATTCTTCAACTTTTCCCAAGATAGAAGGTATATTTCTTTCATAATTAGGTTGGAAATAACCAGGGTATGTGTTGCTTAAGTTATTGAACATCACCTTTGTAGAGATTTGAACTCTACAAAGTAAGGTGGTACTCTAGATTTTTTCCCCAACAATTTTCTGTTATGCACAGCAAACCTCCCTCCAAACGCAGACCTCAGTCTCATTTAAGAGACCATGTTGAAAATATGTGTCTAATCACCAAGAGGCCCACCATTTATCAGGATAATCTTTCCAAACTCATCAACTTTAATGGTATCCAGACGGCTTTTCTGGAGAGGGCTCATCAGTAAAAAAAAAATCTCAAAATTTCAGTGTTCTGTGGCTTTACTTACATAGTCAAAAACATAATCAGAGTTCCCTGCCTTCTTGCTTAATAGTCATTTTCTGCCCATATACTACCTTGAAAAATAGTCAAACAAATGTAAAGAAGATAAATATCAAGCATAAAAGAACCACAGCCCAAGGAGATGGGTTGTGTGCATAAAAATGAGTAACATCAGAGCTGCAGATTAAGAAATGGAATATGTTGGTGTTTAAAATTAGAATGGTTCCCAAAAGAATTGATAATGTTCCATTTAAGAAAAGAAATGTTTCCAAATCAGCCCACTGAATAGAGAAGTCTGAATCAAAGTCAGAAATTAATAAAAAAGATGCAGACAGAGACCCCCCATCATAAAGAACAGAGACGATTTGTGTGCTTATAAAAGCCTGCAAGGCCCGGCGGTGTCCATAGTTCTAAGGGAAAAAAATATAATGAAATGCAAGAAGAAAATGTTAAAAACAGAAATGAATGTACCTGGTAGAAAAGCTATTGTCCTATTCTTGTGACACAATGGCTTGTTTTCTGGAAAAGTAATTCTTCAATTGAGCCCAGGCAAGCACTGCATTCAGTGTAAAGTCGTATATTTAGACCTGAAGTCTGAAGGGTGTGCCTGTATTTAAAGCTCACTGCTACCCCAGGCTCATTAGAGTACAAGGACAAGGCTCTATCATATTACTGCTTCGACACTATTCAGAACTATGGGGTAGTTTACAGTGGCTTCAAGTACTTAGATTGTCAGCAGCGTAGGAAATAGAAAGTAGAATATTGAATAGGTGAGGTGTATACATCAGACATGAAGGAATGTATAGACAAAGATAAGAATCCTAGTGGAACAACCTACTATAGTGAAGTCCTGGCAGAACAATTCCAGGGTAAACACAGACTTCTAGTAAATAGAGCTGCATTGCACAGGTTGCAAAAATTAGAGCAATCTGAGTCTCATTCAAGATCAAATGGTTCCTTTCTAGACTTTATATGAGGAACAGGGCTCTGCTATGGGTGGCGGAAAGATAAAGGAAGATAATCAGAGCCATGAAATCTTTAGTGCAGAGACAGGGACAGCAAAGGAAAAGTGTCTAAATTCAAGTCTGTTTTGACAACAGGATAGCATCCTTCTGCAAGTGCTTCCTTGCAAATTCGGGCCAACCCAAGGTTTAGGCTGACATACCTGTGCTTTGTGGGAAGCTGCCAGGAGGCTGGGGGGCACTGGCTGGTGGGGGAAGGTAGGAAGGAGGAAGTGTGGTCAGGAGAAGGAATGGGGAGAAGTCGCTTAAGGACTATATCCAGCCAAAATAATCCACCCCTGTTTTCTGGTGAGAATTTGTTTTTTATGTATTCATTTTTGGAATAAATAATATCTGCGTGTAGGGAGAACAGCGAAAGGGACAGAAGCAATACAGCAAAGAGCTGGTCTCCCTCTCACCTACCTACCCGGTTCCCCTTCCAGTAGCAATCACCAAGACCCTTCCTTACCTTGTAAATATTTCCATTACACAAGTCCAGTCACTCAATTTCAATCCGTGATATCAAAGAAAAAAAGCTCCCCACCCCATCCAGTCGCTCCCCAACACCCACGTCTTTCCCTCCCCTTCAGGTTGTTCTTCGCTCAGTCCCCCTCTCCAGCAAGTCTGTTCATCTCACGGTCTTTAATAGACGACCTGCCGACACTGTGATGACCCAGGCGTTTTTATTTTTTTTTAAAGGGCAGGGTTATTACTTAATGATAATGACTTATTTTCACATTGTCGACTGCTGATGTTTAAAAGATAAGAAGACATTTGTCTGGGCGGACGCCTGAGGCCCTCGGACACCGGGAGACCCTGCCAAAACGTTTCCAAACTGAATAGTCACTGGGCTGCCAGATAATTCAGAAACTATTTGTATGAGGTGTTTATCAAATTATTAACCGCACAGATGTTGTTTGGCTGAAGAGCAGCTGAATCCCCTCTCTGGCAGCCACCGAGACAAAGGTCTCCGGGAATAATTGGAGATGTGCATGGAATATTAAATTAATTTACTGCTCTTAATTCTTATGCAAATTCTGACCTCTGGTGGCGCCTATCAATTACTCCGCTCGCAGAGAAAGCGAAGGCGACAGTTTCTTTTCTTCTCTTTGCTTTTTTTTTTTTAACGACTCAAAAAAGGAAATATTTGCAATAAGCAGGCGGTAGGAGCATCACGTAACTGGAATTATTTAATTGAATCGCCAAGTTTTCGGGGACGTCCGTAGAGGATAAAACCCCAGGACGCAGGGGAGAGGGCGGGAGGGGTGCGGAGGGCGGAGGAATTTGTTGGTTTGACTGCACACCTGTGGGCAGCGGGAAAACACAGCCAAGACCAGGGCCCCGTGCTGGCAAATGAAACGCTGGCCTGCAGGCGGCCGTGGGCCTTAGCGATGCTGCGAGGTCGGCGTTAGCGCCCGGCCGCGCCGCCACCACCGACTCCCTGTAAGCGCTCCACGCTTCCGCACCCCCGGGTCAGGCTTGGACGCACCACTGCGCTGCTTGCCTCCCCCGCTGTCTGCAAGGTCTCCATCTGAGCTCTGGCTGCCTTTCATTTATCTTTTAAGGGTGTTAACCCGACTTTACAACGCCCGACCGGAAAAAAAATAAAGATTTTATTCTTTGTTTGAAAAACCAAAGCACAACGCTGCGCACCCATGTTCAAGTCCCACCGATAGCCCGGGTGGGCCGAAACGCGATGTGTCTCCCGCGTGGAGAAGTGACACCCACTCTTTTCTCTGAATTGAGCAAACGCCCGGCTTTGCGCTTGTGGCTTAAACTCCGTGCGGTTTCTGCGCCCCGGTGGTGGGTTGTAAACTAGGGTCTCTGAGTCTTTCATCATCTTTTTAATAAGGAAAACCAAATCGGGCGCTTAATGTCATCAGCCCCGGCTCGACCTCGCCGGGACCTCGGCAGCCCGATGCTGTCGCCAGCGGCCCCCGGCGCAGTCACAACGCGCCGCCTTTCAGCTCCTCGCGGCCCCCACAAAAGCCAGACAACAATATCAATTAATCATGCAGCCGGCAAACAAGATTTATCCCGCGACAAACAGCCCCACCGAGAGCCGCTGAATGGGCGTGATTAGCATGTGAAAAGGCGAGCAAAACTCCGCGCTTCAACAGCTAAAGAGCGATTTGATGGGGCTGGGATGGGGAAATTACTTGATTAGCGTCCCTCGGAGGAGAGCACGGTTACAGCCCCTCGGCCCGGAATCCGACGGGGGAACAAAACTCGCTGGTAAATGCGGCGACATGGAGGGAGAGCGGGCCAGGGAGGGTAGCGCGGGGCCGCACTGCGGAGACGTGACCCCGGTGGAGGCGGGAATAGAGAGCCAAGGGGATGACCTGCTGGCCACGGCCAAAGCCCGAGGCCGCAGCCCACAGGCGCCGCGACAACTGGTTCTCACTGCTCTCACCTGGGGCTCCCAGGCCGGGACAGGGCGGACACAAGACTCCCCCACCCAGTGCTGGAGGTCGGACTTGAAGCGCTGCCCGGCTCTGGTCCGAAAGAGAGAGGGAGGCGTGTGTGGTGGAAGAGGCCCACCCACGCCGGCCCTGGAGTCCCCTGCGGCCCAGCCTCTGCCAGCTCTGGGGCTCCAATGTCAGTCGCGATGCCCGCGGTGCAGCCGTTCCACGTCTGCGCGTCTGCAGTTCCACTCGCGCGGACAGAGAAGATTGAAGCCGGGCAAGACGTGTGTTCCGGCTCCTCCGAATTTAATCACCCTGTTCTGACTCCTCGAAAACTTGTCGTGTTTGGGCTTGGCGTTTGACCAAAAAATGGTTCCGTGGCTGCACCCGTGGGGAGGACTTGGGGAATTGGGAGGGAGCGCCCTGAGCTGGGGGGGCGGGGGGCGGGCTGGAGGCTCGCAGAGGCACTCGGGGCAGGAGCAGTGTGCCGCTCGGGGTGCGGGCGCGAGAGCCTTAGGGTAGGGACCTGGATGGAGCAGGCCCTGGGGCTCTCCCTGGGCTTGGGTGGGCAACCCCGGCCTGCCTCGGATCAGGATACACAGGGCCAGAGCTGGCGGCTTGCGAGGCTGCTCTTCCCGGCCTCCTCCCAGACTCGGAGGGCCGCTCTGAAGGCCCGCCGCCCAACCCGGCCCAGGGTTTGGTTTGGGTATACTCGGGCCTCGTAGATGGCGCTGTTACTTGGGGGAGAGAAGAATGGGCAAAACGCTAAGGGACAGCGTGGCTCAGGGTCCGCAGGGCAAGGCCAAATGGAGGGTGCAGGCACGCTCAGGCCTCCATCACCCCATCTTGGGCAGAGGCCCACGCCTTCCCCGCAACCCCCCCCACCCCCGACACTGCTCCTGAGCTAAAGTCTGCGCCGACCCCAGAGAGAGAAATTTAGTTGCCCGCTCTCGGGCCGCCTGTAACCTCCCCTCTGGGCGCCTCCCCACACCCCCCTGCTCCCTGGCTCCTCCCAGTGCGGGGGAAGGGGAAAGGCTCCCACCCTGTCCCCAAAGGCTCAGATGAACTCCCTCCGGGTCTCAGGACCCACTAAAAGGGTCCTTCCAGTTCACGCTTCAAATCGAGTGCACAGGTGAGTCTCCGGTAGGCGGACCTCAATTTACCTGGGGGAGAGAATCTAATTCGGCCTTCGTGAAGTACGTTAACACAAATGTAATAAAGACTTCAACAGACAGGTTCGCCAAGGCCCCGCTCGTCTTCAGTTACCCTGCTCCTTGGCACAAATGAACCAAGCACCAAGGAGTCAAATCTTCTTTTATATCAAAGGGGGGGGAGTGGATCGTCCCCATCGAGCTGAACAATTGCCACCCAGTTGAACAGGGTGTCAATTAACAAACCGCTGCTCGTGGCCGACTTCAAAAAGGTTAATACTTTCTGAAACCTCTCTGGTGGCGAGTGTGCAGCGAACAGGAGTTCGCCCCTCTCCTCCCTTTCTCCTTCGCCCTCTCCCTCTGGACTCCGCGCTGAAGCCGCAATGAGGCTCCCTCCTCTTCCTGTCCCCAGTCAGACTCCGCGAGCCACGGCCCGGGCTAGGCGCCCGTGCAGAGGTCAGAGAGGGGCGCCGCGGCCGCAGGCCTGCAGGGCGCACCGGTAAGCAGGGCGCGGCAGCAGCGGAACGCTCTAGCTGGGAACCCAAGACCCGCCAACTTGGAGAGCGCACACGCCGGCCGCAGAGCCCCAGACCCGCGGCAGTCTCCAAACGCGCAAGCCCCGCAGGCAGCGCGGCGGGACACACGGAAATCTGCGCCTTGCACACCCGCCCATCTTTCTCCGTGGGACACTAACGCGCCGTGTGGCCGGAAGCGCTTTCTCCCGGTGGCTGGGGCTGTGCATTTTAATTCCCAAGCCCAGTGGTTGAGTCATCTCTAAATTGGCGAGCGAAGGGGGCGGTGGCAGGAAACCGGGTAGCTGAATGCCTTTGCCTGCGGGGTGGCAGAGCCCTTCCCACCAATAGCGACGGCTCAGGGCTGGCTTTGTAGTTATTTTTACAGGTTCTGCCCGGTGCCCAACATATTGCCCTGAAAAGCAAGAGGCTGCTGCAATTTATTCCAATGGGCGGTTTTTAAGAAGCTGGCAATTTGAACCGGCTGGGTGTTATTTAGTGCAACATGAAATCAAATGATCCTATTTCTCAAATAACAGTGTCTGTGAGGAGACGTGAATCCTCTGAAAGGGTAATTGTCTGCTGATGGTGTTTTCTATTATACCCGATCTTGGCCTAAATGATGCGCGGCAGCAGGGCTGAGAGCGAGGGGTGAGATCAGTGCGCGAACTCGCGCTCTGGAGGCAGGAAAAGGCAGCCCCGCTCGCGTCTTGGCAAGTCGAATGAACAATGCCACCCAAAGCGCCACCAATTTGACGTCATTTTGCAAGTGTCTGACATCATTAGACATGAGTGATCTTGTGCATAAGAGAATAAAACTAACTCTCCTTTCGAAACGTTGGGAATCGTTAGAGATTGGAGACTGCCATCACCCTCACTGTATCCTGGCGTCGTTCAGTCAGACAACAGATCGACGATAATCTGGAAAATAAAACCTACCTGGGCTCCCCTCTTGCCCCCATGTTAATATTGAGAATGCCAAGTCCTTCTGTCCAAGGACACACTTCTGTCTAGGATCTTTCCAGTCCTGTTTCTGGAACCCAAATTCAATTTCCGGGAAAGATATTGTATCCACGAGGCGCCTATTAGTTACGCGGCATGTGGCACCTTTTGGAGGAAAAAGTTGGCCCTGAGCTTTTAAATTGTCCTCCGTGGGCCCAGCCACTGTTTTGGGTGGAAACCAGATATAGGAGTTCAGCTTGTGTCTGAGAGAAGCACCGACGAGGAGCAAATTTAAGAAATGAGCTTAAGAACAGGGACAAAAGTGGCAGGCCGCGACCTGCGCGTCTGGCCTCGGGGCGTGTCGGTACCCGCGGTTCGAGCGCCAGCGCGCACACTACTGATATCTGGGGCTACCTGTCTGCAGAATTATTCCCGGTTGCAGAGATGGTCGCAGGCAACAGCCTTGCCCATAAACCCTTTTTACTTATTACTCAGGCACCTTGAGGGGAGTGACCTCCTCTTCACACTAGCCTTCCGGCCTGGACAGAAGCGGCTTCGGCCATTCCGGAGAAAGTCACCTCCAGGACCACACCCAGACCAAGGACAAGACAAGGCTCTGAGCATTTCCTCCATCCCCACCACCCCTGCCCTTCAAACTTTTTTCCTAAGGGGGATTTTGTATGTTCCGAATATCCTGGAATTGTAGGCACAGCCTACACCTTCCGCTAACTTGCAGCATTTCAGGCTGATCCTCCAAGAACGAATTAGTAGCTTGTTTCTGCTCTGGCTTGGCAAGTTTATTTTTATATTCTCTTTGGATATTTTGAGATTATATATGTATTTTTTCCCATACTGTGATCTCTGTTTACAAGTCCATTTGGTTGTTCATGATCTTTCCCCCTTCCTTGGCGCTACTTCCCAATATCTAGAGAAGCCGAGGAAGAAATGGTAATTCCCGCATATCCGAGGAACCCGGCCTAGGATCTTCTATCCCTTTCTCAGAGGGAGGTTCAGCCACCGCACCTGGAGCCCAGGCACCGGACACCAGGCACGCCGTTCCTGGAGCTCTCTCGGACCTCTCTAGCTTAAGGAAAGCGGGTAGCCTGGGTTCAGTTCGCGGCGTCCCCCCCAGGATGTCATTGCTCGGCTGAGCAGCTGTTCTCCTGCCAGGCCCGGGGCACCGCTGGACACCGGGCCTCCGGAGCCCGGGTGTGGCCCTCTCATTGTCACCCTCCTGCTCTGCATCTGAACAGCCCGGGCTGCAGTTTCCTAGGGTCTTCCGGGGACATCCTCGCCTCTCCTTGCTGAAAGTTAAGCCCTTCGATGCGATCATGAAGTAAGAGGTGACCCTCCCTCTGGCCCGCGGGTGGCCTCTCAGGGACCCCTCCGAGGCTGCCGCCCCCCGCGCAGACCGGGAGCTCTGCGTTGCAGCAAAAGCATCCACCTGCCTCTTTGGGACAGAACTGCGCCAAGGCGGCGGGGTACAGTGTGAGGGCAGCCGGCCCCTTTACCCACGAGGACCAGTGCGGGGCGCCACCTCCAAACCTGCACTCACACCTCTCCCAGAGGAAGGGGTGGACACGCCGGAGCCTGTCCTCGGCCCCTTAAGGAAAAGAGAGTGACAGCAAGGAGTCCCCCTAGTAACCCCAAAGGGGCTTAGATCGGCTCCCCGCGCCTCCTCCCCCATCAATCAAGCTGGGCACCCCGGAGACTCTGCGCCTCGAGTGTCGTTAGCGTCTCTCCGCCGTCCCGAGGCTCCAGGCTCTTGCGAGGCTTCATACTCCCTCCCCCCGCCGGGCGTGCCTGCCCCTGGGTTGGCATGGACCCCCCCCCCCGGACACGGGACAGGGCTGGGGTCCGTGGGCTGGGGAAGAGAAGGGGCTTGGGGTGGCTCGACCCGGCCGCCACATCCCCGCCTGCAGGGAAACCCTCTCCAAGTGCAGGCGCGAGGGGTTGGGGGCTGGGAGGAGACCCAGCGGGGCCAGGGCTCCCCTCCTCCCAGGGGTCTCGGGTCCCTGGAACTCTCTAAGCCCCTGTGGCGCAGAGACAGAGGATTCAAGGGAGAGCTCTTCCTTCGCCCGGGGCTGTTTCCCGGGCCCTACACCCCTTTGCAGGGGGAGGAGCCGGCCTCGCCCAGTTCTTCGGCTCAGACCCAAGCTGCCCGGTGCCCATACCTCCCCGCTCTGCTCTCCAAGCCACGCTTTCCTCCAACCCCCACCCCCGCCGCCCTGCCCTTCCGGGACCCACTGACCCTGGGGGCGCGGAGCGGCCGCCCGCGGAGCCTGGCCGGGCGCCGCGCGGAGGAGGAGCCCGCAGCCCAGACCCGCAGCGCGGCGCGGTCGGCCCTCGGCGAGGGAGCGCAGAGCTCCCTCCCCCACGCCCTATAATTTAATCACACGAGACGTTAAATCATCAGGCCGCTCATTAATCATCACGCGAGTTATTGGGACTGAACGAGCCGCGCGTGTTCTGACAGCCCAGACCCGTTGGCGGGGTCGGGGTGTGTCTGGTTTGGGGGTTGAAGAGGGTGTCGAACCACTCTTGGGAAACACTGCGAGCCCCGAGCGGGCTGAGGGGGTCTCTTGCCTGGGAAAAAGATTCGCCAAAGTGCAGGCTGGGCGTCTGAGTTTGGTCGAGGGTTTGTCAAAATCCCAAACGCATCCCTCCCGGGACCCTCTCCTTACTATTTGGATTTTGATCACGACGCTTAAGACAGCCTGCGGCGTATCCGTCAACAGCATCTTAATTTGCAGTTTTTCCGGAGGGCGAATTTGACCCGAACTTGTGCATCTTCATTACCTACTGCGGACGGTGTGAAATTAATGCGTTTGAAATACAGATGAAATCATATCACTGAAGTCATTTCAAAGGACAACTTTTCCCCCAACTCAAATGGGCTGTGTGGTCTTTTCCATACTATAGATACGAAGAAAGGAAAATAAAGGATTTTTTTTTCAATTAAATCCTTAATTTGAGGTTTTCTTTTTTAAAATAATACGTGTGTTTCACTTTAAAGTCGTTAGAAACTGGTTTTATTTTCTAGTTTTTTTCCTTTTCCTATTTCTATTAGATGGATTTTTCAAATGAATAAACAAATTAAATGAAAATTCATATGATTTGATTCCATACAATGGAAGAAGCAAGTGAAGTGCTGTAAAGAGTTGTCTTAGTGGCACAAGGAGAGTAATTAGTTCTCAGCATTTAGGATCTAACTCACCAGCAGAACAATGAACAAAAGAAAGAATATCTCCCCTCTGGTGGGGGTGGTGTAGATAGGAATCTGTTAACCAACTGTATTTTTTGTAAATATCCAGTATGAAATTAGTATCTGGAAGAAATGTAACTCCCAGATTAAGTCCTTTCCCTCTTTAGCATAAGCCAAGGCTAGTGTGTAGCAAGAGAAGGCCAGTTCCTGTTCTGGTAGGAAATGGCTGTGAATTTAGTTAAGCTGGCAAGTAGATTAAATCAAATTATTTCCCTTTTAAAAATATAACATAAAAACGAATGTCAACTCAAGACATGTTCAAATGCAGCTAAATTGCATTTTACCTTTTTGACTAGAAAGTGTGATCAATCTAGTAAGCAAATAAGTACATAAATCTTGACCCTGTGTTTATGTTTTATCACAGAATATGATCGATATTATTAAATGTGTCCAAGACCATTCTTGAGATATTTTCTCCCCTATTTATCTGTTGTCTGCATTTTTCTACCCTACTCACTAACACACAAAGAGATAGGTATCAAAAACTCAACATACACAAACACTGCTAGGTGAAATTCATAAATCCTACAGAAGCTAGTGAAGGGGGGAAAAAGCCATAATATGAGGTGAATTTTTTTTTTTAAATAAACCAATGGAAAAAAATATCTTGGCTAGCTTTATCTGTGCCTAAGTATGTTCTGCAGTTGCAGGGACATTTGTTGACCAGACTGAGAGATGACTTTCTATCCTAGCAGCTCTTTCTAGTTAAAGTGGCCATTGGTAACTGCCTGCTAAAAATCCTATGTGAAGACTCTGTTTTAAAACTGGATATTTTCAGGCAGGCCCGTGGCTTAGTGGTTAAGTGCACGCGCTCCGCTACTGGCGGCCTGGGGTTCGGATCCTGGGCGCGCACCAAGGCACCGCTTGTCCAGCCATGCTGAGGCGGCGCCCCACATACAGCAACTAGAAGGATGTGCAACTATGGCATACAACTATCTGCTGGGGCTTTGGGGGGAAAAAGGAGGAGGAGGATTGGCAATAGATGTTAGCTCAGAGCCAGTCTTCCTCAGCAAAATGAGGAGGATTAGCACGGATGTTAGCTCAGGGCTGATCATCCTCACACGCGCGCGCGCACACACACACACACACACACAAAAACTGGATACTTTCGACATAACCTGCTCTATCCAGACAGCATGAATTGGTGAACTGGGCAGTTGTCTACTTCTCAAATGTAGAATGAGGATCAAGACCACATGAGATGCTTGTGAAAAAAATTAAACACACAATGTTTTGTTGAATGGAGCCACCAAAAATGAGAAAAATTAATTCCTTCCGTTCATTTGCTATTTTTCATCATGATACTGCTTTTGCAGACATCATGCATTTGACTCTCATGGGAACACCAGAGGTCTGATTCCAGGAGATTTTAACCTCTCTCGCTCTGCTTGGGGAAGTTACACAACTTGTTCACGACAGAGCAAAAGTGAGAACCCACATTTTCTGACTCCCAGTCCAGTGCTCTTTCCAAACATCTGTTTAAGATAGCTAACACACACACTTTGAATTTTTCTCTTTTGAAAGCCCTCCCTCCATCACTCAGTAAAGCTAAGTGCTAGAATATTCTGCTAGAATATTCTGAACCTCTTTCAGAGTGTAACAAATATGGAAAGTACTCTTGACTGGGGCTCAGCTCAGACCCTAGTTTTAGCTCTGACCACGGACCAGTTACTCTGTAACTTGAGTTGGGTTCCCCCAGAAGCTGACATTGAGACAAAGATTCAAGGGCAAGTAAATTTTTCAGCGGTTGCTCTCAAGAAGCAACATAGAGGGAGCAGGGAAGAGAAACAAGGAAGGGAAGAGCAATAAACTGAGTTATCAGGCAAGTTACCATTGTTTGCAGCTGCAGCTTAATCCTGCCAGAGGAGCTCTGAGAGGCAAGGGAATTGTAGTACCCAACTCTTGTCAGTCATTGCTTGGCTGTTAATTTCCCGTGGCTGGAGACCTGTCCCACAAGAGGCAGCAGAGGGCCGGCCCGTGGCTTAGTGGTTGAGTGCGCACACGCTGCTGCTGGCGGCCCGGGTTCAGATCCCGGGTGCGCACCCACGCACTGCTTGTCTGGCCACGCTGAGGCCACGTCCCACATACAGCAACTAGAAGGATGTGCAGCTATGACATACAACTATCTACTGGGGCTTTGGGGGAAAAAAATAAAATAAATAAATAAATAAAAATTAAAAAAAAAAAAAAAAAAGAGGCAGCAGACTCTGGCCATCAGTGAAAGCCCTGAGGCAGAGTTGCAGGTGCTGGCAGTTGGATGGTGAGCCAGTGAGCATGGAAGTAGCGAGAGCCATTATATTTTCAAAAAATGTCCACAACTAAATTTCCCAGCCCATACGTTCTACAGTGTGGCTTGCCACTCTCCAATCAAGAGGTGGACTCTATTTCTCCACTCTCTTGAATCTGAGTGAGCCAATGACTGCTTTGACTAATAGAACACAGTGGAAGTGACACTGTACTGGCTCCAGGCATAGGCTCTAACTGGCCTAGCAGCCTCCATTTCCTGTTCCTTGGCATGCTGGCTCCCTCTCAGAACCCAACCACCTGCTGAGAGAACTGCCAACCAGCAGAGAGGGATCAGGTGGGCATGCTGGCCAACAGCCCCAGCTGAACTCCAAAGCCGATGGCCAGCATCAACCACCAGCCACGGAAGTAAGCCATCTTGGACATCCAGCCTAATTGAGCCTTCCGAAGACATCTGACTGTAACAATATAAGAGACCCCGTCATGGTTAGTTTTATGTGTCAGCTTGGCTAGGCTATAGTACTCAATTATTTAATCGAACACTAATCTAGATGTTGCTGGGAAAGTATTTTGTAGATGTAGGTAACATCTAAAGTCAGTTGACTTGAAGTAAGGAGATTATCCTCAATGAAGTGGGTGGGCCTCATCCAATCAATGAAGGCCTTTAAGAGCAAAAACTGAGGTTTCCTGGAGAAGAAGAAATTCTGCCTCAAGATTGCTGCATCAACTCCTGCTGAAGTTTCCAGCCAATTTTTTTAAAAAAAGAAAGATGGAAAGAAAAAAACCCATATATATATAATATATTTGTGTCTATATGTAGTTCTATTTCTCGGGAGAACCCTGACTGATACAGACCCAAAGCAAGAACCACCCAGCCGTGCCCAGTCAACCCATAGAACGACAAAAGGTAATAAAAATCATTTATTGTGCAACAACAGATAACCAGAACAGAATACAACATTGATATATCCTGCTTTTCAGGGCCTCAGGTTCATCATCTCTACAGTGAATATCTTTTCTAGATTTACCTTTTAGGTCTTTTTCAACTTTCTTGTTCTCAGAATCCCAAGACTCATTAATGAAATGGAATATTTTGCTGTCATTAAATTGATAATACATGTTTTACTAATACTGAAACAAGCAAAATATGAAATAATTAATAAAAAATGAAATAAGATAATATGGACCAATTACTAAACTATAAAAATTGGAGGACTTGGAGAGGTTATAGAGTTAATTAAATAGTTGGTAGGTTAAGGTGAAAGAGGCTTTATATCTGCTTTCTCTATAAGGTTGCTTAAATAAACCTTAAAATATTTCTGTGGTTTTATTATGAGGGAGATTTTATCTGACGCTTTTATAAAACACAATGACGCTGACCTTGTCTACAGGCTTTCCACAGAACAAGAGGTAATCATTTTCTTCAATGACGTAGCCAAAATATTCTGGAGATGTAGTTGACTATCTTATTGGAAATGACATGATGTCCAATTATTCTCCTACTCTTGGAATGCCCAGGTGCATTCTCTGAGATTTGAGAGGTCATGGGTAATCTTGTATTTCTGTTTCACGCCCATAGCAGATAATATTTTCTCTTTTTGTCTTTTTTTTTTTTTGAGGAAGATTGGCCCTGCACTAACATCTGTTGCCAATCTTCCTCTTTTTCTTTCTTTCTTTTTTTTTCTCCCTAAAGCCCCAGTACATAGTTGTATATCATAGTTGTAGAGTTGTAGCTCTTCTATGTGGGACCTGTCTCAGCACGGCTTGATGAGTGGTGAGTAGGCCCGTGCCCAGGATCTGAACCGGCAAACCCCAGGCTGCTGAAGCTGAATGCGTGAACTTAACTGCTACCACCCAGCAGGCCCCTCTTTTTGTCCTTTTATTACCCAAAGATAATGATGTCATA
This sequence comes from Diceros bicornis minor, assembly GCF_020826845.1. Classification (NCBI taxonomy): domain Eukaryota; kingdom Metazoa; phylum Chordata; class Mammalia; order Perissodactyla; family Rhinocerotidae; genus Diceros; species Diceros bicornis. Next base: position 43,387,114 of record NC_080770.1, on the reverse strand, counting down.
ATTTCCAACATGTCCATTGGAAATATACTCATAAAGAGAAATTCAGCTTTGAAATAGTCAAGGAAGCTTAAGAAAGGTAAGCGATTTAGAGAATGTTGGAGAAGGAATCTCACGGGGTGTTGAAAATGGAGACATGATAGAGAACTTTGCCTTCACGCTCTAGGATATCTTAGTTTCTCTATACACCTTTCAATATCCAGTTGGGCTGAGGCTCTTTCTTCATTTCATATCGTCAGTTCTAGACCACTGAATTATTTCATCTCCTCTACTTTTTACTTAAAATTCATTCCATTGATTTACAGTTCCTGCTCAGTGATGTAGGGAGCTGGAAAGACTGTTGTTCCCAATCTTGCAACAATAAAAGCCAGAAAATCAGCAAGTACTCTACAGTAGTTCCTCCTTATCCATGGTTTCAGTTACCCTCAGTCAACCTCAGTCTGAAAATATTAAATGGAAGATTCCAGAAATAAACAATTCATAAATTTTAAATTTCCCACCATACTGAGTAGCGTGATGAAGCCTCATGTTGTCCTGCTCTGTCCTGCTCTGGACGTGACTCATCCTCTTGTCCAGAGTATCCATACCATATATGCTACCCACCAGTTAGTCATTTGTTAGCTCTCAGGGTTATCAGATCGACTGTTGCAGTACTGCAGTGCTTGTGTTCACGCAACCCTTATTTTACTTACTAATGGCCCCAAAGCGCAAGACTAGTGATGCTGGCAATTTGAATATGCCAAAAAGAAGCTGTCAAGTGCTTCCTTTAAGTGAAAAGGTGAGAGTTCTCAACTTAGTAAGGAAAGAAAAAAAGTCATATGCTGAGGTTGCTAAGATCTACGGTAACTTTTATTACAATATATTGTTATAATTTTTCTATTTTATTATTAGTTATCATTAATCTCTTTCTGTGCCTAATTTATAAATTAAGCTTTATTATAGGTATGTATGTATAGGAAAAAACATAATATATATATAGGGTTTGGTACTATCCATGGTTTCAGGCATCCAATGGGGATCTTAGAACATGTCCCCCACAGATAAGGGGAGACAACTGTGTAATCAGCAAGTAAAAAAGTCATTTTCATGAACATATTGGAGTTGCTAATGTCACAAGGCAACAAACTGGCCCAAGACTTAGGCTCAGGGTTGCTCATGCCAATCTCATCCATCTTCCAGTTTCTGAGTGCGTCCACCTAGTTGTTCAACCCAAATCATGCAGGGGCAGTTGAACAGTTTCCTTTTGAGCAAGGTAGTAGATTACCATAGCACTGTAATAAATCTTGAAGTCAGTCTTCTCCAACTGTCTTGTTTTTTTAGAGTTGTTTTATCTATTCTAGGTCCTTTGCATTTCCATATGAATTTTAGAATTAGCTTGCCAATTTCTACAAAAAAGCCTGCTTGGATTCTGATTGGGATTCCATTGAATCTATAGATCCGTCTGGGAGAACCGACATCTTAACAATGTTGAGTTCCTGAGCCATATTTCTCTCCATTTATTTAGATCTTTAGTTTCCTTCAGCAATATTCACAGTTTTCAGTGTACAGAACTTTCACATCTTCTGTCAGATTTATCCCTAAGTATTTTATATTTTTTAATGCTATTATAAACAGAATTTTTAAAACTTTGATTTCCTATTGTTTGTTGCTGGTATAGAGAAATACAATCAATTTTTTATATTGATCTTTTATCCTACAACCTTAATAAGCTCACTTATTAGTTCTTAGCAAGGCGATAGAAACCAGAGGTCAGACACAGCCTGGTCTCCCTGCTCCCCTTTAGCCAGCTGAGAGGACATTTGTTATCTAGAGGACCATGAATTGGTTTCTATTTCTCCATCTGCTGTGGGACCTTGAACAAGAGAATCAAGCTCTCAGAGCCTCACGATCATAATGCTTACCTTGCCACACTATATCAGGACTGACGGGATCGGGTATTTTAAAGGCCTACCCAGGGCAAACACTCAGTACATGTCACTGCCCTTTGCCTTATATTCTAAGCTCCTTATGGAAACTTCTTTTGTGCCCCCAAATGCTAAACACCCTTTAGGCCCAGAGTAAGTGCTCAAAAAGGCCTTATTTGTTGAACTATCATGGAGTACTCAATTAAGGAGCCAAAGTCTATGTTCTTAGCTAACGTATATGCTGTTTCTAAAGATAGCAGATTCTGTCAGAGTCCATTTCTCCTTGGTCCAACCCTGGAAGTTACCTTCACGGTTTCTGTTCAGCCAAGGGCAGCCTGCTTCTCTCTGCCTGAGGGTGTTCTGTGGTCCTAGGGTGCACTGGGAAGAGAGCATGGAAGATGAAAACCACTAGGGAGTTAAGACTCCAGGAGCAACTCTCCACTAATGAGTGATGGGACTACGTAGATAATAAAAACCCTACCTTCTCATCCCTCAATTCTGTTCTAGTCTACATCGGCCCTTCGAGGTCCCCGTTGAATTGAGCCACAGTTGCACACAGTGGTAACCTGCTGCTCAAGATGCCTTATATGTGCTTCCTCCCTTCCCTGTCTCTCATCCCCTCTTTCTCAACCACTTCCTGGGATCACCTCCTAAATAAACTAATTGTGCCCAGAAATCTTATCTTGAGGTCTGCTTTTGGGAATCAAACCAAGGCAGGTCAAAATGATCAAGCTAGTTAGTAGCAGATCTATAGGTAGAACCCAGGTCTTCTGACTCTAGACTATGTCCTTTAGTCTCACTGGATACGGGAGTAATACACGTGAAGCCATGATGACACGATGTTGAGTAGTATAAACCTGGACACTAACAGTGCAGTACTGAGTTGTCTCCTAAGAATGGTGTTATGAAGGACAGATCTGACTGTCTGGTTCTAAGCAGCAATATAAACAGCTAATGATTGAAGGAGGGGCTCAGGTGCAGGTCACTGAAGCCAAGAAGGGATAATTTCTCTAAAATAATGGAATAGTAGTAGTATGGGGTATTAAAAAAATCTAATGGAAATTGGGGAGAGGGGATTTAAAGCAGAGGAGCACATCTGTGGATAAGAGTTAATGATGCAAGTTTTAAAAAGCCCAGAGGTATGTGTCAGCAGCATTTCCTGTACCACATGTTTCCATAAGCATGACACATGCACACATTTCATGAATGACCCACTAGTAGTACTACAGTGGGGTGGTGCTGTGATATACCAGAAAGATGCCTACCCCCATGACATTATTAAGTCAATTAAAGAAAAACAAATAGAAGTCACTGCATTAAATGCCACCACTGTCAGTATCATAGTATATGAAATAAAAACAAGTCTATCCTTGGGCCGGCCCCGTGGCTTAGCAGTTAAGTGCACATGCTCCACTGCTGGCGGCCCGGGTTCGGATCCCGGGCTCGGATCCCAGGCACGCACCGACGCACCGCTTCTCCAGCCATGCTGAAGCCACGTCCCACATACAGCAACTAGAAGGACATGCAACTATGACATACAACTATCTACTGGGGCTTTGGGGGAAAAAAAAAAAGGAGGAGGATTGGCAATGGATGTTAGCTCAGAGCCGGTCTTCCACAGCAGAAAAAGAGGAGGATGAGCGTGAATGTTAGCTCAAGGCTGATCTTCCTCACAAAAACAAAAAACAAAAAAAAACCAAGTCTATCCAGAGAGGACTGATTAAATTGTTTCACATAACATCCATAAAAGGAAACATTATATAGCTGTTAAAAAAGAATGAGGTAGAGCTATAGCTCTCCATATACTGATATACAAAAATCTCCAGGATATGGTAAGCAAAAACACAAGAATCAGAAACGTGTAAAGAATACTACCATTTTTATTTAAAATGATATAATAGCTATAGATATAGAAATGTAGAGATATACATATGCATATAGACATAGACATAGATGTATGCTCAGAATAATCGGGAAGGCTAATTAAGAAAGTGGTAACTGGATACCTCTGGGAAAAAAAAATTGAGGGCTGGTGGCAGGGATAAGAGGGATATTTCTCACTGAATATCTTATTCACAGTTGAATTTTGCATGACGTATTGCTTTAAAAATAAGGAAATAGGGGCCGGCCCAGTAGCGTAGCAGTTAAGTTCGCGCATTCCACTTTGGCCGCCCGGGGTTCGCCGGTTCAGATCCTGGTTTCAGATCCTGGGCGCAGACCTATTCACCACTCATCAAGCCATGCTGAGGTGGTGTCCCACATAGAAGAGCTACAACTCTACAACTATGATACACAACTATGTACTGGGGCTTTGGGGAGAAAAAAGAGGAAGATTGGCAACAGATGTTAGCACAGGGCCAATCTTCCTAAAAAAAAAAAAAACTTGAGCTTTAAAAGAAAAAATAATGAAATATATGAGATCTCTCTTAGAAGCCAGCCATCAGAGAAAGAAGCTAGACTATTGAATGATGCAGGACCGTGTGAAAAGAGAGGTTCAGCCAATAGCTATACCAAGGCCCAGCTCGAAGAGTGAAGACATCTTGGACATTCCAGCCTCGGCTGAACTCCTAGTTGAATGCAGCCCAGTATATAACCCAGGTCACCCAGCCGAGCCCAGCCACCTACAGATTTGTGAGACATAATAAATCATTTTTGTTGAAGACCCTGACACACACATACACACACACACAAGAAAAAAGAAAGGAAAGAAATGTATAAGAGAAAAAAAACAGAAGGAAATGTTGAATGCAAAAGGGTAACTTTTCCAAAGTAGATTCCAAGGTAAGTATGAGGTGCATTTGGGGTCACTCTTGTTGCTGCTAAGTGATAGCAAGTAATTGTGTTCACAACAGCAGTCCTGGTTGAGGGCATCCTACAGCAATGGTTCAGTGATACAGTAGAAAGCACGTAGATTTAAACCTTGGGCAAGTTCCTGAACCTCCCGAGCCTCAGTGAAACAGTGATAATAACACACATTTTACAGAGCTCTTGTGAGGCTTGAAGATAATTCCCACAGATGATTCTATGGCTAAAAGATAGTGGGTATATAATAATCATTGACTTCTTCAACCACTACCATCCCACTCAGCTGTGTCAGTTATCTAATGCTGCATAACAAATCACCCCAAAACTCAATGACTTAAAATAGCAAGGATCATTTATTATCTCATGGTTTCTGTGGATCAGAATTCAAGAGCAGCTCGGCAGGCCAGTTCTCTCTTGAGATCTCTCACGAGGTTGCAGTCAGATGTTGGCTAGAGCTGCAGTCATCAGGAGGTTAGACAGGGCTGGAGTATCCACTCACACTCCCTCACATGGCTGGTAAGTTGGTACTGGCTGTTAGCAGGAAGACTCAATTACTCTCCAAATGTCCCTTACCTCAAGACTGCTCAGGTGTCCTCACAACATGGTGGCTAGTTTACCTCCAAGTGAGCCATCCTTGAATGTCACTCACTGTCACATGAGTTAGCCCTGACTCAATGTGGGAGGGGACTACACAAGGGCATGAGTTCCTGGTGGAAAGGAATATTGGGGGAATGTTATGGGCTGAGTTTGTCCCCCAAAATTTATATGTTGAAGCCCTGACCCCCAGTACCACAGAATGTGGCTATATTTGAAGGTAGGACATTTAAAAAGGCAATTAAGTTAAAATGAGGTCACTAGGGTGGGGCTAATCCAATAATTGCTGTCCTTATATGAAGAGGAGATTAGGACACGACTAGAGGGAAGATCATGTGAGGACACAGGGAGAAGGTGGCCATTTGCAGGCCAAGGAGAGAGGCCTCAGAAAAAACCAACCCTGCTAACACCTTGATATTGGACTTCTGGCCTCCAGAACTATGAGAAAATAAATTTCTATTGTTTAAGCCGTCCAGTCTGTGGTTCTTTGTTATGGTAGCCCTAGCAAACTAATGCAGGGGCCATTGTGGAAGCTAGCTTCCACAGTGACTATCCTATTGCATTTAAAAAATAATGGCTTCCTCAGACACAAGGCTACCTATTGTATAACTATATTTATATGAAATTTCCAGGATAGGCAAATCCATAGAGACAGAAGGTAGATTAGTGGTATCCAGGGACTGGGGGCCCAGGAGAATGGATAGTGACTGCTAATGAGTATAGGGTTTCTTTTCAGGGTGATAAAAATGTTCTGGAATTAGGTACTGGTGATAGTTACACGACTTGGTGAATATACTAAAACAACTGAATTGTACACTTTAAGAGAGTGCATTTTATGATATGTCAACTATACCTCAATTTTTAAAAATGGCTTCTTATTGCTACATCTTCCCATCAGCTAGTATTTTTGGGTGGTCTTCTGGGCTGGGTTCTGATCCTAGAGCTGGGCTGAAGAACACCAAAGAAACATATGCCAGTCTTCCTCCCTGCAGAAGACTTATGATTGAGTTATGGTAACGAAACATGGCTTCAAAATACTCTCAATGCATTATTTAAGTAGCTGAAAAGATTCTAGCTTGAGTCCAACCCAAAAAAGGTCTACCATTGCGAAGAAGCACTGTCTCTGTCTCACCTTCACAGGCCACACTCCAATGTCTGCTCCAACTGCAGTGGCCTGCCCTGGACAGGACACAGCCTCTCATGCCTCAGTTTCCCTGCTGTAACAAACACTTGCCATTGTGAAAAGCAGTAGAAGACAGTAGTTGAGAGTTCGGGCTCTGTGCTACATAATGTGGGTTATAATACCACTCCTCCTCTTATGAGATGTGCCGCCTTGGTTTGATGGCTTAACCTTGATGTGCCCTCAAATTCCTCTTGTAAAAAATGGGGATAATACATGTAAAGAGCTAGGAACAAAGTAAGGCTCTGCTAATATTAGCTATTTATTGGTGCACATGAGCGTGCACACACATAACAACCATTAACACAATGAATCAGTTGCCATTCCTCTTCGGTTACACGTAAAAGTCCTAGGAAATTAGGAATGCTCCTAATTCTCAGGGAGAAGTTGGAACCATTTGTTTATTGAATGTTTTCTATGGGCCAGGCCTGTGCTAAGAGCTTCTCAAATGTTACCTCATTCACAACTCACAATAATTTCATAAATAAAAATATCATTACCCTCATTTAGAAATGAGCAAAATGAAGCATTCAAGATGTTAAGAAATGTGCTCAGAGCCACACACCTGATATGAGGCAGAGTCAGGATTTGAACTCGGGTCTTCTGATTCCAAAGCATGTGATCTTTTGACAACATGGTGCTGTGTGCTCCCTTCCATGTCCTGGTTTTCTGTTCCTGAGGGGTGGTGGGCTGGGATCCATACAACTGCCAGGGTTGACACAAAAGGACTGAAAATGAGTCTGGGATTGAGGTTCCCAACTGATGTCAGCTACTGAGTCAGCAGCAATGAGTTCAGGTGACCTGACCCCTTTGAGTGGGCATGTGAGTGCAGGGCCAGCAGCGTTGATAAAGAAGGACAGAGAGGACGCTTAGGAAATGACTCTGAGAGACAGACAAATAGTAAGAAGCAGAACAGGGGCCCTTACCTCTGATGACTCTCTTCGTCTCCCAAAGGGATATTCTTCTTGCTCTCTGAAGAAGTGATGCCAGCTTGTGTTTACCGAGGGCTAACTCTACCAGGCATGATTCTAAGTGCATCACACAGACGACCACATTTAATCTTCTCAACAAGCCTGAAAGGAAGACACTATTACTATCACCATTTTACAGGTGAGGAATTTGAGACACAGCAAGGTTAAGTAATCTGCCCAAGGTCATACAGCTTCTAAGAGGAAGTAGTAGTATACCACGCAGAGGGGCACTTGAGCCAAAATTCTCAACCTCTGTGTTCTACACTTCTTTAGGACACAATGGCAAATGTTTGTTGGAGCCGGGAGGGTGTTCTCTGTGGTGGACACCACCCAGGTGCCCCAGGAATGAATGAAGCCAACATTTCTACACAGACACAGGCCATGGATAATTGCAGACAATAAGAAGTGGAATGTTCTACACCTGGTGCCCTGTCACCTTGTAAGCATAAACACATAGCCATCAAATTAAATGGTATTTATTATGCAAGACCCTTGGTTTCAGTCTGCTTGTGAGTTGTAAGAGCAGGCCTAGAGCATCCCTTTGTTTCCAATCCTTGTAGTTAGGAGTACTTGTTGAACCCTGATGAGAAGTGCATCTAAGTGGCAAACAATTATGAAATCCACCAAATGATTTTTGAGGAGAATCTCAGCATTCAAAGATTGCTCATGCATGACATCAGCACCTACAGGGATGCAAGGATGCTGCCCACACACCAGGAGTCCAAGGCTGTGGAGTAGTCCCTCCCAGGCAGAACCAAGACACCATCCAGGGAGACACCACGCACGGAGAAAAGAGTACAAGGACTTGAGTGTGTGGAATTTATCACTTCTGAGGATTCCGCTTTGTCAACAAATGAATAATCCTGGAGACCTCGTGGAAGCACAAATTCAAGGACTTCAGTGGAAATAGGCATGCAAGAGCTGTGAGACAGAGGGAGCCCATCTCACTGAATTAGTGAGGCTCTAGCTGGAGCCATTCAACTACTCTATTGTTCTATCGTTTGGCTGTTATTTAGCTTTCATAGAGCTGGTGTATTTTAGAGACCCACAGATTAGTTGTTGGTTTACACGATATGAAATAAAATGAGGGAATCTATGATTTCATTTTATTTATTGGAATTTGCACCTGATTCTTATTGTTTTAAATTAGCTATTACGAATACATTTGAGCAAAATGTTCTTAGTAACCTCATGCCCTCCTGTATTAGTCAGGGTTCTCAAGAGAAACAGAACCAGTTAAGATAGATAGATAACTATATCTATATCCATATCTATATCTATATCTATATCTATATCCATATCCATATCCATATCTATATCTATATCTATATCTATATCTATATCTACATCTACATCTACATCTATATCTATATCTATATCTATATCTGGAGAGAGAAAGAGAGAGATTGATTAATTTTAAGGAATTGGCTTATGCAATTGTGGGGGTTTGGAAGTCCAAAGTCCACAGGGCAGTCCTGCAGGCTGGACATTTCAGCAGGAGTTGATTTTGCAGTCTTGAGTCTGAAAGCGGTCTGGAGGCAGAATTCCTTCCTCTTTTGGGAACCTCAGTCTTTTCTCTTAAGGCCTTCAACTGATTGGATGAGGCCCACCCACATTATGGAGGGAACTCTGCTTTACTCAAAGTCCACTGATTTAAATGTTAATCACATTTTAAAAATACCTTCACAGCAACATCTAAACTGGTGTTTGACCAAACAATTGGGCACCATGGCCTATCCAAGTTGACACATAAAATTAACCATCGTACCTCTCCTCTTGACCATCATCACCTCCCACCAAGGATGACATCTTACCTTCCAGTTCCTGCCTTTCCACTTCCAAGTAATTTATGACCTCCCCTCTTTCCCCACCATGCTAATCCATCTTTCCACTTTATCTCTATATCTGCACTGTCCCATACATAGCCACTAGATACACATGTCCTCTAAAATTTACATTTTAATTAAAATTAAATGAAATAAAAAATTCAATTCCTCAGTAGCACTAGCCACATTCACATGCTCAATAGCCACATGTGGCTTGCAGCTACCGTATTGGACAGCGCAGAATAGAACATTTCCATCATTGCTGAAAGTCTATTGGCCAGAGCTGCTCTAGATGGTTCTTCATTGTAACTTTGCCTTCACTATCTAGGCTTCTCTTCTCAGACATTGACTCCTTTTTTAAAAATTTATTTTTTTATTAAGGTAACAATGGTTTATAACATTATATAAATTTCAGGTGTAGATCATTCTATTTCGACTTCTTTATAGACTACATTGTGTTCACCACCAAAAGTCTAGTTTCCATTCATCACCATACAACTGTGCCCTTTTACTCCTTTCACTCTCCCCCCACCACCCTTCCCATCTGGTAACTACCAGTCTATTCTCTGTGTCTATGTGTTTGTTTGTTTTTGTTGTTTTTCTAAATCTTCCACATGTGAGTGAAATCATATGGTATTTGTCTTTCTCCATCTGACTTATTTCATTTAGCATAATATCCTCAAGGTCCATCCATGTTGCAAATGGCAAGATTTCATCTTTTTTTTGACTGAGTAGTATTCCATTGTCAGACATCAACTCTTAATCTCAGAGTTCCAGGTTTTCAGTCTCCTTCACCATCTGGATAGTCACATAAATCCATTGAGAACGTTGTAGAAAGTTGTTTTGGTGCATTTGCGTAATTGTTGCATGGAATGTTTGTGTATTAGTCAGGATAAGTGTGCCAGCTGCTGAAACAAACAACCTCAAAATATCAGTGGCTCAATATAGTGAAGGTTTAGTTCTGGCCCAAGACACAGTTCTGTGCTCGATGCTTTGCAATCATCCACTCTTCTTCCAGGGCCTCAGAGTTCTCCATTGGATCCTCTGCATCTAGCTGGCCAACTAAGGAAAAATAAGGAAGAGAGTGCAGGATGTTTGGAGGCCAGGCCTGGAAGTGGCTATATCACTTCTGCTCATACTTCATTGCCAGACTGGGTCATATAGACCCATCTAACCACTAGAAAGGATGAGAAACATAGTCTTACTGAGTGCTAAGGAGGAAAATTAACAGAATGGTGAACACATAGTGTTATATCACAGCATGTAAAAAATGCATTCTATGTCAATGAATACTATTCCTCAAATAATGAACCATGTATATGTGTAAACCCTTCTGGGTCACAAAATATATATTTTACACAACTCATACAAGGAAAATAAAAAATATCAGTAGCTGTCAAATGATGAGTTTCAAGGCCATATAGAATGGAGGATAAGAAAGGATAGACTTTGGATTTGGAAAAGATCTGTTTGAATTCTAGCTCTACCACTAGCTGGTCAAGAACATACTGGCAGCATGATCTTAGGCCAGGTGCCCTCAAAGGACTGTTATTGGGTTTAAATAAGGCAATAAATGCTTATACTGGTGTAAATGCTCAATGGGTGGAGGGGTTCCATATACATATTCATGTGGCATCACAGCCTTTCTCCCTACTTTCTACTTTTGAGTCATCTCTACTTAAAAGTGAATTTTCTAATAGCATAGGATGCAATGTCAAATATTTCTGAATAGTGATTGCAAAATGAAATACTTTCCATGTTCATGTCTGTTACAGGTTGAATTGTGTACCCCCTAAATTCGTATGTTGAAGTCCTAATTCCCAGCACTCCAGAATGTGACCTTATTTGGAAATAGGGTCATTGTGATATAATTAATTAAGATAAGGTCATACTGGAGGAAGGTGGGCCCCTAATCCAATATAACTGGTTTCCTTATAAAAGGGGAAATTTGGAGACACACATGCACACAGGGAGAATGCCATGTGAAAATGACATCAGAGATCGGGGTGATGCACCTCAAGCCAAGGAATGCCAAAGATTGCTGGCAAACTACCAGAAGCTAGGCGAGAGGTACGGAGCAGAGTCTTCCTCAGAAGGAACCAACCCTGTCCACACCTTGATCTCAGACTTCTGGCCTCCAGAACTGTGACACAATAAATTTTTGTTGTTTAAGGCACCCAGTTTGTGGTACTTTGTTATGGCAGCCCTAGCAAACTACATAATATAATATCCAAGCAGTTATTGACTCAAATATACAGGATTTAATTTTAAAATTGTGTGGTGTTTACATTTTAAAATGTAAAATTCTAATTTCAACATATTTCCAAAACCAATCTTCCATTCATTGATCCAACTGTTTCTGAGCTACAAAAATGGCAATTTCATATGGTTCACCCAAAGAGCCATATGTCTACTGAGATGAAACACTGGCTTTCTTTCCTCTTTGCCTAATGGGGCCATTAGGGACCCATCTTTGGAACTAGACTCATTAACATTACACAGATTATCAGCTGTGACCCGGGCCAAGTCCCTTACCTGCCCTGAACCTTTTTCTCCTCTAAAAAAACAAGGGGGTGAAGCTAGATTCCCTCTAACTCGCAGCTAAGACATTCTGTAGCTTATAGGAAGACTTGTCCATCTAGGCAGACTTCATGGCCTGTGGTCCAGGAAGTACAATCAGAGCTGTTTACAGAAATCAGCTCTCCTAATATAAACGGATTTAAGAACAATATTAAAAGGGAGTGCTCCAGCAAATTAAATATTCAAAGTGAAAAACTCTGCATTTAATAAAAGTCTGTCACCATTTAGAATGCATAATTTTAGCATAAATACTCTAGAAATATTCAGTTTGCTATGTGTTATTGTTAATAAAGAGGGTCCTGCATTTAGATTTGTCATATGTCATTAATAAATCAACCATAGAATGCAAATTTTAATTTTGAATTATCTATTTACTGTTTAATTATATTTAATTTTAGACTCTCCTAAAATGGCCTAATAAAAATTTGGGATGCTAAACGATGCCTCACCTGGTTACTCTATGTATTTACTGAAAATAATTAATTACATTCATTGTTTGGGGGATTTTTTTCCCTTAGAAAACTCATCTGGGTGAGGGGAGACCTAAATAAAACATGCTAAAAAGATGCATTTTTTTTTTGCCAGGGTTGTAGTACAGTAGTTGTTTGCACTAAAATCAGTAAAGTAAACCTTTGTACACTATGTGGAAATTAATAAACATAAACTTGACTAAAATGGAGTCAGGAGGCCAAAAAGGGGAGCTCTGACACCCTATGAAGATAGCAGAGCCCAATAGGAAGAAGAAAGACTTCCTCTTCTTGCCAGCAACAGCTCGGCCAATGATAGACTACCACAGCTCAGCCAATGAAAAGCCACTGCACTTTCAACTCCCAGTCTCCTCCTCTTTGGAGGACTCTTTGTTTACATTAGCCCTCCCAACTTCCTCTTCCCCTCTATAAGAGTTTCTCCTCCCTTTTCTGCAGGAGGACTTGCAGGTGGCTTGACAAGTTTGTAGACCTTAGATTGCAATTCTTTGCTGATCCCAAATAAACCTATTTGTGCTGGAGAAATAACTGGCTGTTTAAGGTCCACAACTACCATGGAATCAATTTGGTATAATGATTTGATATAACAACTAAATAAAAGTAACATCAGGATTACCCTTAGACCTAGGCAAGAGGGCCCCTACCCTGGCTTTTATCTATTACAAAGCCTGTTCTGGCCCTTTTCTGGCCATGCCATTCTGTGCAAGGCAAGGAGGCCCAGGGCCAGGGGACATGCCTGCCTAGAGCGCACTCTCTCTCTCTCTCTTTCACACACACACACACACACACACACACACACACACACCATTCTGCAACACATTCCAGGTACCCATCACCCTGACAATCCCTGCTCAAAGGGCCCTAACCTCCTTTCTGAGGCCCTTAAAGACCTCTTTCCTGGACTCTTCCTGCAAGGGTGACTATCACTTCCTGCAAGGTGCTCGCCCTTAGGCCTGAGGATTGGCCAAGAGGAGGCTGAGGTGGGGATGAGGACAGAGCTAGGACTTGTAGACTGGGGTGGCGGCGTTGGGGAGACACACACATCCCTGCCAGCGTGTGAGGCCCCTCACAGTGCAAGACTGGGCCCAGGGTGGGAAATAAAGTGGGCTGGGGAAGGAGTCAGAGAACTAAATTTCCCTCTGGCTTTCCAGGTTCTTATGAAGGCACATTGGCCAAGGTAGGGGGAGAGAACATATTTTATCTACAATTTGTCATCTTGATTTATAATTGTTTAATATTTTGACAGATGGTATGAGGGCGTCCATTCACACTCTTGCCCTGGCCCTGGCAAATGTGAAGGGAAGGCTAAGTAACATTATAATTTTATATTATTGACTTTTGAGTAGTCCATCTCTCTTGCTAATGATTGATTTACTAGTTTAAGTCACACCTTGCAAGTAAGTGAAATTAATGACTGAGAAAAGAAACCAAAAGAAATGAAGAATAAGAGACTAAAGAAACTATAATTTCTTTTTTTCTGCCCTGCAGGTTTTGGAGTATGGTTGTCTTTCTTCAGGAAGCTTTTCCCCCAAGTTGGTGATGATGTTGATAAAAACTGATGCTTCCTATGTGCTGGGCCCTCTTCTAAACACTTACAAACGTTAACAGATCTAATCTTTATAGCAATGGCATAGCTAGGCCCTGCAGTAATCATCTTCCCGGTTTTACAAATAAGGAACCCTGGGCTTCAGGAGGGTGACCTGCACTTGGTCACACAGTTGGGCAGTGGAAGAGGGGATTTGAGTCTAGGCAGCCTGGCTCAAGTCCCTGCTGCAGGATTCTATATCTGCACAAACAAATGTCTGCTTTGCAAGCAACTTGTTAGCAACTTTCCTCTCCTCACCAACTAGTAATGTGACCTACAGCATTAACCACATCCTTATGGTCAGCACGGATTTACAGGTAAGGGATTGTTCTGCTGTCAGGGCTGAACACAGTTGCTTAGAATTTTGTCTTTTTTGTGGTGTTTTCTTTTGCTTTTAAGTGCTGGTAGGAAACCAAGCTTAGCACAGTGCCTGGCACTCAGCATATCCTGGGAAGAAGAGAGGGAGAGGTGGCGGGAGGGAAAGAGAATGCGTCTTGCAAAATTAATGTAGTTTCATGCCAGGACAAAAACTGATCACGTGACTTGCTCCCAGCCACGCTCCATCCTTTACCCATGGTGGGGATCAGGAGTGGGCTTCTGACTGACCCTCAGAGAACGGCTCCGCCTGGAGGAGGACCAGGGTCTGTCCCGTGAGAGTTCTGAACGGTTAGGGAGAAGGAAGACGCCAGTCTCGGACAGAGAGCCCTGGGCACCCAACCCCCAAGGACCCCTGCCCATCCCGCAGCGTGCAGCCTGGGCCGGCTCCCCGCAAGGCGGCTGTCAACCTCTCCCACGACGCCCCGCCCCTCCACGACCGTCGGCCCCGCCCATTCACGGCGCCCCGTCCCGCCCCGCCCCTCCACGGGGCCCGCCCCTCCACGGCCGTCGGCCCCGCCCATTCACGGCGCCCCGTCCCGCCCCCTACACAGCGTCGGGGCGCCGTGTTCACCCGCGGTGCATGGTGGGGCCGTCGCCCCCGACAACCCGCCCCTCCCCTCCGCGCGCTGGCCCGAGGCGGCGCGGGGCGAGCGTGGCGGCGGCGGCATGCGCCAGGCCTCCGCACGGTCCGCGCCCCTGGCGAGCCCCGGCTACTAGGAGAGGCTGGGCCGCCTCCAGCGCGGGCTGCGGGACAGGAACGGCCTACCCGAGGCGGGGGCGGGAATCGGCCGGCGCCCAGGGTCGGCTGGTGCCCTGCCCTCTGTCCTTCCCACTCGCCCCGCCCGTGGTTCCCCTGGGCCTGGGTCCGCCCGCGACGGCCCCCAAGCTCCCACTGGGGCCTGGAGGACAGAGTTTACCGGAGAGACCCCCTTGTTGGAGATCTCCCGCTGAAGGACGCGGCCGCGTCGCTGAATTTGCCCGGAAGGGGGAGTAGGAGTTCTCCTGCCTGTCACTCTCAGTCAAGCCTCGTGAATTTCTCTCGTTCCCTTCTACACGCGCCCTCCGCAGTCTCTTCAAATTGTCATCCCACCCTGACAGCTGCACTGCATCAGTGGTGACAGGTCCAGGAACGCAGGCAGGTGAGTGTGTGTGTGTTTGTCAAACATATGCCCTATTTAAATGCGGGAGACTTTCTGAGGGCCATAGTTCCAGCGAAGGGATGAAATTTCCAGACAGAGAAGTCCAGCTTCTGGAGTATGTATGATACCTTGATTAAGACATGAAAGATGAGAACCGCTGAAGACAGCTAGATCTAAGAGCACATAAAGAAAGAAAATTAAAAAGCACTTTGCTATAAATAACCACATAAAAGATAAGTTGTTGGAACTATTATTTAGCTGCTATATTAATTGGTGTTGGAAATCTCATGAGTTGACAAGAAAGGAAATAGATGTTTGGATCTCTTGATAAACAAAAGGTTTAATGAGTGTTAAAGTTACAAAATCATTTTAGTGAAGAGAGCTGTGTGTGTGTAACAATGCTAAAATGACAACAATAGTTACGTGTAAGGTAAAGGCAGAAGTAAGTGGTTTTGAAAAGGAAGGAATTATATTGGTTTTATGCTAGATTTAATTTTTGTCAAATATTTTTAGAGCATCTACAACAGGCCTCCTTAATTGTCCTCACCATATTTTACTCTTTAATCTTTTTCTACATCCTATTTTCTTTCTGACATACCGCCACTCACCCACCCCAGGAACCTCCTCAACTCCAGCTTTTGAAAAATCACTTCCTTCAGTGGCTTCCCTGCACTAAGTATTGATCAGCCTGTTCCCTAACTCATGCAACGTCGGCATTCTTAAAGGACTCTAGATAGTGGCTTGAGTGACTTGCTCCCTGCCTAGATGGAGAATTCCAGGAGCTCAGAAACCATATCTAGCTGAAGCTTTAGCTGATAATAGAGTACCTTAGGTGGAGGAGGGGCTTGATATATGTTTGTTAAAGGAATGGAAGAAATCCCAAGTCAACCAGCTAATGTCCAGGAGGTATAAATGTCTTGTATAGAACATTAGCCACACATTGCCACCAAATAATGACCATGTTCCAGTCAACCAGGAAGAGTGGACAGTGTGATATTTCAAAGATGATATTGTGTCTGCGTATACTTGATAATTAAAAGACAAGACATTGCTCTGTGCATCAGTACACTTAAACTGCTTTTTCTTAAAGAAAAAAAACCCAGTTTCTTTAATGTTGTTTGTTAGGTTGTGTTTAAAATGAAACCATTGGGGCCAGCCCCATGGCTTAGCGGTTAAGTGCGTGCCCTCCGCTACTGGCGGCCGGGGTTCGGATTCCGGGCGTGCACCGACACACCACTTCTCTGGCCATGCTGAGGCCACGTCCCACATACAGCAACTAGAAGGATGTGCGGCTATGACATACAACTATCTACTGGTGCTTTGGGGAGAAAAAAAAAAGGAGGAGGATTGGCAATAGATGTTAGCTCAGAGCCAGTCTTCCTCAGCAAAAAGAAGAGTATTAGCATGGATGTTAGCTCAGGGCTGATCTTCCTCACACACACACACACAAAAAAAAACCCATTATATATAAGATTAAATACATTAAAAGAAATCACCAGGGGGAAGAACAATAAGAATAATAAAATAATTTTTTGTGTGTGTGTGTGAAGATCAGCCCTGAGCTAACATCTGCCAATCCTCCTCTTTTTGCTGAGGAAGACTGGCCCTGGGCTAACATCCGTGCCCATCTTCCTCCACTTAGATGGGATGCCGCCACAGCATGGCTTGACAAGCAATGCGTCAGTGCGCGTCCGGGATCCGAACCCACGAACCCCGGGCCGGCGCAGCGGAGCGTGCGCATTTAACAGCTTGCGCCACCAGGCCGGCCCCTAAAATAAATTTTAAAATTTCAATTCTGCTCCAAGGTTCCTTAACCATTTTGAAAAACTAAAGTTTGGTTTATAGATTCAAACCAATTTAAGCTATTGTCCCATCCCCAAAGTGAAATCTTATACTGAAGTCCAGCTCCAAGTTAAAAAGCAAACAAACAAATAATAAAACAAATTCACCTCTGGGTGTGGGTGTAATTTTTTTCTTTACCTTTTACTAATTTATTTTTATTGAGGTCACGTTGGTTCGTAACATTATATAAATTTCAGGTGTATATCATTATATTTCGACTTCTGTATAGAGTCCATCGTGTTCGCCACCCAAAGTCTAGTTTCCATCCGTCACTGTACACATGTCCTGCTTTACCCCTTTCACCCTCCCCACACTCCTCTTCCGCTCTGGTAACCACCAATCTGTTCTCTGTACTGTGTGTGTGTTCGTTTTTTGAGTTGTTTTTTTTTTAACTGCTTTTTGACTCTGTTCTCTTAGAATAATAGCTTAGTTACCCCAGGCCTTTAGTTATTTGTATCTCTTAGCCCAAGTTCTAAATTTTAAAATGTCACTGGTTCAAATGGCATTCTTTTTGAACTAAGTTCATTGTGAGTTATCATTTTTGCTTCCTGTGCTAGGAACACCTGGCTGTTTATAGTCCTTATGGTATAATAACTGTGTAATGATTATTACTTAATGTTTAACACTTAATGCTTTAACTATTAAGCAAGGTGAGGCTGTTGAAATTGTATAAGGAATTTGAGTCAAATTTTATAGCCTATTCATGGTTCTGCCTTTGGAGGTTGGTTTTATTTTTAAGTCAGTACAGATATGTTGCTGTGTATACTCATTTTTCATTTTAAAAGTCCATGACTAACTCTAATGCATAGTTAATAAGTACAGAGGCTAATAATTTTGGATACACAGAAAAGTGCGGTAGAAACATGGAAACCTGGGTTCCAGTCTGTGAACTGTTGTGTGACCTTGAGCAGGTCGTTCAGCCTCTCTGAACCTTGGTTCTTCACAGAAATGAGAGGCCTTGACTAATATGTAAAGTATGGCCACAGATTTTTTTTTTCTCTAGTAAATAAAGAGCCTCAAAGTAAAAAAGTTGAAAGCTGTAGTTTTGTGAAGCAACAGATAATGAATATCATTGTCTGTACCCTATTGGAGTGTTTGAATGTACCTGTTTTTCGTAACCAATCCCGCTGACCACAAGGACCATTGTCTCCTAAAGCTCCAGAAATTTACAGGCTACGACCTTGGGTAGTCACAGCTGCTTTATCAGTCCACAGATTTCCTGGGAGTGAGAGAGAAAAACAACCTGCCCTTTCTCAGCCCTCTTAGAGGTGGATCATTGCAATGTTAGCTGGTCTAATAACTGGGCTTTTCCGTTGTACTTGGTGTGTTTCTAGCCCAGATTGTCTTAGCTGTAGTCACACATAGATGTAATTTTATATTCTGAATTTTTTCCTTTTTGTATCAGTGTTTTCTTTGCATTGTGGGAATGTCGTTGAATCTACAAGAGCCTGATGGAATGACTCTGTACAGTGCATATAGTGCCACAAGTGTAGTAGAAACATGTAAGTGGAGTTGACACTTACAATTATATAAAAACATCTGTTTAAAAGGCCCATTAACCAGCCCCAGTGTTTTCAATACCAATATTGATTCAGGGTGAGATATCGTAAAGGTCCAGAAATTGACGCTGAGGTATTAGTTGAGTAAAGCTGAAGATGATATTGATACAAAAACTGAATAACAGGTGGCTTAAAAGGAGGAAACTAGACCACATACTACACTTTAAGGACCACCCAGCTGTGTAAAACTTCGAAAGGTCCAAGTGAGGGGTGCAGGTGCCTGAAACCGTTGACAGTGGGTACATATCCCGGGGCTGGATGTTCCAAAGATTCTGAAACAGAGGTTTAATCTGTAGGAATTGCAAAATGATCCTCCCAATAATCCTTTCTCTGGCTTTTTATTGGGGTAGATATCTTGTTTTAAGTTTTAAATTTAAAACATATGAAAGACAGCACTCAGAGGCACTGCTGCATGGATGTTGAGGTTAGAAAATGGGCCTGTGATGAAGAGTGAATTAGAGTAGCATCATTTTGCCTGGAATAGAAGGCCAAGAGGTGTTTGTGGTTTTTCAGTGTAGGAAGTGTCATGCTAGAGAAGAAGTTTGACCAGTCTGTCCCTACTGGAGATAGAGCAAGAACAAAGAAGTTTTATGTTCTTTATTAAAAAGAACTTGCTGCTCGTGAGGTGGTGGATTCCCAAAGAGACTGTGGTCCTTCTTCACTAGAAGTCAGAGGTAAATTGTTACAATTATTTTGAAATGAGTTCAAGCTTACAGAAAAGTTGCAAGTAGAGGACAAAGACCTCTAATATTTCCCTCACCCAGATTCCTCAACTCTTAACATTTTGTTATATTTTCTCTTTCTCTTTCTATCTAAAATTATTAATCTTTTCTGAACCATTTGAGAACTGGTGCCCCATCACTCCTAAGCACTCCAGTGCATAGTTCCAAAAAGCAAGGGTGCTCTCTCTGTGATCACCATATAACCCTCCCAGTCAGGAAATCAATGCTGATATACCAATCCACAGACCCCAGTCAAATTTCACCAACTGTCCTAGCACTGTCTTTTTTATCGTCTGGTCCAGGAGTCCATCTGTGAACCCATTTGCCATGTCTCTTCAGTCTCTCCCCATCTGTGCCTATTCCTCAGTCTTTCCCTGCCTTTCCTGTTCCTGACAGTTTCATAGAGAACAGCTTTCATTCTGGAGAGTGAGCCTCAAGCTGGGTCCATCTGATGTTTCTTCATGACCAGATTCCAGTCATGCTTTCTTGGCAGAAATTCCACAGAAGTAAAGCATGACATCAGAGGCACAAGGTCATAGATGCCTTTAAGGGTCTGTCTCATAATTTAGTGACGAATTGCTCACTCTGTCCGGACATTCATTTTTCATGAACTAAATATCCTATTGATCACTGAACCTTAGAAGGGAGGAAAGTGACAAATAAAAATTTCTAACGTGGAAGCAATTATACCATATTTCTTTCACTTCTCTTCTGAGTTCAGTCTTCTTAATGAGAAAATAAAGATCTGTGTGAAGCTATTAGATTAAAAATTTGTTTCTGTAATTTTTTTTCTTTTAATTATTTTTCCTTTTTTTTTAACGTAGGCATACCCCAACTGAGGAAGAGATTATTCCCCAAGCAAAGATTCAGTGTTTGGATTTTGGACCCCATTTTCCCATTAAAAGAATTTTGGTTAAATGATGGTTTCCATTCTAGATTATGCTAAGCAAAGAAATTTACTTAACCTATAATTTAGCTAACAGAGTAACTTTTGGGCTTTTTTTTTTTCTCTGAAGGAAAACAGAAACTAATAATTAAGAGCTCACAAATGGAATGTGGGCTCAGCCCCTGTCCCTCAGGGGGCCAAGCTAGGCTCACCTTCTGTTGGACTCCTTGTCATTGATTCAGTCTTTTCTTTAGCATTTTTCTCTCAGACATTATGTGATTTCTCTTTTGGCCTTTAGTTCTTGTTAACTTAGATTCGCAGTTTGGCTTCAGTTAGATGGGATTGAAGCTGGTACTTTGGTGGTGGTTGAGCGGGGCCCTCTGTGGTTAAACTTCCCAAGGACTCTTTTTGGGACTGAGATGGCTTCTCATTTAGCAGTTTTACCCCTAGCCCCTTGGTTTTGGCTGCTACCACCCCTGCTGCCCAGTTTCCCCTACCTCTTGCCCAGGCTGGGTGTGCAGGGTAAGCTCTGTCCTCTAGCTGACTGCCAGCACTCACCTGATCATCACAGGATAGCAGTCAGTGACAAATCACGGCGATGTTACAAAGTTGTAAAAAGAAATCCCCCCAAATTTGAAGTAATAGTGTTAGGGGGCCTAGTCTTCATTAAATGTGAGTGAGGGCAGGTCTACTTTTCAGAGACCTCTTCCTAACTCAGCTACTTGGCTCTGCCCAGGCGTGTCTAGTTGGGAACAGAGCAAGCCACCAGTCTTCAATCTAGGGTGGATTTGTGGAGGCATTGTGTCCAGACCTGGTGGGATCCCCATCACTCAACTGTCACCGTCTCAGAGAAGTCTGGCCATATCATATTTTACATATTTATCTTGTTTATTGTCTCTCCTTCCCCCTAGAATGTCAGCTGCCTGAGGGCAGGGGCCTTGGTTGGTGTACACCGGATTAGTCTCCAGACCTAGAACTGTGCCTGGCTCATCATGGCACTCAAGAAATACTTGCTGAGTGATTGAACCTGCTTCCCAGCCTTTTCTTACTGCATTTCCCCATTTACTTTGAGAATCTTGTTTTTGCTTCATTTCAGTGTCCTTTTTGCTTTTTAGACTTCCGTGATGACTGCTAAGTATTTTTGTCTTGAGTTTCAAACGCAGCTGGCATTTTCTGCTTCTTAGAGAGGCCAGAGAAGCATTCTTACAAAGGTGTGATTTCAAAGGAGATCATGTTCTAAATCCAACTGCCTATTACTTATCAGTGTAATTATTCATAAAACATTTTCTTTCTGTATTATAGTGAAAAGAAGAGATTGGACCTGGAAAAGAAACTTTATGAACATAGTCAATCTGATATATGCAGGTAAGAAAGGACAGCGGTAACAGTTTTTAAACCAATTTGCATATGTTAGTCAATAAAAATTTAACCCTAATATATGTTAGAAATACCATAGTTACTGTACTTTTACCATTCTCTTATTTCTGCTGTGTAGTAGTTTCACCTAAACATTGCAATTTAATATAATCACTGTCAAATGTAAGAATAAACTTGGTTAAAATTAGTATAAGATAAAAATTATCTTCTTTTCATCATTCAGTATTTGTGTTATCTCAGGAAGCTATTTTGCTTAAATGTCTTAAGAATAAGATGGATTATAGGCCGGCCCAGTGGCGTAGTGGTTGAGTTTCCGTGCTCCGCTGCGGCAGCCCGGGGTTTGCTGGTTCAGATCCTGGGGGCAGACCTACCTACGCATGGCTCGTTAAGCCGTGCTGAGGCAGCATCCCACACAGAAGAACTAGAAGGACCTACAACTAGGATATACAGCTATGTACTGGGGCTTTGGGGATGAAAATTAATTAATTAAATAAATAAATTTAAAGAAGAAATTTTGAAAAAAAAAAGAAAGATGCCTTGTGGTCTTTCTTTCTTTTTGGCCACAATTTAAACACCTTGAGCCTGTGTATTGATTAAGGCGTAATTGCTGTAGCTGGCCCTTCAACAAACTGCTGTAGGCAGGGTTACATGGTGTCTCACTTATTCATGGATATATGATAATGACAGTTAAAATTACTATGAGCAGTGGATAATATACATGTTATCCTTTTTATGTTACTTAATCTAATATTAAGAGCAAAATGTTAATATTTTTAATTCTATTTTATAGAAACTGAACTTCATCCTTAAGCCAGATGTATGGTGTTACCTCCAATATTGTTCATATGAAAAATTTCTGGCTATTATAGCATTTAATCTGTGATTTATTTACATCATAATATGAGTGAGAAATGAAAACATCTCATCCAGAAGAGAGAGAAGCCAAGAATATTTTAAAACCAAATCATCTATCTATTCCATTTATTTCCTCATCTTCAAGCTTATTCTTTGGTTTTAAGATTTAGTGTACTTCCAAAGGTACCAGTCAGGTAGCCATATGTCTCTAGTAGGTCTAGAGGAGACGAGAAGAGCCAGTGAGATGGTGGAAGAAGTAGCAGTGTTGTAGATGCCGTGGCCTCAGAAGTGGGCCCCAGGCTGAAGGAGTCCAGGGCAGCTGCCATTTTTCTAGCCTCTGGCTAACAGAGCAGAAGACAGGGTATAGACTTTTCCTGCACCCTATTCTTGGGTGGCTTCCTGGTGTAATGGTGGTGGGAGAGGTGAGGTGAGAGAAGAATGGGAACCTTTACCAAGCCATCATTTTGCTGAGTTTGTTCCCCTCGCTCAGCCTCTTGTTGCTTCCTGGAAGAGAGAAGGTATGATTTGCCAAAAATATGCTGTCTTTGACTGCCCGAAGGATAAAATCTAAACTGTCTAACATGGCTGTTTCAATCTGGTTCCCCACAGAAGGCAGAGTGTGAGAGGAGGGTTTGCGTGTAGGTGGTAATTTGTAGGAAGTAGTCACCTAAAACTGAAGAGGAGGGCTGGGCAGAATGAAGTAGGAGCTGATCACTGCTGTGGGAACCTAGGGTTCCATCCCTCCAGGTTTTCAGAGGAGCCATGTAGTCTGCCCCTCTTCTCCCCACAAGTGTCCACTGAAGGCAAGGAAGAAGGGGCTGTTTACCTACTGGTTCCTGACCCCTGTTGGTCAGGGCTGTCCCAGGAGGTGTTGACTCCTCACATCCAGGCTTTCCGTGCTGCAGCCCTGGTAGCACCTGATGCACCTGAGGCAGGTGCTGCCAGGTTCACTGCATACAGCAGGTTGCTGCAGCTGTGGCTGGTAGAAGAAAAGGTGGGCCAGGAGGATGTGAGGAGGACATGAGAGGTGTCTGGTACAGGGGCTTCCCAGACCCTCCATTATCTGCCCTGGTTTAATTCTCATCATCACCACCGTTGCCAGCCTCCCCCTAAAATTCTTCATGGACCAAAATTCCAGTTTCTGAAGCATGACCAGATCTTTTGTAGCACAGTGTAAGCAGGTAGGCTCTGTCTTCAGGCGCCTCAGTTCAGTCCAAGTCCCACCACCTCTTCGCCCTATGACCTTGGGATGATTACTTCAACTTTCTGTGCGTCCATTTCTTCATCTGTCAAATGGGGATAAGGATATTTATGAGAACTTAATGAGTTAATACATATAGAACCTTAAAGCAGTGTCTGATCCAGAGAGTCAATAATTTATTATTCATCATTATTTTTGTCAATATCATCATTATTCTTATTTATTACTTTTGAGCCTTCTAACATGCTAGTTCCCCTGCCTGAATGTTCTCCCCTCGTCTTTTTACTCTTGCTTTCCCCAATTTTGGGTTAACTCTTACCCATCCTTCAGGTCTTAGCTGAAAAGTAATTTCCACTGTGAAATCCTCCTTGAGTCCTTCTGCTAGGTTAGGGTGTCCAGTCTGTCAGGGTCCCTGACAGGTATTGTACTTACCTGATTGTTTTCCCTGTTGATCCTAGCTGAGTGGCTTTCATATTCATCTTCAGAGCCCTGAATATATGAATGATTGCACGGATGCGTGGATGAGTTGCTTATGTGGTCAGCTTTGAAGGTTATTGTGGAGGCAAGAATGAAACTAGAATTTGGATGGAGAAGGCATGGTTACTATTGTACCTGTTCCAGGTGGACACTGGCCACCCCTGGCAGCTTTACCAAGTGCCTGCATGTGAAAGATAGTACATTTGGGTCTTCCTCCATTACTGTTGCTTGTGTCGAAAATGGCAGATATGGGCAGCAGTAAAACCAGTCTCAGGTTTTTTGTTCAGAAGGAAAAATGGGAACAGCCAACCAAGATTAAAGCACAGTATTAGCATGGTAAGGAAGTTTTTAAAAATTATTGGCCCAGGGGTAGCCTGTTGGTTAATTTTGGACGTCTCCAGTATCTTTGCAAATCTGTGTTTTGAGGGTGAACGTTTTTGTGGTATTTAACTTATTTTTGCTTGCTAAAAGAATGTTGAATAATTTATTGAGCCAAGAATAGAAATGCTACATACCGGGTACTCTTTTATGATTTAAATACTTGTAAAGGAGAAAGAGCTAGAATTAGCAGTGTTGGTTCTTTGAGAAGAATGGGCTGCACAACTTGAGCTATGCAGCATTACACTTTTGATGACAGTCTCTAAAGGTTTTTTCACAATTTGAGTAAAGTTACAGTCCATATATTATTATAAAATATTTGGGAGATAATGTCAGCATCATGATGGAGCAAGCTCTCCCCTTAGACTCTCCCCACTAAGATACAACAAAAAGGACATTCATATACCAAAAGAGGACACTCACACAACACAAAAGACATCTGAGAGACCCACCCAGCTATACATCTGAACGTGGAGGTGCTGGACACCCCCCCAGAGGAAGTGGAAGGAGGTAGGGAGAGCTCCTCTTGCTCCCCAATGGCAGTGACCTCGGGACCGCATGGCTTGCAGAGAGAGGGGGAGAGGCGACCCTCTGTGGGAAAACTGTGACTCTCCAAGTTCGCTCACAGCCCATGGGAAACCCCCACACAGAGGTGACTGAACTGTTGAGGGGTATCTTCATCAAGCTAGCACCCCAGGAGAGCAGATAGCAAAGGAAGAGCGAGAAGCCCCTGGGATTGGGCAGGCAAAAGAAAGCATCCCTCCCCCTGTCCCGTGCTCCAGCACAGCCAGTCGGCCAAAGTATCCATGGATCACTGTGGGCTCAGAATATACAGCTCTTGACCCCCACCCAATGGTGGCAGGTGGAAGCTGCAACCAGATACTATCATGCGGAGACACAAATCCACACCGTCAAACAGTGTGAAAAAATATATTAAATATCCAGACCAGAAGGAAAGTGACAAGCACCCAGAAGTCAATCCTGAAGGCACAGAAACCTATAATCTAAATGACAGAGCATTCAAAATAGCTATCATGGGGGCTGGCCCAGTGGAGTAGCGGTTAAGTTCACACGTTCTGTTTTGGCGGCCCAGGGTTCGCCAGTAGGTATCCTGGGCGCGGACCTACTCACCGCTCCTCAGGACGTGATGAGGCTGCATGCCACATAGAAGAACTAGAAGGACCGACAACTAGGATATATGACTGTGTACTGGGGCTTTGGCGATAAAAAAGAAAAAGAGGAAGATGGCAACGGATGTTAGCTCAGGGCCAATCTTCCTCAAAAGAAAAACAAAACACAAAATAGCTATCATAAAAAGGCTCTATGAGTTACAAGAAAATACAGATAGACAGTTCAATGAAATGAGGAACTTCTTCACAAAAGAGATTGAAACTATAAAGAAAGCCGGTCAGAAATGTTGGAGATGAAAAACACAATGGAGGAGATAAAGAAAAGTCTGGAATCTTTAAAGAACAGAGCTGAGAGTATGGAGGATAGAATTAGAAATCTAGAGGATAGGAATGCAGAAATGCTCCAGATGGAGGAGAAGACAGAACTAAGCCTAAAAAAAAGAGAGGAAATTCTGCAAGAAATATCTGACTCATTTAGGAAATGCAACATAAGGATTATAGCTATTCGAGAAGGAAAAGAGAGGGGAAAAAGGAGCAGAGAGCTTGTTCAAAGAAATAATAACTGAGAACAGTCCAAACCTGGGGAAGTTTGAAGTTTTTCCAAACCTCTCCAAGGCATGTAATAGTAAAGCTGGCAAAAGTCAATGACAAAGAAAAAATATTAAGGGCAGCAAGGCAGAAGAGAGTAAGGTACAAAGGAACTCCTATCAGGCTCTCAGCGGATTTCACAGCAGAAACTCTACAGGCTAGGAGAGAGTGGAATGATATATTCAAAATTCTGAAAGACAAAAACTTTCAGCCAAGAATATCCAGCAAAAATATCCTTCAGATATGATGGAGAAATAAAAACTTTCCCAGATAAACAAAAGCTAAGAGAGTTCATTGCCACAAGACCCCCACTACAAGAAATGCTCAAGAAGGCCCTCATACCTGGAAAAAAAAAAGGGGGGGGATACAAATCCGTGAGCAAGGAGAAAAATAGGTAAACAAAATCAGAAAAATTGAAGCTCTCTATCAGAACAGGTTAGCAAATACTTAATTATAACAGCAAAGATAAAGGGAAGGAAAACACCAAAAATAAATATAATCTTGTCATTTTAACCACAAACCATAACACAAGATGGAATAAGTTGGGACAATAATAACTTAGAAGGGGAAGAGGAAACGGATGGAATTGACTTAGTCTAAGGAAATAAGAGACTATCAGAAAACGGACTATCTCATCTATGTGATTTTTTATACAAACCTCATGGTAACTACTAAGCAAATAATCAGAACACAGACATGTATGATAAATAAAGAGAAAACTAAGAAAACCATCATAGAGAACTACCAAACTGAATTGGTAGTCCAAAACACACAGGACAAGAAACAAAGGAAGTGCAGAAGAACCAGAAAATAGGTGATAAACTAGTAGCATTAAGCCCTGATATATCAATAATAACTCTAAATGTAAATAGATTGAATTCTCCAATCAAAAGACACAGAGTGGCGGGATGGATTAAAAAACAAGACCCCACAATATGCTGCCTCCAGGAAACACATCTCAGCTCTAAAGACAAACACAGGCTCCGAGTGAAGGGATGGAAGGTGATACTCGAAGCTAATGGCAAAGAAAAGAAAGCAGCTGTTGCCATACTTCAGACAAAGTAGACTTCAAGATAAAACAGGTAATGAGAGACAAAGAGGGGCAATATATAATGATAAAAGAGTCACTCCACCAAGAAGGCATGTCACTTATAAATATATATTCACCCAACAGAGGAACACCAAAGTACATACAGCAACTATTAACAAACCTCAAAGGGATATTAACAACAACACAATAATAGTAGGGGACTTTAACACCCCACTTACATCGATGGATAGGTCATCCAGACAGAAAGTCAATAGGAAATAGTGGACTTAAATGAAAAACTAGACCAGATGGACTTAATAGATATATAGAGAGCACTCCATCCAAACACAGCAGAATACACAGTCTTCTCAAGTGCTCATGGAACATTCTCGAGAATAGACCATATGTTGGGAAACAAGGCAAGCCTCCATAAATTTCAGAAGATTGAAATCATAATAAGCCAAATTTTATTCTTTTTGTTGCGATTGTAAATGAGATTGTATTCCTGAGTTCTTTCTGTCAGTTCGTTATTAGAGTATAGAAATGCAACTGATTTTTGTAAGCTGATTTTGTACCTTGCAACTTTGCTGTCGTTGTTGATTATTTCTAATAGTTTTCTGATGGATTCTTTAGTAGGGTTTTCTATATATAAAATCATGTCATCTGCAAACAGCGAGAGTTTCACTTCTTCATTGCCTATTTGGATTCCTTTTATTCCTTTTTCTTGCCTAATTGCTCTGGCCAGAACCTCCAGTACTGTGTTGAATAAGAGTGGTGAGAGTGGGCACCCTTGTCTTGTCCCTGTTCTCAGAAGGGTGGATTTCAGTTTTTCCCCATTGAGTATGATGTTGGCTGTGGGTTTGTCATATATGGCCTTTATTATGTTGAGATACTGTCCTTCTATACCCATTTTGCTGAGACTTTTTATCATAAAGGGATGTTGGATATTGTCAAAAGCCTTCTCTGCATCTATTGAGATGATCATATGGTTTTTATTCCTCGTTTTGTTAATGTGGTGTATCACGTTGATTGATTTGCGGATGTTGAATCATCCCTGTGTCCCTGGTATAAATCTCACTCGATCATGGTGTGTGTTTTTTTTTTTTTTTTAAAGATTTTATTTATTTATTTTTCCCCCAACGCCCCAGTAGATAGTTGTCTGTCATAGCTGCACATCCTTCTAGTTGCTGTATGTGGGACGTGGCCTCAGCATGGCCGGAGAAGCGGCGCGTCGGTGCGATCCCGGGATCGGAACCCGGGCCGCCAGCAGCGGAGCGCATGCACTTAACCGCTAAGCCACGGGGCCGGCCCTGTGTGATCTTTTTAATGTATTGCTGGATTCGGTTTGCCAATGTTTTGTTGAGGATTTTTGCATCTATGTTCCTCAATGATATTGGCCTGTAATTTTCCTTCTTTGTATTGTCCTTGCCTGGCTTTGGTATCAGAGTGATGTTGGCCTCATAGAATGAGTTAGGAAGTGTTCCATCTTCCTCTATTTTGGAATAGTTTGAGAAGGATAGGTTTTAAATCTTATTTGAATGTTTGGTAAAATTCTCCAGAGAAGCCATCTGGTCCTGGACTTTTATTTTTTGGGAGGTTTTTGATTACTGTTTCAATCTCTTTACATGTGATTTGTCTGTTCAGATTCTCTATTTCTTCTTGATTCAGTTTTGGAAGGTTGTATGAGTCTAAGAATTTATCCATTTCTTCTAGATGTCCAATTTGTTGGCATATGGTTTTTCATAGTGTTCTCTTATAATCCTTTGTATTTCTGTGGTGTCCATTGTAATTTCTCCTCTTTCATTTCTAATTTTATTTATTTGAGCCTTGTCTCCTTTTTCCTTAGTAAGTCTGGCTAAAGGTTTGTCAATTTTGTTTATCTTCTCAAAGAACCAGCTCTTTGTTTCATTGATCTTTTCTACTGTTTTTTAATGGTGACAAAGGGGCCATACTAATGTAAGGTGCTAATCACAGGGAAAATTTGGTGTGAAGTATATGGGAACTCTGTATTATCATCACAATTTTCTGTAAATCTAAAACTATTCTAACATTAAAATTTTATTTAACAATTTTTTAAAAATAAAGGCAGGGCTCCCTGATATCAATAAGCCTCGTGAAAATGCATTCATTAATAATCAGAGGAAGCACCCCCCACATGCTTGTACATGCACGCACACACACACACACACACACACACACACACACACACACAAACTCGGGCACAGGGAGGGAGCCCCGGATCTGACTCTGACATCTCAATGAACAGATTCCAAAAAGCAATTACACTGCCAAGTATTATGCTAAAACAATTATTGAAATTGCTATTCAAAAACAGTTAATGGATTAATTAAGACAGATTGACCTAAAAGCTGATTTAAAATTAACCTGACGCGTGCATGCTATCTAGATAATGACTCTCTCCTATGAGCTAGCCTCTCATTAAAATCAAATTCCACTGGGAGAAATTACACACTTGCACCGTGATTGGGAAGAACAGGCCGCGTTCACTCAACCACTGATGGAACTGGAGGGTCATCAGACGACGTAAATGGAAATGAGTGTCCTGTCCTTCTAGGTGTGCTGCGATCTGTCTCAGTAACAAGCCACCTCCCTCCCATTTTTCCCTTTGAAAATGATGGAAACTCATTAAAATTGCGTCAGCTCAGGACCCCAAACCACTAGGTGCCTGAGTGGGCACATCTGAAGCTTCCAAAGGGAAAGATCGGAAGGGAGGGGCCGTGGGCTGGGGTCCCGTGGACGCACTGAGGGCAGGGAAGGGAGCTGAGCAGCTCTGAAAATGAGGCCCCTCAAGCACTTGAGGAAACTCGATGGCTTCTACCCCTCGTTTCTCTAAAGGTGAGAAAACCCATGCTTGTTGGAGACCAAACTCCAGGCGGGTGGCAGAGGCAGGAGCTCTTTTCAGCGTAATGCTTTTCCCCACCCAGCACCTTCTCCTTTCCACTGCCGTATCCAGATGGAAAGAACTCATGGTGAGGTTTTTGGGTCTACAGGCCTGGATCACACCTTGCTCCTGAGTTTAGCCCAGGGGTGTCCCAGTCTGAGTGAGCAGTTTTCACTTGTCCCCATATCCCTAGCCGGCTGCCTGCCACTGGCTAACCTAGGATCCTGTGGTGTGTGCGCCCATGTTGGGGGACGCACCTGAGAAGGCCCGCCCTGCTGGAGGAGGGTCATGGGCACCCCTCCCTCCAAGGGCCCTGGCTCCTGGCAAGAATGTCTCAGCTGATGTCTGGAACACAGGGGTGTAGGCTCCTTGTTCCTTGTAAACCCCTGGAGTTACTTTGATAACATTTTTTTAAATGGATCCCCTGCTCAGCATTTTTATGAGATAAAGAATTTCCCCCATTAAAATTATTCAAGTTTAGTAATAATATATTATTGGGACAAGCAGGAAAACACAGGATGCTCCAAAACGATCCATTACTTGGAGGATTTTAAAATTCTAATGAGAGAAACCACTCTCATTGTTCATCCTCTTGGCCATCAGCAGGATTAGTCTGGGAGAAGGACAAGGCAGGAATTGGGTACATTCCTTATTTATCCCTCTGATTTCTCCAGAGTTTTTCTTTTCTTCAAAGAGAAATCTCTGGGCTCTGCAGGGCTTGTCAGTGGTGATGTCAGGCAACTCTGAGACTGTGCAGAGCAGGAGGATGAGAACAGGGGAGGGAGAAGAGGAAGAGCTGGGACCATCACTTCCCATCACAGGCTGAGGCTGAGTTAATCTCCACCTAGGTCAGGATCCCAGGAATCGGATGTCATCGGCCTTGTCACACCGTGGGGGTTGGGAACAGAGAACAGCCAAGTCGCCACGGCCACTTTCAGAGAAATAAACAAAGTGGGAGGGCACCACTGGGAGCCAGTTTGAAAATGGTCACTAATGTGAAATAATAAGACACACTTTTCAGAAAAGTGAAGACAATTCTTTTGGTTCTCAGACTCGCAAACACCGTGTGTTCTTTAGGAGCAGACTGAAGCCGTTGACCTCTAGGGTGATTGTGAAAGGAATTTGGGCTCCGTCACTGTTTCTGAATAAGTCAGAACAGTCCAGCACTCACTCCTTGGCAGTGCGGAAGATGA
The DNA here is from genome assembly GCF_020826845.1 of Diceros bicornis minor. Lineage (NCBI taxonomy): Eukaryota > Metazoa > Chordata > Mammalia > Perissodactyla > Rhinocerotidae > Diceros > Diceros bicornis. The sequence continues at coordinate 43,355,530 of NC_080770.1, read as the reverse complement.
CCGGTGTCCAGGTGCTGGGGGGTTGAGACCTCTATCACTCAGGGCATCCTGCCAGGCAGAGGGGGCTGGCCTGGTGGCCACTAGACTTTTATCAGATGTGGGATTTGCAAATATTTTCTGCCATTTTGGATTGTGGATTATCTTTTTTCCTTCTTAATATTCTCCTTTTATGCACAAAAGTTTTTCATTTTGAAGTCCGATTTGTCTAATTTTTCTTTTGTTACTTGTGCTTTTGGTGTTATAGCTAAGAAATCATTGCCAAATTCAAGTCACAAAGATTTACTCCTATGTTTTCTTCTATGAGTTTTCTAATTTTGGCTCTTATATGTAGGCCTTGGATCCATTTTGAACTCATTTTCAATGAGTGTGATGGTGTGAGGTGAGGGTCCAGCTTCACGCTTTTGCATGTGGGTGTCCAGTTGTTCCAGCACCTGTACTAACTGTTTGTGGGTTTCTTCGGATTTTTCCTCATGTATGATTCTATCTGCATAAAGAGGCATAAAGAGGCAACTCTACTGCATTTCCAATTGTTGTGATTTTTATTTTTATTTTATTTCAAACTGTCTGTGCCTTTATATTTAAAGTGCAATTTTTGTAGATAGTATACATTTGGGTCTTATTTTTATATCCCTCCCGAGAATCTCGGCCTTTAACTGAACTCTTCAGTCCACTAATGTGTAAAATGATGAGCAAACAAGATGGTGGGATAGGAGTTTCAAGCACAGGTTGTTCAGCAACAGCCTTGAACAAAAAGAACAAAGTTGGAGGCATCACACTTCCTGACTTCAAAATATACTACAAAGCTATGGGGGCCAGCCTGGTAGCATAGTGGTTAAGTTCGCCTGCTCCACTTCGGAGGCCCAGGGTTCACAGGTTCAGATTCTGAGCGCGGACCTACACACTGCTCATCAAGCCATGCTGTGGTGGTGCCCCACATACCAAAAATAGAGGAATATGGGAACAGATGTTAGCTCAGGGCTAATCTTCCTCACCAAAATATATATATGTATACTACAAAGCCATAGTAATCAAAACAGCATGGCACCGGCATTAAAACAGACACACAGACCGATGGAACAGAAGAGAGAGCCCAGAAATAACTCCATGCATTTATGGTAAATTGATCTTTGACAAAGTTGTCAAGAATACACAATGGGGAAAGGATAGTCTCTTCAACAAATAGTGTTGGGAAAACTGGTTTTGCACACATGGAAGAACTGAACCCTTACCTCACTCCGTATGTAAAAATTAACTCAAAATGGATTAAAGACTTAAATTTAAGACCTGAGACCATAAAACTATTAGAAGAAAATATAGGAGAAAAACTTGAGTTTGGTCTGGGCAATGCTTTTTTTGGACATGACCCCAAAAGCAGAGGCAACAAAAGTAAAAGTAGATTAATGGGATTCATTCAAACTAAAAAGCTTCTGCACAGCAAAGGAAATCATCAACAGAGTGAAAAGACAACTTACAGAATGGGAGAAAATATTTGCAAACTGTAATCTGATGAGGGGTTAATATCTAAAATATATAAAGAACTCATACAACTCAATAGCAAGAAACAAGTAACTCATCTGAAAAATGAGCAAAGGATATGAATAAACATTTCTCAAAAGAAGACATATGAATGGCCAACAGATACATGAAAAGGTGCTCAACATCACTAGTCATCAGGGAAATGCAAATCCAAACCACAATCAGATATCACCTCACACCTGTTAGAATGGCCATCATCAAAAAAACAAAAAATAACATGTCTTGTTGAGGATGTGGAGAAAAGGGAACCCTTGTGCACCATTGGTGGAAATGTAAATTGGTGTGGCCACTGTGGAAACCAGTATGCAGGTTCCTCAAAAAATTAGCAATAGTATCAATAGAACACCTTGGTATGATTGATAGAACCAATCATTGTACATAAAACAGATCTGCACATATATGATAAATAAAAGAACGTAAGGGAAAAAATTAACAGTAGAACTACCACGTGATCCAACAGTCCCACTCCTGGGATATATCCAAAGGAAATGCAATCAGTATTTCAAAGAGATATCTGTACCCCCATGTTCACTGCAGCATTAATCACAGTAGTCGAGATATGGAAACAACCCAAGTGTCCGTTGACAGATGAATCGATAAAGAAGATGTGGTACATATACACAACAGAATATTATTCAATCATGAGAAAGAAGGAAATCCTGCCATTTGTGACAACACGGATGAGCCTGGAGGACATTAAGCTAAACGAAACAAGCCAGACAGAGAAAGACAAATATGGTATAATCTCACTTATACGTGGAATCTAAAAAAACAGAAAAACACATGGAACTCATAGAAGCAGAGATTAGAACGGTTACCAGGGGCTGGGGTTGAGGGGGGGAGATGGTGGTCAGGGGTACAAAGCTGCAGTGATGCGGGTTGAATAAGTCCAGAGATCTAACGTACAGCATGATGACCACAGTTAATACTACTGTGCTGAATACTTGAGATCCGCTAAAAGAGTAGCTGGGTGCTCTCATCACAAAAAAATGGTAACTGTGTGAGGAGATGAGGTGTCCATTAACTTGACTGAAGTAGTTATTTCACTACGTATATGTACATCAAATCAGCATTGGATACTTTAAAATATATAATTTTTATTAAAAATATATAAAATTAAAAATAAATAGCTATTGACATAGTTTTGGGTCTGTAACTTTATTTCCTTTCTCTATTCGTTTCCTCCAGTTTTTTCCCCTTTATTTGTCTTTTTAAAACTTTCCTACTGGTTTTTCCAAAGGAAGTAATGGAGACATGATTCACATGCCATAAAAGTCAAGTTTTTTTATTTTACAGTACTATTTGTTATGAACACATACATTCATAAACCACCACAGAAATCAAGACAGAAAACAGCTCTGCTGCTCCCAAAATTCCCTGTCTGCCCCTTGTGGCAGCCCCTCCTCCCCACTAGCCAACACTGATCTGCTCCCTATCAGTAGTTCTGCTTCTTCCTGAATCTCACAGGGATGGGATCACACACTATGTAACAACTTTTTGAGCTTTACCTTCTTTACTTAGCAGATTGTATTTGATAGTCATCCATTTCGTCTCACATATAAAATGCTAATTCCTTTTCATTACTGAATAATATTCCATTGGATGGATGTGCCACTTATTTACTAGCTGAAGAACATTTATATCTACAGTTTGTCTGTTTGGGTTGTTTCCAGTTTTTGGAAATTGTGAATAAGTCTGCTATAAACATCAACATACAGATTTTTGTGTGAACGTAACATTTTGATTCTCTTTGACATATATCCAAGAATAAGATTACTGGATCAGAAAGATTACATGGTCAACATTTCTTTAACTTTACAAGCAACTCTCAAAATGTTTTCCAATATGGCTGAAACATTCTGCTTTCCCAGCAGGAGTGTACGAGCATTCTGGTTGCTCTGCTTCCTTGCCAGTACTTGATATTGTTGCTAATTTTTTAAGCCATTCTGAAAGGTGCACACATGTATCTCATTGTGGTTTTAATTTGAATTTCTCTGATGACTGATGATGTTGAGCATTTTTTCCTGTACTTTCATTCCATTTGTGTATCATTTTTGCTGAAGTGCCTCTTCAAATCTTTTGCCAATTTTTTACGAGGTTGTTTGTTTTGTTATTCAGATTTAAGAGTTCTTCATATACACCGAATAAAAAGCCTTCACAGATATGTGTTGCAGAAATGGTTTCTCCCAGTTTTTGACTTGTTTTCCTTCTCTCAACAGTGTCTTTTGAAGAGAAGAAGTTCTTAGTTTTGATAAAGTTTAACTAAACAAAATTTGTTATGGGTGTGCTTTTGGTTTCACACCTGAGAAATCTTTGCCTAATCCAAGGTCATGAATATTTTCTCCCAGAAGATTTATAGTTTTAGATTTTACACTTACTGCTATGATTCACTTTGAGTTAATTTTTGTATGTGGTGTGAGACATGGGTCCAAGGATTTTGGGGTTTTGTTTTGTTTTGAGTTATATATTATGGTGGATATTTTTGCATATGAATATTCAATTTTTCCAGTGCCTCTTTTTGAAAATACCATTCTTTCTCCATTAAGTTATTTTAGCAACTTTGTCAAATATCAATTGCTCATACATGTGTGGTTCTGTTTCTGGATTCTCTCTTCTGTTCCACTGATCTGTGTGTTTATTCGTTCACCAGCACACTATTGATTATCGTAATGTTATAATATGCCTGGAAAGCAGGTAGTTTAAGGCCTCCAACTTTGTTCTTCTTTTTCAAAATTGTTTTGGCTATTCTAATTACTTTGCCTACTCAAATAAATTGTAGAATCAACTTCATGATTTCTACCAAAAATATGCTGGAATTGTAATTGGTATAGATCAACTTAAGGAAAATTAATATTTAAAATACTGAGTCTTCCAATCCACGAACACTGTATATTTCTGCTGGGGTCTGAATGCTTATGTCCTCCCAAAATTCACATGTTGAAATCCTAACCCCCAAGGTTGAGAGTGTTAGAAGGTGGGGCCTCTGGGAGGTGCTTGTGTCATGTGGGTCGAGCCCTCATGAACAAGATTAGTGCCTTTATAACAAAAGAGGCTCCAGAGAGAGCCCTTGTCCCCTCCACCGTGTGAGGACACAGCAAGAAGGCACCAGCTATGAACCAGGAAGCGGGCTGTCACCAGAATGTGACCGTGCTGGCGCCTTGATCTTGGACTCTCAGCCTCGAGAACTGTGGGAAATAAATGTCTGTTGTTTATAAGCTATCCAGTCTGTGGGTTTTTTTATAGCAGCCCGAATAGACTAAGACCATTTCCCTGCTTATTGAAGTTTTCTTTTACTTCTTCCATCAGTGTTTTGTAGTTTTCAGCATAGAGATTCTACAGGCATATTATAGGATTTATTCCTAAATATGTTATGATTTTTGTTGCTATTGTAAGTTGCACTTTAAAAATGTCAATTTCTGGGGGCCGGCCTGGTGGCGCAGTTGTTAAGTTCGCATACTTCACTTCCACGGCCCTGGGTTCTCGGGTTCAGATCCTGGGCATGGATCTACACACTGCTCATCAAGCCATGCTGTGGCAGCATCCCATACAAAGTAGAAGAAGATTGGCACAGGTGTGAGCTCAGGGACCATCTTCCTCAAGCAAAAGAAAAAACATGTCAATTTCCAATCATTTATTGCCACTGTATAGAAATACAAATGATTTTCGTATGTTGACTTTGTATCCTATGACCTTGTTACACTCATTTATGAATTCCAGTAGCCTTTTTTTTTGCTATATTCTTAAGGATTTTTTATGTAGACAGTCATGTCATCTGTGAAAAAAGACAGTTTTACTCCTTCCTTTCTAATCTGTATGCCTTTTATTTGATTTTCTTGCTATTTCACACCAACTAAGAATCCAGTGGTGTTAACTGGGGACAATGAGAGCGGATGTCTCTGCCTTGATCCTGACTTACAGGGGAAGCCTTTAGTCTCACTGTTTGTGATGACTGCAGGTCCTCAGGGACGCCTTGTATCAAGTTAGAGAAGTTCCCTCTACTTCTACTTTCCTGGACTTTTATAAATGGATGTAGAATTTCTTCAAATGCATTTTCTGCATGTCACATGATTTTCTTCTTTACTCTGGTGATGTGGTGGATTACATTGTTTTATTTTTTGTCCTATTGGCTATTTTTTTTTCAGTCATTTCTCCAGGGTTCACAATCTCCATCTCTAACTTTTCCTATTCCACTTACAATGAACATTTTAGTACTTCAGGTAAAATATGGAAATAGTGCAGCCATATTGGGCCACCCCGCCCATCCTTTATGCTGTGGTAACTGTACGTACTGCATCTACATATCTTATGAACCTCAGAAGAAAATATTATCATTTTTTAAAGACTTTATTTTTTTAGAGTAGTTTTTGTTTCACAACAAAATTGAGTGTTTGGTACATATATGCCCTGCTCCCATATGCACAGCCCCCCTATATCAGCTTTGCCCATCGGATGGTGTATTTGTTACAGATGACGAACCTGCACTGACATGTCATCATCACCCAAAGTCCACAGTTTACACCAGGTTCATTCTCGCTGTTGTGCATTCTGTGGGTTTGGACAGATGTCTGATGACATGTATCCACCATTACTGTGTCATACAGAATAGTTTCACTGCCCTAAAATCCCTCTATGCTCACCTATTCATCCTTCTACCCTCCCCATAATGTTACAGTTTTTACTGTAATTTGTGTGTATTATACAAAAGTTAGAAGGAGAAAGCAGAAAAAATGAGTAGCCTTTGACATTTACCTAGATATTTACCATTTCTGAAGCTACTTATTCCATTCTGAGGATCTGAGATTCCTTTTCTGGTATAATTTCCCTTCTCCTAAAGAATTTCCTTTAGCATCTTCTGTTGTAGAGATTTGCTGGTAATAATTTCTCTTAGTTTCTCTAAATCTGAAAATGCTGTCTTTCAACAGTGATTTTCGAAGGATATTTTTGCTGGATATACGATTCTGCATTGACAGGTCTTTTTTTCTCTCTCTCTCAACACTTTAAATCTCTTTTCTCATTCTCTTCTGGTCCCCATAGTTTCTGATGAGAAGTCAGCTATTAATCAAATCATTATTCCCCTCTGTGTGAAGTGTCATTTTTCTCTGTTGCTTCCAACATTTGCTTTTCGGCCTTGGTATCCAGCTGCTTGATCTGATGTGTCTCTATGTGGGACTGTCTTCATTCTGCTTGGTGTTAGTTGAGCATCATATTTGCAAATGTCTATCTTCCATCACTTGGATAATTCCAGCCACTATTTCTTCAAGTATTTTTGTCTGCACATTCTCTCTCTCCATTCCTTCTTTGAAGCAGACCACATGTATATTAAAGTTTGATCTTACTTAAGAGTGACTGAGGCTCTGTTATTTTTCCACCCTTTTTTCTTTCTATTTTCCATGTTAATTTCTATTGCTCTACTTAAATTCCATGTGAAGAATTTATTTCTAATATTGTATTTTTCAATTCTAAAATTTTCTTTTTTAAATTTTTCTGCTGAGATTTCCTACTCTTTCATTTGCTACAAGCATGTTTGTTTACCTTCACGGAGGATAGTTATGACAATCACTTTAAAATCTTTGTTTAATACTTATGCTTTCAGCCAAGATGAAATAACAGGGAACTAATTTACCCTTCTTCCCACAACAACTGAAAATTTTGGGGAACATATATGAAACAGTAGTTTTCATGCAGTGGGTCTCAGGCAGCAGAGTTCAGTGACCCCTGAGAGACCTGGAACTGATGAGGTGGGCCCTGTGATGGCCCTGCTGCCTGGAGAGAGAATTCCAGGCTCCAGCACAGGGAAGGAGAACCCAGGTGGACCCCTGAGCTCTCCCTGAGTTGAAGAGATGGCACTGGGTGTCCTGGGAGGCTGAGGTGACTAGAGCACATACGGAAGACCACCCAAGAAGTGAGAACTGCAGCAAGAGAGAACTTCACAGATTCTCCGTGGGCCCACTGCATCTTCCACTGAGTAATGACCAGTGCACCCATGTGAGGAAACTACCCAACACTACAGAATCAAACACCAAAATATTAGAGGAAATAATTCTTGGAGCTCACACAGACAGGAATGGTTTGGGTTCAACCAGTCCACACATGGCTTAGGAAAGCCCCATAACTCGCAGGAGATTGTGTCCAGTATTCAGAGTGGCCTCAGTGGTGGAACACAGTCAGCCCTGGACTAAAGGTTACTCAGATCCCACCTAACAAAGCTTAGAATCAGCTTGAATGTTTCCAATTGTTTCAAAGTAACACAACTCTGCCCCAGGAAACAGCTCAAGAATATTTTTAGGAGTACAAACTATCCAGGTTCCAACAACGAAAAATACACAATGTCTACCAGCCAACCAGAAATTACCTGGTATGCAAAAAAGCAGAAAAACACATCATGTAATGAGGAGACAAATCACTCAATTGATACTGACCACAAATAGCACAGAGGACGTAATTCATAGACAAAGATGGGATGTTATTACTGTCATCATATTCCACATGTTCAAGAAGTTAGAGACAAGACTGACAATGTAGGGGGTCGGGGGTGGGTGAAATAGGTGAGGGGATAAGAGGTACAAACTTCCAGTCATAAAATGAATAAGTCATGGGGATGGGATTACATCATGGGGAACAAAGTCAACAATATTGTCATAACTTTGTATGGTGACAGATGGAACTAGATTTATCATGGTGATCACTTTATAATGTATATAAATGTCAAATCACTATGCGGTGCGCCTGAAACTATCATAATATTGTATGTCAATACTTCAGTAAAAAAAAGAAAAGGCTGATGATGTTAAGTAGAAATATGGAAGATAGGAAAAAGACCCAAAAACTTTTAGAGATGAAATGTCTATAATTAAACATCTGTAATGAAAACTTACTAGATGAGATTAAGAGCAAATCCGTCAAAAGGTTAATGAACTTGAAGACATACCATAGAAACCATTCAAAATAAAATAGAGAGAGAAAATAGACCAAAGAAAATGAACAGAAAGTTAACTGCAGGACAACTTCAAATGGCCTAAAATATATGTAATCAGAGTCCCAGAAAGAGAAAGAGAAGAAAACAGAAAAAACAATTTGAGGAAATAATGACTGAAAATTTTCCATATTTTATTAAAAAAAAAAAACTATAAACCCACATATCCAAGATACTTAATGAACCCCAAGTCTAAGAAGTATGAAGAAGGCACATTATAATTAAATTGCTTAAATAGGGTGATAACAAGATAATCATGAAATCAGACAGGAGATAGAAAGACCTGCTGAGTGCAGAGGAACAAAGGTTAGAATGAAGGCAGATCTCTTACTGGAACTGAGGCCAGAGCAGAGTGAAGCAAGGTCTTCAGAGTATTGAGAAAAAAAGCTGCTAATTTATGATTCTATGCCTGGCAGCAAAGGGTACAAATAAGATAGAATATCAACTTTCTCAGACACACAAGAGCTGAGATAATTCACGGTCACCAGCGGATCAGCGCTGAGAGATGCTGAAGGAAAATGACACAATATGGAAACCTTATGTGAAGAAAGGGATAGAGAGCACTTTCTGTGGGGTATGTAACATGTCGAATAAAACGTGTGACAACATGGACACGGAGGCTGCAGTGGGGGTGGGAGAGTACTGTTGTGAGGTTGTTCAGGCGTCATGAAGTGGTCTGATATTATTTGAAGATAAACTGTGAAAAGTTAACGATGTTTACTGTAAACCCTAAGGCATGCACACACACGCATGCACACAGCAAAGACTTATCCAGAATAAGCCAAAAAAGATTAAATGGAATCATAAAAAATACTTAAATTATCCAAAAAAAAGCAGTCTAAGAGGAAAAAGCAAACAAAAAACAGATTGGTCAAATAAGAAACAAATCGCAGGATAGATTCAAATCTAACTATTATCAGCAGTAACATTAGATGACAGTGGTCTAAAAACCCCATTTAAAAGGCATAATTTGTCAGATTGAATAGGAAAGCAAACTCAACTACATGCTGCCTACCCCAAACCCACTTTAAATATAAAAACACAAATAAATTAAAAATAGAGATTGGAAAAACATGCCATGCTAACACTAGTTGAAAGAAAGCTGGAGAAGCTATACTAATACTAGATAAAGCAGATTTCAGGCACAGTGAATATGACCGGGAATAAAGGAGGTCGTTGTGAAATACAAAAGGGTCCATTATCAAGAAGACATAATACAGACTGTTTATGCACCTAATAACCGAGCTTTGTGGCACATGAAGAAAAATCCTTATCTGCCAGTTCCAACACCTGGGTCATCTTGGGATCTATCTCAGTTGATCCTCTTTTCTCTTAATAATGTGTCCCATTTACTTGATTTTTGGATGTTGGGTGATTTTGCACTGTGTCCTGGACATTATGAATGTGGTGTGGTGGAAATTCTGGATTCTGTTATTTTCCACCAATGACTGTGTCTCTTGGTTCAGCAGGTAGTGATCTCAGCTGGTCTTGAACCGCAAACTGGCTCCTGGCTGCAGCGCCAGCCTCAGTTCAGATCTTCTGTTGTTAGCGAGTGGCTTGCGCATGCGTGGTTCAGTCCGTCAGAAAGGTGAGGGCAGAGTCTGAAGTTTGCCCTGCACATTTCTTCCCCTCCTGCAATCCCCCTCCCTCTTCAGTGACCATGTCTGGGACTAGGTGCCTGGAGAAACTCAAAGGTGGGTTTGGAAGCAATTAACTGTTATTCCAAGCTGTTTCTTTTCCTTTTGTAGGTTAAGGAGATGTAACCACCAGCCATCCTGAAACTGACCAAATGAGGCACTCAAGGGAGATGTAACCACCAGCCATCCTGAAACTGACCAAATGAGGCACTCAAGGGAGATGTAACCACCAGCCATCCTGAAACTGACCAAGCCTCACCACAAGAGCTATGCCCATGACCTTTGCTTTATTTTTAATGCAAAGATCTCTCCAGGAGGAGCTTAGGCCTCATTATGTGGAAGCATGTTCTCCAACTGAGCCTGTGCTAGTGAATACCCCCACCTCTCCCTTTTGAATATTATTCCCCAACTGAAATAAAAGTTCCTGCTTCCCTTAGTTCTGGGACGCCATGACTTTGGAAATGATTCCTCACGGCCTCCTATTTGCTGCAAATACAGTTTACTTTGTGAGACAACTTCCACTGGTATAGTCTTATTTAACTCACCAGGAGGCCAGCCCACTTGGTTCGGTAACAAGCCCACTTGGTTTGGTAACAACCACAGCGGCCCAGTTTCATTTTTCTTGTTCTTGGGCTGTGAAGACTGTGGTTTTCCCAGAGCCACTGCCTCCCATGCCCTGCTCTGACTGCACATGGCCCCAGACTGGAAGCCACAGGAATTCACTTCAAACTACTCCCCCGGAATCTGTCTGCTGCTGTTCACTCCCCAGTGCCGTCAAGCGGCTCCTGGTTGCGTTATGTACAGATTTTCTAGTTGTTCTCTGTGGGGGAGGCAGTGCGGTGTGATTTCACAAAATCATTACAGGAAGCAGAACCAGTAATTACCCGTCCACTTTTAGAACTGCCTTGTGCACGAACCTCACATCCTTTGAGTCACATTTGGAAAAAGAGTACTTTTCATCTGTTTCAAAGGTCGAGATAGCTTCACTGCAGGGGACTTGAATAGATTACCATCTTCCAGAGGACATGAGTGCAGCGTAGTGAACGGAACCCCTGAATAGCCACGGGTGCACTAGACGAGGGTTGGGGCCGGCTACCACAGGAGGGAGGAGGAGAGGACAGCTGGAGCCTATTCTGTTTTCAGAGTCCCTGTCTCAGCACAGCTGTCTGCTCCTGCCCAGAAGCCACCTCCCCTCCTTCTTTCTATGTCCTTAGGGAAAAATAAAGCCAACCTCCTTTTCTCCCCCCTCATCCCCACCAACCCGCCAGTCGTTCAGTGTCAGCCTGACACCATGCCCACCAGTCATTCAGTGTCAGCCTGACACATGCCCACTGGTCAGAGTGGGCCCAGGATCCAAGGACACACCACTGAGCAGTCTGGTCTCTGCCTCACAGCTCAGCAGAGATAGTCATGCTAACAGACGCCAGGTGAGAGGCAGATGGGTGAGGGTCAGGACAGAGGAGGTTACACCTGAGGGAAGTTGGGGGGCCCCCTTGTGCCACGGAAGGAGGGTGGTCCTCACTCTGCAGGCAGCAGGAGCTGGGGCACCCAGGAGTGTTGTGCTAGGAGCGTTGTGATCCGACTGCGTTTCACTCAGCATTAACAAGCTCCCATCCAGCCTCCGCCCCTGGCACGCCCAGTGCGTCTCCAGAGAGGGGCAGACGCGAGCCAGAAGGATCCCGGCGGCAGTATTTCCCCACCAAGTGCAGGGGGGAGGGCTGTGGTCCCGGGTTTGGAGCTGAGAGGAGGTGGAGAGCTCCAGCACGGGAGGGCGGGGTGAGCAGGGAACTGACGGGGAGCCCAGCCAGGGGCATTGCCAGGACAGGAATGCGGGTGCAGGTCGGTCCTGGAGGCTCAGTGTTCAGGTGATGGTCTAAGGGCTGGAGCTCTCCCCTGCACACTCATTTCCTGTGGATGGGGCGGCAGGGCCCCAGAACCCGGACACACTGTTGTTAAGACAGTAAATCTTGTAACAGCAGCCACCGTGCATCGAGCACACGCTCCTGCCGTGCTTCACCTGCACCACCTCCCCTTCTGACCACCTCCCAGAAGTGACCTGTAGACCCCATGGGGGTGTCGGATGGTCCTGGTGAGCTGACAGGGTGACGCGGTGGGAGGAAATGAGGGGGATGCTGCTGGCTCTGCCGGCCACGCCACAGCCGGGACTCAGGGCCAGGACACGAGCTTCGTGGGGGTGCTTGCCCCCCATACAGACGCGACGCTGTGACTGGAGCCGCTCAAGAACTTGGTCCGGCCGTGTGGCTCCTGAGTGGGGAGCAGCCAGGCTGGCCACACGCGGGCGCTCCTGGAACATGCGTGCGGAGCCTCTGCTCCAACTGTCTGCATCCTGGTCCCCTCAGGAGCAGCTATGGGACCCAAGCGCTCTCTTCTTCTTGACGGTTGACTGCACTTGTCTGAAGCTGGCGGACACAGTCAAGGCGGTGGGAAACGCTGGGCATCGTGAGGGGGACTGGGCCCACCCTCAGAATGAGCACGTGTGTGTGTTGTGTGCCACTGCTGGCTTAGGCATGCTTATAAGTGACATACGTGTGCGCACATGCACACACACACACACGCACGCACACTCACAGCTCCCTTTCACCAGAAGTGTTCCCGAGGGAACGCCAGCCCAGCCCTGGCATGTGTCCAGGTCTCTGTCACACCCCTGCAGCTGGAAGGCGTGAGCTGAGACAAGGAGAGAGAAGAGGACACCAGGAGAGGAGAAACTGCCTGTTCCAGGAGGTGTCAAGGAGAACAGCGCCCCATCTCTGAGGCAGAAGCTGGGGCCTTCTCGGGTCCCCTGAGGGCTTGGCCAAGTCACTTTCTACAGAGGACTTGGGGTCCCCACAGCCTGTCCAGGGCCCCTTCCCTGGCTCTACTGAGAAAATACAGACCACTCTGGACAGCACCCACGAGGGCCACGGTGAGACCTGTCTGCGGGGCAGCGGCCTGGAGCAGGCCCTGTTCAGAGGGGCCGGGAGATGTCACCAGGCTGTTAGGGGGGTGGTCTGGGAGGCTCAGAGCAGGATGTCAGAGGCGGTCCATGCCTTGCTGACTGTGTGACTCACGGGGTGCTGGAAAAAAACGGAACTAACCATAATGCTGAAGCAGCTCTCTCCTGGCCTGAACAGACTCCTCTGTGCTTCTCCCACCCAGAGGAAGAGGCCAGGAGTGTCCCCATAGCTTCATTCACCTGCCCACACCTGCTGGCCAGGACTCAGGGAAGAAGCCAGGCCTGCTGGTGCCCTGGGCACTGGGTTCCGTACAGGACACGGACTCACACCTGACAGACAGACGCAGCCCCACCCCCTGCCCCTCTGCCCCCTCACCCCTGACCCCTCTGCACCCCTGACCCCTCTGCACCCCTGACCCCTGACCCCTGCTCCCCTTGGGCCGGGCTCCAGCAGCACCACAGCAGCTGATGCCTGGCTAGAGTTTCAAGCTGTGGCTTTGACTCATCGCATCTCTGCTCCTTGACTCATCGCCCTGTGACCCGCTCAGAAACCACCCTCTGGTCCTGGGTTGGCTCTCATCCCCGCCTTCTCCCTGGAGTCTCACCCTAAGAGCCCAGATGTCTCTGCCCATCTTTCCTTTAAGCATTTTCTGAGCAGAGCAGAGCTGATCTTAAAAACATAAATAATGTCTGTTTTGGCCAAATGCAGTGATTTCTCCCAGATTGAGAAATAAATCTGTTTATTAAAAATAATTCTGTTGCAACGAAGCAGGACTGGGGCAGATCTGAGCCGTGATCAGCGTGAGCCGCAGAGAGCAGAACGTACAGCCTTCGCCCCTAAATGTCAGGCCCAGATTATGGGGCTGAGAAAACACAAAAGATAAGAATGGACGAGGAGAATGGGATTTGGACAAGGATGTTCCTGCAGATGCCTGTGGAGACAGGAGGGAGGAGGGAGGACCAGGGCCTGGGACAGATGCCCTTCCAGGTCCCGTTGGAGAACCGCCAATCCTGCAAGGCCGGCCTGCATCAGGGCCACACCGGACACCAGGGGCCCCAGGGATGCTCTCGCTGCAGTGACTTGACAGCAGGAACATCAGAGGGAGGTACAAACTTCATGAGCACTGTCCAGGGATCCTCACTCCAGGCCAGAACCCAGGCTCTGCCTGTAGGTACCACCCGGGGCCACGTCCACAGGGGCTGCCACAGTCCTGTCACCAGAACGACAGTGCGGAGGGTGATGATAGCATCTGTCGTTCATTAAACATGACGCCACCTTTCTGCAAAGCCGTCAGCCCTCCTGGGGCCCAGCTAAGAAATGGCCTATAAAACCCTGACTCATGACCTCAAAGCACATTTGCCAACCTAAAGAGCCTTCTCGGCAACTGTGTCCAGGGTTTATCCGTGTGCAGTAATTTCACACCCCTGACCTTTAACACGTCCACGGTCTGACACCTCCCCCCAGAAGCTCTCCCCATCAGCAGCACTGAAGCGTCCAGAACATGCTCGACAGTCGTGGGAGCCCAGGGCCCTGTCCCTCTGGGTGACAAGTGGCAGCCCTCTGCCCTTTGCCAGTGGACATGTCGGCACACACAGGCCACTGCCTTCGTGGTGGTCTCCAAGCTGCCAGGGAGGAGGAGCTCAGCCCTGTCCCCTTTCTGTTTGTTTCCATGGTAACCTTGAGACTCGGGGGCAGGCCTCCTCCCTGGCCAGAGTTGGCAGGCCCTCCTCTGCCCACGTCACCCTGGGCAGAGCGTGGGGTGTGCAGAGGACAGACAGTTGCAGGTGGGGACCCTGTGCAGGGCTCACCTGGAGCTCACCTGGGGCTTCACCTGAAGGTCAAGGGGCCACAGGGATGGTGATGACTGAGCTTGAACTCCACCCCAGATGGTCTCATTCCCAGGCCAGTTGTCTTCCCAGAGAACCCAAGGCTTCCTGAGTAACTGTCAGACCAGGAAGGGTGGTCCTACACCTCAGGCACCACTGTGAAGCAGAAGGTGGTGGAGCCTGGTGGCATGGTGCCTCATAAAGACCCAGGAAGTGCTTTCTTCCCTCTCCCTCCTCCCACGTCCCTCCTCCCTCCTTTCCTGCCTCCCAGAGGCACTAGGCCTAGACTGGGAACAAGCCCCCACCTCACTGAGCCCCCAGTTTGGATGAGGGACGCCCTCGGAGACGTCCCTTGAGTGAAGCTCTGTGACCCGGCTGCCATTGGAACGCCCACCCGTTCTGGGAGTTGGCTCTACCTCCGCCCTGGGGCCTGGAGGACTTTTCCAGAGCTTGACTAGAAGCTCCCAGGCCCCTGAGCACACTTTGCTCTCCAGCTCGCAAGAATCTCCCCCAGATTCCTGGGCCCTGTCCCAGCCAGGCCCCTCGCGCCTGCCAGGCCTGGGAGCCAGGCCATCGGCTCCTCTCGGGTGACAGTCAGCAATCCTGGGACGCTGCGGGTTCCAACGCAGAGAAACAGGTGCGTGCGTTTGGGGAGAAGAGACTCCGGTTCCTGCCAGGTGAAGTGACCGACGACGGAGGGAGGCTCCTCCCGGTCACAGAATCGGCCATCACAGGTCCCTCCACTCTTTACATTGCTGGAGGCCACCTGGGAAGTGACGGGTCACCAGGGACTGGTAACATGATGGACAGCAAGTAATTAGGGGTGGATTCTCCCTGTTTGCAGCGTCTGGGGCCGCTGTGTGCACAGCAGATCAGGTGAGGAGGGAAAGGGGTGCTCAGGGCTGTGGGGAATGGGTGGGCATGGAGATTGGACCTCTGCCCACCCTGCCCCATGGGCCCCCACCCGCCCGAGCCCAGCAGTCTCTCTGCACCTTCACTCCCTCCCAGCCAGGGTCCCTGGATGAAGGAGAGGAGATGGCTCTGCAGCCATAAGTCCCGCACCCCCAAATCCAGACCAAATCTCTTCTCAAGAGTTGCACAGATAGAAACACAGAATATTAGAACTGGGAAATACCTCAGAATAGTGGTTCTTAGCTTGTTTGGGAACACATAGGCTAGGGGTCAGGGTATAATTGGCTTCATAAGCTGTTGAGTTGCTCTTTTAGCCATCCCTCCATCCCCAGGTCGAATTCGCCGTTTTTTTTTCACTATTGCAAGGAAGTCCTCAGTTGATAACAGTGCATATCAGTCTCCCCTCTATTTTCAGTTATTTTATTAGGATATAGTTCTGGGAATGAGAAATCCACGGACATTCTCTTCAGAGAAACGCAGTCATGTACCAAGACTTCTGCACGCAATAGCAAGAGAGCACAGTCTCTGACTTCCGTCTCTGGATCCTAGACTAAGCATAGGTGGTTTAGAAGAGGTGGGGATTAAAGTAGATCACCTCCTCTGTGTCAAGTACTGGAGTTTAGGCACGTTCTATCCATTACCTTACTTACTTCTTATCTCAATGCCTGGCTAATTTTCGTCAAAACTCTATCAGGTAGATAATCTTATCTCCATTGCACAGATGAAGAAACAGACTGAGGTTCAGTGATTCACACAGTGGGACTCACACTTAGGCTTGCTTTACTCCAAAGCCCATCTTCTTTTCATTATACCCTTCTGACCTTTAAATCAGAAATATCAAGCACCTACTGTGTGCCAAGGCATTTTCTCCCTTACAACAGTTTTTCAATTAGGGATTATTACAGATAAGGATCTTAGTCTAGAGAAGTGAAGACACGATCAAGGAAACACAGCTGAGTTGTGGGAACCTGATCTAGAACTCGTATTTCTACCTCCTGGTCCACAGTTTTGGCAGAGTAGGGATACAAATCCGGATTTGTCAGATTCCGAGACATGTTCTCAACCACTGTGATGGTTAAGACTAGGAAATTCTTTTACTTGCATTTGTTTTGTTTATACAGTTAGGAATCCCCTTTTTATTTCTAGACTTCTGTCCTAGTCTAGTTGGGTATCTGGTTTTCTTTGACTGGCATTGTTTCAGTCTTGATTTTCGTTTCTGCTGCAGTTAGGAATCTAAGTAAACAAGAAAGCATGACTCTTCAATATGGTCTGAATGTACAGTTGGTGGGGTGAAGATGAACTTTCCTTGTAAAGCTTGTCCATCATAGCTTGCTATAATGAATTCTGCAAGGATTTTTCAGCAGTTAAGTCTTTATTAAGATAAAGATGCTGATAATTCATAACATATACTGAATCTGTGACTACATTCATTTTCTCAGATAGTAAATGGATTGAAAATATTTGCTGGGTTTATGGAAGAACATGTAAGCTTTCGAAAAATAATCCTGATCGCTATAAACTGTATATGGTTAGGAGGTAAAGGAGAATATTCTGAAAACTATTCTCAGCTCATTTGGAACTTCTCTTTACTTTACGGAATTACTACTTTCTACAAAGTATTTACTGTCTTTTACACAGAATACTATATTTCTCACCATATTTTTTGAGATGTTTCAATCATATAGAAAATTAATAGACAAATGAGTAAGCCAACTTTCCAGAGTTGTTCCATCTTAATATTTTGCCATATTTACTTTATACCTTGTTTGCAAGTAACATTACTAGTATGCTGAATTTATTCTTTTTCTTTCCTAGACGTGTTGTTATACTTTTGTTACATATGTATGTATCTGTAAACAATATAGAGCATTACTCTACCTGTTTTTAAACTTTGTACAATGATATGATACTGTACCTATATTTGTTCAGATGTTTTTTTAGTTGCTTAACATTATTTTTAAGAAGTAGCCTTATTGATTGTTAATCTATTTTAATTGCTGTATAGTATTCCATTGTATGAATGTACCAGAATTTTTTTATCCAGTTTCCTTCTGACAGACATTTAAGTTGTTTACATTCTTTTGCAATTCTAAACAATGCTGCTATGAACTTTCTTATGCATGTTTCCTTATATTCCTGTGGGAAAGGTTTTGGATATATACATAGGACTGGACTTCCTGGTGTTGGGTATCTTCAACTTTGCTAGAAATTGTTAATTTCTGTCCAAAGTGGTTGTAGTGATTTACACTCTCTAGCAGTATCCTCCATTAAGTTGTCTTCAAAGGTATTAGTGTACTCTAGTTTTACAGAAATGATGGTGCTTGCATCCTTAAGGCACAAATTGCTTTGTTCATTTCTTTATGCCTATATGCTTTTAAGTCCAACATAATTTTAGGGAGAAAGATAAAGGAATAAGGTCTAGATTGAACGAAATACTAATTCTCCCTTCTGCTATGGCTATGTTCCCTCAAGTACAACTTTACTGCTTGTTGTGTTTGTACTTGTGATGCAGACAGACCCTAATGAAGTAAATTGTTTACTGATTTTTTTTTTATTGTTTTTGTGTCAATAGATTGTCTGAGGATTAAAAAGTAAGCCCCATTGTTTGTTGGAGAGCCCTACAGGAAGTGGGAAAAGCTTAGTCTTACTTTGTGCTGCTTTAGCGTGGCAACAGTCTCTTCTTCGTGGTAAGTATTTGGTTGATATATTCAGCTTGATTATTGGGACTTGAAAAAAATATAATAAAGTACTTTTTATCCAGAATGATTCATTTAAGGAAATAGCATTAACTAAGAATATACTTTTGGTCTTTCTTTTAATCCTCTCTGCTTGATATTTTAATGAATCTCAATATAAACGAATACTCAAGTGGTTGTGCCTTTATTACATTATTAATCTTTGACTATTATCTTTTTGTAAGTTATGTAAATTGATGATCATTTCTCTATAAATGTCTCTGACAGCATAAGTGTTTCTCTCCTGTCCTAATTTGATGCTACAGATAGGGTGACCAACTTGTCCAGATTTGCCAGGTACTTTCCCAGGTTTAGCCCTGAAAATCTTACAGCCTGGGGGACCTCCCAATCCTGGGCAAATTCGAGTGGTTGCTCACTCTAGCTGCAGAGGATGATTAATGTTTGTTTAATTAGAAATATTATGAATAGAGGTTCTTTCACTTTGAGGGAAGCCAGTGGATGAAAGCTTAAGCGAAAAAGCTGAAGTGCCATTGTCACGTCGTTGTACGTGCCACTCAAAGAGTGTTACAAACGATGGCGAGGACCGAGGAGCTTCACGTCATTTCAACAGTCCAAGTACACCACCTTCTGAAAGAAATGGCAGTTCACCAACTTGTCAAGGTAGGTTATATTTTTGCCTGGGTCTGTTGGTATGTGTAATAGGAACCTTCATTACTGTTGTTATGAGACCTAATTTGATAAATTTGATGAGCATAATTCATTAGGTACCTCCATCTAATTTCTCTGGAATTATTTTTAGATAACACAAGAGTGGTCAGAAATCCTTGGACTACTTTATTCTTGGCTTGGCTTTTAATTGATTTGGACATTTTGCTAGCTTAAATCATTTTTTGAAGCAGGCAAGGCAAAATAAATGATATTCAGAAATTGATGTTATTTGTAGGCAGGATTGTTAATTATAAGTTAGGATTTTAGAAAACATTGATTTGTATTGTAAGACAAAATCTAGTTAGCCTCATTCATTCTTGATAAGTTTGCATGAACTTCTGAAGCCAGTATCCTGCTTGAGGATGAGATATGTTTTAGGTATGATCCGTGAATAGTTCTAATTAGATTTATTTAAGTGAAATATATTAAGAATAACATAAGACTCTTAATTTTTAAAAAATATTTCTCTGGCTTTGACTATATGGAAAAGATTGGTCGTTATTTGCCTAAGCCAGAAACCTAGGAGACATCCTGTACACGTTGCTCTACCTTATTTCTCCGTGCAAATCTCTATCTCCATTGACAACTCCCTGGTCCAAACTACCATCTCTTGTTTAGAGCATGCAATAACTTCTTTTCCTGCTTTCACTCATGCCATTCTTTAACTGATCACTGGCAGGGAGAAAAGAGGTGGCCATGACTGACTTAAGTCTCAACGTATCCACTTCCTAAAATCAAGAATGGAGTCGTCTTCCTCTAAAGCACATGACTATGTGTGGAGGAGGGTGGCTGCTGGAACCCAAGTGTGATTCTGTTAGGAGTGAGGAAGAGAAGATGGAATAGTTACTGGAGAGGTGACCAATAGTGTTGTCTACACTGTTTTGACCCTTAGCCCTTTTGACTTTCTTTCCATTCCTTCAAAGGGTCATGCTTTCTTCTGCCTCAGAGCCTTTGCTTGTGTTAGTGTCTCTTCTGAGGAAAGTTACATCTTCAACTTGTGATCCTCCTCTTCCATTAGGTATCGCTTAAATTTCACTTCCTTGAGGGAGCCATGCTGACCTTTCCGTTAGATCAGATTTGGTTTCCCTGTTATTTTGTGTCATCTCACTGTGTTTGTCTCCTTCACAGCACTTGTCTGTGAAGTTTTTATTATCCATGTGTCTGTGTGCATCTTTTATTGATCTCTGCTTCCCCTAGCAGACTGTGTTCTCCATGAGGTCAGGAGCCATGTCAGTTTGCTTACCATTGTAACCCTGGAACCTGGCACAGTGCTTGGCATATAGTAGGTGCTAGATAACTATTTGTTGTGTGAATGAATGGAGTTGATTTTGAGCTAATTATAGAAACTCTGGTTTATAATATTTATATACAACCTGTATTTTTTTTAGAAAAGCTTTATTGAAACATACTTGACAAAACAAACTGCATTTATTTAAATGGTACGCTTTGGGGTCCTCGCGTCAGGGCCTGCGCAGGGCCCTCCTGGCGAATCGCGGCGCCCGCTGCCTCGCCGCCCCCTCGCGCGGGGAGGGGCGGGGGCGGGGGGGGGGGCGAGCGCGCCTGCGCGCAGGGTGCCTTGTCCCAAGTTCACGTGTCTCGAGGGTGGGACTGCGGGTCTCTGCTTGCAACGGCGGCGCTAGAGCGGAGCGTGGGCTGCGGCGGCCGGAGTCATGGCAGGACAGGCATTTAGAAAGTCTCTTCCCCTCTTTGACCGAGTTTTGGTTGAAAGGAGTGCAGCCAAAACTGTAACCAAAGGAGGCATTATGCTTCCAGAAAAATCTCAAGGAAAAGTATTGCAAGCAACAGTAGTAGCTGTTGGATCGGGCTCTAAAGGAAAGAGTGGAGAGATTCAACCAGTTAGTGTGAAAGTGGGAGATAAAGTTCTTCTCCTAGAATTGGGAGGCACCAAAGTAGCTCTAGACGACAAGGATTATTTCTTATTTAGAGATGGTGACATTCTTGGAAAATATGTAGACTGAAATGAATTGCTATTGAAATGGCATCACGTGAAGCTGCCCATTCCACTGAAGTACTGAAATTTTTCATCATGTAAATAATTTCCATGTCTCTCTTTTATAATAAACTAATGATATCCAAACTAATGACATCCCGTGTCTCTAAAATTTAGTTTCACTGTACTGATATAAACATTTCCAAATAAAAATATATAAATGAAAAAATATAAAATAAAATAAATGGTACGCTTTGATAAGTTATGGCCTCCACCATAAGGTGTACCTCCATGAAACTTTCAGTCAGCGTCAAGATAGTGAACATACCCATTACCTTCAAAAGTTTTCTCATGCACCTTTGTTATCCCTCCTTCCCACCCCTCTGTGACTTTCTCTCCCCAAACAACCACTGATTTGCTTTCTATCACTATAGATTAGTTTGCATTTTCTAGAGTTTATATAAATGGAATCAGACAATTTGTACACCAATTTTGTCTAGCTTCTGTCACTTAACATAATTCTTTTGAAATTCATCCATGTTGTGTGTGTCAACAGTTTGTTCCTTTGTGTTGCTGAGTAAGGTTCTGTTCTATGGATATACTACAAATTGTTGATCCAGTCACATGTTGATGTATATGTGAGTTGTTTCTAGTTTTGGGCTATTACAAATAAAGCTGCTATGAACATTTGTATGTCAGTCTTTGTTATGGACATGTGCTTTCCTTTTTATGGGCAAATACATAAGAGTAGAATGAGTGGATCACTTATGTTTAACTCTTTAAGAAACTTCCAAACTGTTACCCAAAGTGTTTATACATTATACCATTTTACATTCCCACCAGCAGTGTCCGAGAGTTCCCATTTCTCTACATCTTTGCTTACACTTGGTATGGTCAGTCTTGTCTGCCATTCTAATAGGCATGTAGTGTGGTATCTCATTGTGGTTTTAATTTGCATTTCCCTGATGACTTATGATGTTGAGCGTCTTCTCATGTGCTTATGAGCCATCTGTATATCTTCTCTGATAAAATGTCTTTTTGAAACTTTTGCCTGTTTTTTTTTCTTATTGTTAAGTTTTGAGAGTTCTTTATATATTTTGAATACAAGTGTTTTTCTATCAAATATAGTTTTAGGTTTTACTGTTAGGTCTAAAATCCATTTCGAGTTGTTTTTGGTATATGGTGTGAGGTATGGATCCAAGTTCATTTATTTTGCCTATGGATATCTCATTGTTCAGCACCATTTATTGAAAAGGCTATCCTTTATCCACTGCATTGCCTTTGTTCCTTGGTAAAAAATCCGTTGTCAATATATACACAACTTGCATTTTAGCATCCTTGTGAGTTTGGGCTGTTTAGAATAGTCTCTTGAAGCATCAGATGCGATAAATCAGGGTTGGATTCTTTCTATTTTTAAGCAAATTCTTTAGTAAGATATAAGCTAAATACAGAAAAGCATACAAATCCTAAGTGTATAGCTTGATGAATTTTCACAAAGTAAACACACTCGTGTATCTACCACCTAGATAAAAATAGGACATTACCAACACCCTACAGCCCCTTCTTATGCTCTTTTCTAGTCACTATCCTTTCTCTCCACAGGTATTTGCTATCCTCCCTTCTGTCACCATTGATGAGTTTTGCCTCTTTATAGAAATGGAGTGATATCTGTACTCTTGAGTCTGCGTACTTTTGCTTAACATTGTATTTTGGGGATTCATTTGTGTTGTTGCATATAGTAGTAGTTCTTGTTGTGGTATATTATTTACTTCTATGAACATATCACAGTTTATTAATCCATTCTGCAGTTATTAGACATTTGGATGGTTTCTACATTAGGCTTTTAATGCTTTTATGAAGGTTCTTGTTCATTCTTTTGCAAATAAGTAAGTATTTTCTGTTGGATATATACCTGGGAATGGCATTGCTGGTCATAGTGTATGGATATGTTCAGCTATAGTAGAGACTGCCAACATTTTCCAAAGTGGTTGAACCAGTTTATGCAACCCCTTCCCTACATCCAGTAGTATATGGGAATTACGTTGTTCAGCATTCTTGTTAACACTTGCTATGTCCAGTCTTCTAAAATTTTAGCCATTCTGGTGCATGGATGGTGTTCTCGTGAGTTTGAATTGGTACTTCTCTGGTGACTAATGAGGTTGAGTGTCTTTTTATATGTTTATCGGTCATTTGAATATTCCTTTTAGTGAATTGCCTATTTAGATTGCCCACATTTCTATTGGGTTGTTTCTTACTGATTTCTATGAGTTTCTTTTTTTTTTTAAATATCTTCTGGATATGTCTTGTTTCTTTATAACTTTGTATTTTAAAGACTTAACCCCTCCAATAAGCTTCCTGCAAATGTCCCTGCTATAGAGAAGAGGAAGATAAGCCTTTTGGTCTATGCAAATAATATGATTTTTTTTTTTAATGAATTGGGGTAAATCTCATTTGGCACATGGCAGTTCAGTTTTTCTAAAACTAAATTATTGTTTTTGGTAGACGTTCCCTGGTCTTTAATGGGCCCATGCAAATTTGCCCCTTGATTTATTTGGGACAGGGTTTCTCAAAAGTGGCACTATTAAAATTTGAATGGGATAATTCTTTGTTGTGGCAGCTGTCCTGTGCACTGTGGGATGCTTAGCAGCATCTCCCAGGCCTCAACCCACTAGAGGCCAGTAGTACCTACCCCCCACTTTGTGACAACCAAAAATGTTTCCAGACGTTGCTGAATGTCCCTGGGGTGGGAGGTGGGGGTGTTAAAATTGCCCTGGTCGAGAAACACTGATCTAGATTTGTTTTGTGGGTATTTTACCAGTTTACCAGGAAATTACAGAGCTCAAAATTACGTGTCTTTTCTGAAATCCATATGGAAATACAAAGGACTAAGTATAGCCAAGATATATTTTAAGCAGCAGGTCAAGGTGAGAAGACTTGATCTATGAGATATCCTGATTTATTATATATAAAGCTATAGTAACTAAAGCACTTTGGTATTAGCACAGTGTTAGACCAGTGGAAAACAGTAGAGAACACAAATCCAGTTCCACGTGTATCCAGAAACTTGATTTCTTTTAATAGAAGTGCTCTTACAGAGCAGAGGGTAAAGGAGGGGCGTTTCTTTAAGTGGTCCTGGGACTATTAGATATCAGTATGGAAAAAATTCAAATTGGAACCCTACTTTACTCCGTACACAAAAATCCATTCCAGGTAGATTAAAGACCTAGGCATGAAAGGCAAAACTATTAAGATGTTAGAATATAGTGGTTTTCAAACGATGTTATTAAGAGTCTTAGAAAAAACATGGCTTGTAGTGGGAAGGGGACAGTGGATCAGGGAAGTTCTAGGTCTTGCGTGCTCTTTTGGAAATTTTAAACGCTATTTCTTAAAAAACTGTAGTCCTCCTCAGAAAAGGCTTGAAAACCCGTGCTATGTGGCATAGATAGCCTTCTGTGTTTGTGCAGACTCAAACTTGTGTTTTTGTTTTGAAAATAGTATTGGACTTGCTTATAGGGCTTTCTCCCCTAGTAGTCTGTAAATCCTTCAAGGCCAGGGACTGGTTTTTTTTCATTGTTTTTCCATGGGGTCTGGAATTGTATGGACTCAATAAAATAAATGCTTGTTAAATGAATTCAAGAACTGGGAGTGGAGGGAATGTATAGAGAAGAGCAGGGAGGAAGGAAGGTACTTTGAAGAACACTCTCATTTACAGAAAGGGAGAAACCAATGTATTGGAATAGTTAAGAACCGTGTTACAGATATTAAAGAAAAAGCAAATGCATTTATTCTGTTGCAAGAATACAGAGTGTTATGTTTGGCTGTATACCTAGAGGTTATGCTTATGGATTTTAGAATCAGACAGCAGGAGTCAGTCATATCTAGGCTCTGCCTCTTACTAGCTAAACAATATTGGGCATGAACTTGACTTCTTTAAAACCTAGTATTCGCACTTATAAAATGGGAATAATATTATTCAGTGATTTAAGAGGTCGTTGATGACCTTGAGATAGAGCTTTCCGGATTGTGGGATTAAAAGCTAGATTATAGGAGCTTGATTCTACTATATTGTTAAGCCTAAAGAACATTGAGAAGCTTAGTAGGAAACAAACATTGAGACACTGTAAAGAACGATTTTTATAGAAATGAAATACATTTTCTTGAGAGAATCTTACAGTTATATTTTTTAAGCCACATTATTGGGAGTGGTCTACAAAAGCATAAAGCTACAATTGGACTTTCCTGTTGAAAGTATATTTCTCAAAATGTTTGCTATATCTTTGTTAAGGTAAACTGAGTGGTAAAGTGCTTTTAAACATGTTGAGCATTTCATGTTTTAAAGTATGCTATGAAATTTTTAGAAATAAATCATACATCTTGATTCCAATATTTTTCTAGAAAAATTTCCTGGAGCAACCCCTGATGGCCTAGCGGTTAAAGTTTGGCACGCTCCGCTTCGGAGTCCCAGGTTCAGTTCCCAGGCACGAACCACACCACTCGTCTCTCATTGACTATGCTGTGGCAGTGGCTCATGTAGAAGAACTAGAAGGATTTACACGTAGAATATAGAACTATGTAGTGGGGCTTTGGGAAGGGAGAAAGAAGAGAGGCAGATTGGCAACAGATGTTAGCTCAGGGCAAATCTTTCCAAGCAGGGAAAAAAAAAGAAAAAGAAAAATTGCCTAAGTGTAAGTTATTTATACTCATATTTCATGACTTCTTATATAAGACTCTCCTGAAAAAAACTATACTGGCTGCAAAGCTATCTACCAATAAACAGGTATCCATATGGAGCGATGAAAATGGTGATTTTCAAGTAGAGAAGAATTCAACCCTTATAAACTACACAGTAGGTAAACAGAATTTGTTGGCAGTGAAATATTCCCGTTAGTTCTAGTAGAACAAGGTAGCCAAGCATCAATCAAGATTTCAGTGGTGCTTGTAGAGAGTAGTTGGGTCATGTCACAGACGTAAATTGTAAATTATTGTAACTTCATTTTATATAGTTACTCATTACAAAGGAGTTTATTATTATACTAGATTATTGAGGCTAACATCATTAAAATGAAACTGCATGGTGCTTTCTTATATAAGAGGAATTTGACAGTAAACTATTTACTTAAGGCATATACTGATAGTATAGCTACTTTGTACTTTTAATTCTTCTGTTGTTTTGATCTAATAATGGCATTTTGGGGGGTCAAAATACCTTTTTTTAGAAACCTTGATACAAACATATGCTGTCTTCAAAATCTTACTTCAAATAAAGCAATAGAGGCAAGTTGGAAGTAAAAGCATGGAATACATAAACAAAATAATAAGGGAATTATGGTGCCAGTTATCAATGGATTGCCCCTGTGTAACAACATCAGAGTGTTGCCCTCTGTTGTCTGTTCTGCAATAATGGAGCTGCACCCAGTAGACATTTCTCTTTTGCACCTGGCAGGGGTTAAGCTTTTGTCAGAGAAGGTTTAGGACAAAGGGCCTTCCATCCTAATTCCAGGGTGCTTCCATTCTTTTCTTTTTCTTTCTCCTGCAGTACAACCAGCAGTGGCACAATTCAGGGGTGTCTACATGGACTCACCCACAGTGGGTGATCCACAGTGGATTCAGTGGATCCCCTTGGATGGCTTAATAAGGAGAATGAGTGGGACCGCTGCAAGTGGAATCCCAGTGAATCCAGTAGGCATCCCAGCCTCAGCCTACCTGCCCCTGGGAGGGGACAGGGCTTTCCTGTTTGCCGGTCTCAGCCTGCTGTTCCCTACCTGCTGAGCTCTGCCCTGACCAGGGACTGGTACTGGCCTTGGGAAACATGACAATCTTCTCCACCATCCCTGTGCTGCAATCATTCCTTCTCCAACAAGGCCTGAAGGCAGCCTTGGCGAGGGGGTCCTCTCCCAAATTTGTTTCTTTCTTAACTACTCTACTGTAATTCTGGGCTATTCTCTATAGTTCCGTTTAAAGGTTTATGGTTAATTGTTCATTATATAAACTGTCCCTGCTCAATCTATTGGTTGGTTTCCGTGTCCTGATTGAACACTGATTCTTATCATTATATATTATTTTATAGGGTGTTAGTGCTAAGGGGAAAAATGAAAGGGGAACAAGTTGGATAGGGAGTGTCAGGACAAGAGGATAGTTTATATTTTAAATGACATGGTCAATACAGCCTCACCAAGATGACATTTGAACACAGAATTAAAGATAGTGAAGAAGATGAGGCATGAAATCATCATATGGAAGAGGATTCCAAGTGGAAGGAACATAGAGTACAAGTCTACAGGTGGGAGAGTGCCTGGCATGTACCAGGAGCATAATGGAGGCAGAGGGACTGGAGCAAATGGTACAGGGGATGACTGGCCAAAGGTGATGTCAGAGAGAGTGTGGGACCAACTGTATTGGGCTTGAGGTCCATCATAAGGACTTGAACTTTCCCCCTGAGAGAAATGGAGAGCCCCTTGAGAGATTTCACAATGTCAGGGTGTGACATCTGGTTTTAAAGGGTCACTCCAATTGGTGCATTGAGGATAGATGGCGGGTCAAATATAGAGGCAGAGAAACCAGTTAGAAGGATAGAGCGATAATCCAGGCCAGAACAATGGTGCAATGTGGTCCACCCAGCCATCAGGGAGTAACAGGGTGTGGACTTACATACCCACCGCAAGCAAAGAAAAAACTAGTCCAAATACCTGATATGATTATTTCGCTAATGATCAGTCTACATATGCAGTGGGTGAAAGTCCACAAGGCCAGAGAAAAGCAACCTTCATGTAAAGAAAAATTCTAAGGAACTGTAAGTCAAACCACCTGCAACAACCACAGATTCTAGAATTATTTGAGATGCCAAGACAATGAGGAGGGAATAATCTTTTCAACAAGTAGTGCTGGGACAGGTGGATATCCACATGTGAAAGAATAAAGGTGAACCCCTACCTCACACCATATACAAAAATGTTACATCTTCTTACCATCAAAGATGTAAATGTAAGACCTAAAACTATAAAACTCTTGGAAGAAAACATGGCCCTGGATTAGGCAATGTTTTTGTAATTGTGGCACCCAACACATAAGCAACCAAAGGGAAAACAGATCAATTAAACTTCATGAAAAGTAAAACTTGAGTGCGTTGAAAGACACGATCAAGAAAGCGAAAAGACGACTCACAGAAGGGGAGAATGTGTTTACAGATCTTTACATATCTGATAAAGGTCTACTATTGAGAATATATAATACATTCTCCCCTCTCAACAATAAAATACAAATAGCACAATGAAAAATGGGCAATGCGTTTGGATAGGCATTTCTCCACAAGAGATACATGCCTGCCTGGTGCTGTGCTGTCCCTGCCTGAGGCTGCAGTTCCTGTGTTGGCCATCAGGTGGCAGCCTCCTGTGTCAGTGTTGCCCACTGAGCTTTGCTGGAGCAATTTGGGGAGAGGAGGATTCATGCAGAAGTCATGCTGACCCTCCGCCTGCCTCAGGACCCACTTGCACTTCCTATTACTAGTGTTCCTCTTCACCGACTGAGTGGAGCAAAAGCAGGAAGGAGGGATCCAAGATGCCCCTGTTTGTTCATTCGGCAGCTATGTGCCAAGCCATCACCCTGGGCTGGGAGCCCTGGTGGGCCCAAGGGTGGTGCTGAAATCTACCCAGTGGTCCCTGCCCACCAGGAGCTCAGTCTGGAGGCAGATGGACAAAAGCACAAAATCAGAGACACGTGAAAGAGAAGAGCATGAACTGGAATGAAAATAAAGAGTGTCCTGCAGGGAGGGCTGGGGTCTCACTGGGTAGGAGGGTCTGAAAGGCCTGACTGAGGTGACATTTGCTGTGACCAGAATGAGATGAGGACCCAGCGCTGCACTCACCTGTGATCAGCGTGCCAGGGAGAAGGCACTGCTGGTGTGGAGACACCCAGGCAGAAGTGAGTTTGGCCAGAGGAGGTTAGAGAGGTGGGCACTGTGGCTGCAGAGAACCTGGAGGGGAGAGGAGGGAGAAGGGCAGGCCAGACCTGGGAACTGGGAGATGGTGTGAGGTGTCTCCTCCTCTCTGACAACACTGCTCCCCACCCTGCATCTGTAAACCGCAAATATTCACTTTCTCTCCATCTCTGTGGACCAGGACTCCTGCACAACTGAGCTGGAGCCTCTGCTCATGACGACTTCCAGGTTGGGGCTGTGGCCTCCACCGAGGCTGGACCAGGGTGAGATGTGCTGTCAAGCTTGCTCCTGTGGGCTTCGTCAGGATCAGCTTCACTGAGAGCCTGGCTCCTTTCTGTCTGTTGGCCAGGGCACTCCCTTGGTTTTCTTCTGCGTGGGCCTCTGCATAGGGGAGCTCAGGACGTCCATGTATGTCCCCAGGTCCAGGGGTTAGACAGACTGAGAGAGGGGAACAAGGGGAGAGGGAAGAGGGAACACAAGAGAGC